>NC_090839.1:34911150-35211775 GCF_028021215.1 Eschrichtius robustus
TACTTCTTTCAGCAATGCCATATGTGAATTTATTAAACTTAGTTACCGTCATGATATCCCACATATTACTTCTCACTAAGGAAGTCATTTTACAACTGAAGAAGTAAGACAATGGGTTGAAGTTCATGGGTACTGTCTTTACCATGTACCCCATCACCTAAGAGCATCTGGCCTGAGGGAACACTGGAATGGACAATGAAAAATCAGTTACAGCGCCAGCTAGTTGATAATACCTAGCAAGTCTGGGGTACTGTCCTACAGGATGAATTATTTTCTCCAAGCCAGTGACCACTTTATGGTGCTGTTTCTTACACAGCCAGAACACATGGGTCTAGGAACCAAGGTGTAAGAGAAACACCTTGTCACTGTTACTTCTAATGATCCATTCATAAAGTTTTTGCTTTGCATGCCCATAAAATTGGGCTTTACTAGCTAGAGGTCTTAATATCCAAAGGAGGAATACTTCTACCAGAAGACAGGACAATGACTCCATTGAACTGGATGTTGAAACTACCACCTAAACATTTGGGCTCTTGTGCCTATGATGTAGAAAACATAAAGAGAATTAGTGGGCTTCCACTTGATAATTAGGAGAAAACTGGGTCACTGATATAAATTGGGGCATGGAAGACATTTCCAGAACTTAGAGGGTCTTCTAGGGCAGTTCCTAATATGTTCACATCCACTAATAGAAGGTGGTGGAAACTATAGGCAGGATCGTTATGGGCTCAGATGCCTCAGGATGAAGCTTTGAGTCATCCTACCAGGTAGAGAATCCAGACCAGCTGAGATGCTGACCGAGTAAAAAGGGAATACAGAACGGGAATGGAGGAAGATATTTCTAAATATTAACTAGAACCTCAAGACCAGTTGCAGAAAGAAGGCCTGTATTTGTACATTAAGCAATTTGCCTCCCCCCTTACTTCCCCTATTATTTGAAATAAAATGTATTGGTAGTAGTCAACTTGATAATTTAGTCCTTTGGATAGAGGTTATCAAGCAGAGTGTAGGAATAAACACCACACAGTGAGTGATAGATCTTCATAGCTTCCGTTTACAGAGAAGGGAAATATAGTTTTTGCGTTGGAATGTTAAGTTGCCATTGTTATACAGATGTTTATGAATGGGTAGAATGAACATGTATGCATATTGACTAGCCAAAGAGGTGGATGGTAGTAAATAAAGTGATTTTGATACCTGACACCCAATCCATCCTCCTAGTGTGCTTTCCTATAATGCAGAGGTTGGAAAGCAAAGAAACGTTTCCCAAAGTTTTTTTTTTTTTTTTTTGGCTGTGCCGTGTGGCTTGTGGGATCTTAGTTCTCCGACCAGGGATGGAACCCCGGGCCCATGGCAGTGAAAGCACGGAGTCCTAACCACTGGACTGCCAGGGAATTCCCTCCCAAAGTCCTTTTGCCGCTTGAATTCTGAGTGTGAATTGGAGTCCACTGATTAGATTTGGAAGGTAGAATTGGAGAGCCATCTTCCTCCTGCTTGCTGTTTTCTGCTGGCACATGTAGTTGAGGAGACATTTAATTTAATTTCTCTGCAGCAGCGTTCTAGCAGTTGTTAAGAGGCAGTTGTGTGACGTTGGCAGGCCCCAATTCTCCATCTTTCTTGTTGTGGGGGTAGAAGCTCCCCTGGCAAGCCAGACCTGTAGTGTTTTTCTGGGAGTCAGCCCTGGAGACCCAGCATGCAGCCCACTCCTCCAGCCCTTCCAACAATATTACAATCATCTCTGTTTTACAATCCTTCTTTTTAATGTGCCAAGAATGGTTTGCATTTCCCGTAACTAAATCCTCACTGATATACCTTTATCCAAAGCACTCTACCCAGCTCACCTACTATATACTTAAAAAGTTATGAGGCAATATTAATTCACAAAAACTACATACTAGCTTTATTTGAAGTTATAGAGGTCACTATCAGAAGAACTAAAAAAAAGCTATACCAGGTTTGCTCTGGAGCGTGGGCCTAGGGGTAGAAAGGTAGAGTGTACATATTTATTTTCATCATCAGCTTTTCTACACAATGGAATTAGTTACCGTGTGTATATATATATATATATATATATATATATAAAACTATATATATATATAACTTGATAAGATAGACATAAAAATAAATGAAAAGGTTAAAAAAATTGAGTGAGATTTTGACATTTAAATTGAAACTATTCTTAATACACAGACTTGCAAAGTCACTGAATAATTCATTAAGGCTAGAGAACCTTAGCCTTACCTCCATATACGAATAATAATTTCAACAGACCTCTTCTAGATATATTGAAAACACTGGATAGCCTGAAAACTTCTTTCTCAAAGATGGTCTATTATCTAAAGTATTGAAAATGGCTCTCCTTCTCAGTCCTGAGAAGCACTGTATTCACAAATTTGGCAGAAAAAATGTCATCCCCCCTCCATGACATCCACATCCTAGTCCCCAAAATCTGTGAATATGTTAGGTTATACGGCAAAGGAAAATTAAGATTGTTGGATGTGGGAAGGCGCCTATGCTAGCCCGATGGTGGAGTCGCGGAATTGCCTGGGCCCACCTCTCCGTGCAACCAGCCCTTATGTCCTCTCCATGACCTCCTCCAGCTGCATTTTAGAACAATATCCCAGTCATTATTATTCATAAGTAAGTTAAGTACCTGGTGAGGCCACAGCTGAGTAATAGACAATTAAACAATGCAGGCTGAAATGCTTCTGTAAGTAGTTTGCTTACACTTAAAGAGGCAATGGGAGAAGAGAAACAACTGAATAAATAAGAGGCCGAATATTCGTTCACTTGGCTGGACTCCTCTCTCAGGGAACAATAAGATGTCATTGAAATATTTGCACCTGAAGAATGAGATGATCAGACTGGCATTTGAAAAAGCCTGATTCAGTGTAGAATGATTGTGAGAGGATCAGCTTGGTACCTGGGAGAACAGGAAATGAAAAGGACTCTTTCTTAATCAGGCTCTGCCTCAACCTACCCAGACCAACAACACCTTATGCTCTTTGATGACAACTTTCAACATGCAGAGTGCTAACATCACTCTTTAGCTATAACCTGGTGATAGCCTAAGAATTGCAGTACCTGGATGGATGATAAAAATATGGATGGCACATAAGACGAAGAAAAGAGTTGTTCCAGCATGATATAGATCATCTTTGTTCCATGGTACTGCATTTCCCCCTTTGCCGAAGATCAGTTGACTATATTTATTTAAGACTTCCTATATGATGTTGAAAAGGAATGATGAGAGGAGACATCCTTGCCCTGTTACTGATCTTAGCAGGAGAGCTTCTAGTTTCTTCCTGTTAAGTAGACAGTAGCTATAGTTTTATTTTAAAATTTATCAAATTTGAGGAGGTTCCCCTCTATTCCTGTTTTACTGGGAGTTTTCAATCATGAATAGGTGTTGAATTTTGTCACATGTTTTTCTGCATCTATTGATATGATCATTTGATTTTCTTCTTTAGCCTGTTGATGTGATGAATAACTTTAATTGGTTTTCAAATGTTGAGTATGCCTTGCATAACTGGGATAAATTCCTCTTGGTTGTGGTGTATATTTTTTATAGTTTTATGGATTTGTTTTAAAAAAAATTTTGTTGAGAAGTTTTGTATCTATATTCATGAGAGATATTGGTTTGCAGTTTTCTTTCCTTGCAGTATTTTTTGTCTGTTTCTTTGTGTTAGGGTAATGCTGATCTCATAGAATGAGTTAGGAAATATTCCCTGTGCTTCTATCTTCTTAAAGATATTTTAGAGAATTTGTATGATTTCTTCCTTAAATGTTTGGTAGAATTCACCAGTGACTCCATCTGGGCTAGAACTCATTTTTACAAATGTATTCTCAGTCTTTGATAAAGATAATTTTGTAGATCTATTCAAGAAAACTTAAGGTGCTTAAAAAAGATTGTACATATTAAACATACTTCCACACCCCCAAAAAAAAATTAAGATTGTTAATCAGCTGGTCTTAAAATTGGGAGATTGATTATTCTGAATTATTTAGGTAGGCTCAACATAATCAGAAGGAATTTAAAAGTAGAAGAAGGAGGCAGATGGAGTCAGTCAGAGGAAGATGTGACTATGGAGAAAAGGCACAAAGAGATGCAACCCTGGTGGCTTTTTAGATGGAGGAAGAGGGGCATCAGGCAAGGAATGTGGGTGGCCTCTAGAATCTGGGACAGGCAAGGAAACAGATGCTACCCAGAGCCTCTAGAAAGGACCACAGCCCTGTCAACACCTTGATTTTAGCCCAGTGAGATCCGTGTTAGACTTCTGACCTTCAGACCTGTAACATAATAAATTTGTGTTAAGGCACTAAGTTTGTGGTAAGGTGTTGCAATAGCAATAGGACAGTGATACAACATCGTATAAACAGTATTCTCACAAAAGGAGCTGATACCTAGTCATGACACTGAAAACCAGCTGTAAAAAAGAAAAAGAGGCAAGTCATGCATTTTGTTGTCTCCTACTCACTGAATGTTTGGAGAAGCTCTCAGTGAAAAAGACTGTAAGCTAACATTTCAGTTGTGGAAGTTTTTCATGTTTTGTTATTGACACCTTCACTGTGAGACAGTAAGAAAGATGCCTTTTTTGCTATAGTTTCTGTATCATCAGAGGTTACCCAAACAGCATCTGGACTATGAGAGGTTCTCAGTGAAGGGTCTGGGATGAAGGACCCACTCCTTCACCAAGGTGGTGAATAGAGAAGAGTGAGGCACTGAAATTTCTTGGTTGCTAGGTTGACACCTTTAAAAGCTGAGGTGTTATCCCCTTTTCTTCTCTGCTTATTATGTTAAATTAGGGGCCATAGAGAACAAGCACAAGATGTGAACATGGCAAAGAGCCCATAATACCCCCTGAGCTCTGAACACAGAGGTGTGAGTGAGCATTGCCCACAATGGTTATGACCATGGGGTTGGTGAGTGGGTCTCCTGGGCTATAGAAATCCCTTGAAATTTTACCAAAATTTGTATTGCTTATTTTTTATAGCTTTCATTGGATTATATAGGAAGTCTGCAAAACATTCCATGGAAGATGCTTTTGATCTTTTAGGAGCTGGAGTCCAGACAGCTTGCAATGTAAGCTCTCTGAGAACAGAGACATGTAGATTCCCTAGAATCTAAACGTGAGTGGTATAGAAGAATTTTCTAATTGTGGAGGAAAGGAAATAATATGTTTAGTTTAATTTGCTTCCTGGGAAATGGGCTTGGAATTGACAAAAATAGAAGAGGTGGAGGTAGCCAAATATCAGAGGGTGGTTTTAGTATCAGAAAACCTATTCCAAACTGTGGCTGATTTGTATACAAGTTGATATACTTTGGTAACAGCCAGTTTTACTGGGTAAAAATCTCAGTTTTAGTGAGTGGGTAAAGACTGAAAAATATTTCAAAAGGGATCTAGCCCTGTATTTTGCTCAAAATATAAGAAGAGTCATAGTTTAACTCAAATTTTGCCAAGAAACACAACTGTTTTTTCTACTAGTACTGAGCCGCTCAGCCCTATACCACCTTTTCCTAGATATGAACACGTGCTCCAGAATTAAAGTTATTAAACAACCTGATTTAACTGAAAAAAAAAATTAATGCTGGGAATTCCCTGGTGATCCAGTGGTTAGGACTTGGTGCTTTCACTGCCAGAGCCCAGGGTTCGATCCCTGGTCAGGGAATTAAGCTCCTGCAAGCTGCGCAGCACAGCCAAAAGAAAAAAAAAAAATTAATGCTGAGTTGTGTGGAGACATGGTTTCTAAAAATATGAGAACTAACTAACTGTTAAGTTTTCAAGGAATATGGGGTATGTATAGGAAATCAGTAGCTGAAGAATATTTACCACATTCAAAAACACTTTAAAAAACAAAATTCTCAAATTTGTATTCAATTTGCAGATATTATATAACCCCTTTAAAATTAACTAAAGTGCTGAGTATTCTGTGGAGGAAAAAAATTATCTTGTGCTCACAGTTGAAGGTTTCTCTCAGAAGTAAACCACTGAAAGAATCCACAGTATTGGTTTAAATTTTTTCCATTGGGGAGGGGTGTGTGGAGGTGTTTATCATCTTTCAAATTCAGTCACTTGTCCTGAAATGGATTGGATAGTTAGATGATAACATTAAAATAGGTCTCTCGGGCTACCCTGGTGGCGCAGTGGTTGAGAATCTGCCTGCTAATGCAGGGAACACGGGTTCGAGCCCTGGTCTGGGAAGATCCCACATGCCGCGGAGCAACTGGGTGTGAGCCACAACTGCTGAGCCTGCGCGTCTGGAGCCTGTGCCCCGCAACGGGAGGGGCCGCGATAGTGAGAGGCCCGCGCACCGCGATGAAGAGTGGCCCCCGCACCACGATGAAGAGTGGCCCCCGCTTGCCGCAACTAGAGAAAGCCCTCGCACGAAACGAAGACCCAACACAGCTATAAATAAATAAATAAATAAATAAATAAAGTAGCTATTAAAAAAAAAATAGGTCTAAGCTATAGAAAACAAGATTCTTAAATTTTTGACAAGGAGAAATGGAACAAAAATAAAGCAAGTCATATGCTAAATAATGTTAAAAATCCTGCTGTTACTTTAAAAATATTTTACTACTGGGAATTCCCTGGTGGTCCAGTGATTAGGACTCGGTGCTTTCACCTCTGTGGGACCAGGTTCAATCCCTGGTCAGGGAACTAAGATCCCACAAGCTGTGCGGCGCGGCCAAAAAAAAATTTTCTTTTTATTACTAAGGGAAAATAGGACAAAAGTATTAAAACCAACTCTTTCACTTCCTTGTTTGTAGATAATGCCTGCCTATGTGACTGTTTTTACTTCCTTTGAAGCTTCCTACAAGAAATGAACCATTTATATGAGTTTTTATAAACTCTTAGCTAAAGACTTGTTCACATATTCTAGTAGCATCAATACTTTCTCAGAAAGGAATAATCAAAGGCTGGCACTAGAAATTGACAAAAAAAGAATTTAGTTTAGATCTCTTAATAATTTAAAGAGCAATCTAAATTATAGAGTTTACCTGTTTAGACTGTTAGTTCATGTAGTTATTACAATGGTTTAAACCTGTACCTTATTTGTGTTACTAGGTATTCAAAATACCTTTGGGGTTAGGATGAGTGATTACAGCTCACTCCTACAAAACTTAACTCTCTTTGATTCCTGAGGAGAGAAATAATTTCATTTTCCTGATTTGGCTTTAACTTCCAATTATTATTTATATAAGACCCATCCACTTGCAGAGCTATTTTCTTTGCACTATAATTATTTTCTTCTGGTCCCAGGAAACAGAAAGTGGTTCAAGTTTATTGTGTCCCAGATCGAACAACTTAATATAAGTAACAAACAATATACCTTATTGTATGTCTAATATAAGAAGAGGGTAAACATATCTCTACGTTTATCAATAGACTATTAACAGACAGAAAATATTAATGAATAGATTTGGGATAGTTTTCTTTTCAAAAAGCTTATGCTTCAAATAGAAGTGACAAGTGGGAAAGAATGAGTGGGTTGCAGAATTTTCAAAAGCCTAAAACCAGGATCCAGAAATCTTTAGCAGAGGTAAGACGTGCCTATATTCAGCACAGCCCGACCTGCACCGCTTTGCAGCTAACCAAGGAAAGCCTGAGTGGCGAGACAATACTACCCTCTAGGGGCAACATTTTTATTTTCACAACTTCCTCGGCAAAGGATCAATCAAAAGATAAGAAGCCCACACACAGGGGCTGGGCTTCCCTGGTGGCCCAGTGGTTGGGAATCCGCCTGCCAGTGCAGGGGACACGGGTTCGAGCCCTGGTCCGGGAAGATCCCACATGTCGTGGAGCAACTGTGTGCCACAACTGCCACGGGCTGTGTTCCACAACTGCTGAGCCTGTGCTCTGGAGCCTGTGAGCCACAACTACTGAGCCCGCATGCCACAGCTGGTGAGGCGCGTGTGCCTGGAGCCCGTGCTCCGCAACAGGAGAGGCCACTGCAATGAGAGGCCCGCTCACCGCAACTACAGAAAGCCCACGCGCAGCAACGGAGACCCAACGCAGCCAAAAATAAATAAATAAGTAAATAAATTTATTTAAATAAAAAAGCCATACATGCTATAGCTCCACAGCTCCGCTGTGACTGCACCGTAGATATTAGTAGCTATTGTTGTTAGCATTTATGCTTTCCAAGAAGTAACTTAAGCACACTGTCAACTGGCTAATTATTCAAGGTTAATTATTTACAATCCTTTCTCTTTTCCTGTTCTTTTGTTCTGTTAGAATTTACATGATTGACTACAGAAGTTGGGATAAGACACCTGACTAGTTTTTAAAAAAAATAATTCTAATAAAAAGGGTGAAGAGATACAAATTGGAATTAATTTCAAGCAAGAGACTTAGGGCTTATATATGGATACTTACTTGGATTCTTGTTACAGGCTTACTTTTCCAATTATTTTTTCCTAATTTTGGGAAGAAGTCCAGTGACAGAGATTCCCAATCCCTCAGACATATGAGCTGCCCACCTATTTAGTTAATCTTATTGGATAGAAATTAACTTATACAATTTATGAAACAGGGAATTAACTTATTATAAATCAAATACTAACTGTAGAATTTTTAGGTTTCCTCTGCCCCCTGCCCTCCCCTAAGCTGAATATGTTAGCAAATATGCTTCACTACTATTTATTATGTGTATCCTAACAGCTTATATCTGGGATTGTTGTTTCACTGGGTTTCTGCATTTTCTCCACGCTTCATCCCAGATTAATCTGTTCATTTGTTGACACCTGTCATGTTCTACAAAATGAGATCAAAGACTGATAGCTGCATGTTCTCCTGTCTTAAAATGTTAAGGAAATGGTTTGTTGGAAGCACTGTTACTTTTTAGTTCTATGTATTGAGCTGTCATTGACCTTTAGGCCAAAATGCCAGACACTTAACTGCCCTACTTTATAAAGACTTAGTAGTAATATCAGTAGTCCGTAGTAAAGCTGACTTTCTATATTACACATATATACATATATATGTTTCCTATATTTTATTTTATTAAACATTTTCCAGCTTTATTGAGATATAATTGACATATAACATTGTGTAAATTTAATATGATGATTTGATATATGTATATATTGGGAATTGTTTACCACAGTAAGGTTAGTTAACACCTCCATCACCACACATAATTATTTGTGTATGTGTGTATGTGGTGAGGATATTTAAGCTCTACTCTCTGAGCAACTTTGAAGTATATAATACAGTACTGTTAACTATAGTCACCATGCTGTATATTAGTGCCCCAGAACTTATAACTGGAAATTTGTACCCTTTAACCAACACCTCCCCATTTCCTAGTTTACTATATTTAAAGTGTGAGTTTTGTTTTAATTGGGGGTTAATTTTTTCTCTAATTTTATATTGAAGTGAGAAACAGAAGAAAGTAATGAAATCACTACACAGACAACAGGCAAAAGTTTTATTTTAAAAACTTACAATTTAGTATAATGTAATTCCATACACAGAAATATACAAAAAATACATACGACTAAAATTGTATTTTAAACAGAAAACCATAAATGATATTTCATGGTTTAATTTCTGTGACTATTTTTTGCCTATGAGCCAAAAGGCTATCTCCAAACAATAAAGCAACTAAGTGAAGAGCTCAGGTGTTATTCTTTTTTTTTTTTTTTTAATTTTTTATTTATTTATGTATATATGTATGTATGTATTGGCTGCGTCGGGTCTTCCTTGCTGCGCGCGGGCTTTCTCTAGTTGTGGCGAGCGGGAGCTACTCTTCGTTGTGGTGCGCAGGCTTCTCATTGCGGTGGCTTCTTTTGTTGCGGAGCACGCGCTCTAGGCGCACAGGCTTCAGTAGTTGTGGAGCGTGGGCTCAGTAGTTGTGGCTCGTGGGCTCTAGAGTGCAGGCTCAGTAGTTGTGGCGCACGGGCTTAGTTGCTCCACGGCATGTGGGATCTTCCCGGACCAGGGCTCGAACCCGTGTCTCCTGCATTGGCAGGCGGATTCTTAACCACTGCGCCATCAGGGAAGCCCTCAGGTGTTATTCTTGATGGTATCATTCTTGATGGTCCTGGATAAAACTAGATTACCATAAATTGATAGTACATAAGTTGAATAAATAATTGCACATTAAACTAGAATTTAGAAAAACAAGATTAGGTAAATACCAAAAGGAATAGAAATAAAAACTATCAGAGCAAGAAATGAAAAAAACATGAAGAGAAAAGCAAGTAAGATCATGCCCTCATAGCAACTATTAGAGGCAGATGCAGCAGGATTGACAGCTTATGGAGCACAGAGAAGAAAAAATCCCAAGAGACAATGAGAAAGTGTCCTAAATTAGGAGAAGGTGGCAAGAGTGAGTAAACGGAAAGAGTGAGTAAACGCAGTTCCCTGAGTGGAAGGGATAAGAGACTGAAATACTGCCCATTCCCCCTTGACAGGATTATCCAGAAAGTCTATGTATCAGTTGTAGGTATTTGATTCCAATATCATTGTTTTTTAAAATTATCCTTTTTACATTGCTACTACACTTTAATTTTTCTCTCAATATCAGCATCTCAATATGTGTGTAAGAAGTTGAAGATTTCTTTTGATAAATACTCAGCTCTACAATGACGTTCAAATTCAATTGGTCTTTCCTAAGCTACCTGAACTAAGTTTAAGATCAACTTCAATGTGGGTCTGTCATCACAGACACGGCTGAGGGGGATGGTGCAGAGGCCACAAGAACCATTCAAATTCACTCTGACATAGACTCTACAAGAAAACAGGTCTGTAACATTGCAATATTAATAAATATTAATAACAATATAGGAATAATCAATATAATTTATAACTTCTATATTAATAATTAATGTATACAATTTGTCAGTTAATTAACGATAAGCTGATTCTTATTTTGGATATTCCTCTAATAAGCACCTTTCTTAACCTCTCTAAGCCTAAATTTCCTTATCTGTAAAAGTAAGATACTAATGGAACCCATCCTAGAGTTGCTGGGAAGATTAAACGGGATGATGCACTCTAGCCTGGCTACAGTAAACACTTTTTTCAGGTAAACGATCAGTAATTGCTATTACTGACATTTTCTAACACCCATATTTTTGGGCATATGCAACGCTCAAAAGAGGGAAAAGAACAGAGAGCTAGTATTAAGTACTTCCTCTGTATCAGACATTTTAGCAATATGTAAAACTCTTGCGAGTGTGCCCAGAGCCGCGCACACCTCGGGTTTCCGGCCGGGGCGCGAGATGTCTCCCGCTCTCTCTCGGCCACAGCCGCCGCGCAGTAGTCGTACCCTGCACGTTCCTCTCCTCGCCTCCCCACGGAGCCCGGGTCCCGCCTGTGAGCGGACTGCGGCGCCGCGCCGGACCGCTACCCGGCAGCCCACTGGGCCTAACGGCACGTGACTCCCGCCGCCGCCGCCGCCGCCGCCGCCGCCGCCGCCGCCGCCGCCGCCGCCGCCGCCGCCGCCGGCGCTGGGAAGGTCAGCGGCGACGGTGTCGCAAAAGCGTCGCGACGGCGTCTGTTCTTGGCGGCCCAGGCCACTGGTATAACCGAACGTGTTGAGGCTTGAGAACCAGTATGGAGGCTGTCGAGGTTCTCGGATATTACGGGGCTTCGGTGGGGAAGCGACTCGCCGGTGCCCCGGGCTGCTGAGCTCTCGCCGCCTGCGTCCCCGCAGCTCGCCCGCAGGGCCATGCTGGCCTCGCGGGTGGCGCGCGCCTCGTGGGGTGCCTTGCGCGTAGCCGTGTGGGCGCCCGGAGCGCGGCCGGGCAAGGGGCGCGCCCGCGGGGCCTTGCTGCCGCCAGTGCCCTGCTGCCTGGGCTGCCTGGCGGAGCGCTGGTGGCTGCGCCCGGCTGCGCTCGGCCTGCGGCTGCCTGGGTCCAGCCCGCGGGCCCACTGCTCGGGCGCGGGGAAGGCAGCCCCCGGGCCCGCAGCGGAAAAGGACGCCGCCACCGAGGCCCGGGGCGGCCGGTGGGGCCCGTGGGGCCCGGCGAGCGCCGCCAGCCTGGTACGTACCGAGGAGGAGGCGGAGGGGCGACTCTGGGTCGGGGTCGACTGCTCCGGTGGGGCTCGGTCCCGGACGCAAATAAAGAGCCGTGGCCGGTGAGGTCCGATGCTTCCGTTTCAGAACTTTTACAGCGTTCCCCGAAGAGAAGTTATGGGCAGATCATTCGGTCGGGGTGAGTGTCAGGGGTACCAGCCGCGTCCTCCTTCTGTCTCGGTGGTCAAGTTAGAACCCTCTTCTTCCCCTCTATCCGCACCGGTAGCTGGACGCGCCTCTGGATACTGCATTGGTAAAAATAGCCTTCACTTGTCTTATTAAAAGCCCATTTTAAATTTTCTGAAGCGAGTCCCCAATGTTTAGGGCAAGTCTCTGGGCGTCTTCAGAAAGATATACAGGCCCTTTTGTTTGCTTGTGCAGGTTTGGTTAACTATCATTTGACCTTTGGTAACTTTACATATTGTAGGATGAAGGATAACTAAGTAATTTAAATAGTAATTAAAAGATCCTTTAATCTCTAATTATAGAAAAAGATTAAACCTCTCTTCCTGAGGTAACGGAGGAAAATATTTGTCTGCTTACCTGTTGAAATACTGACCAAACAGAAGACATGAGAGCATGAGTGTGGGAGAGCTTTTGATGTCATGTAGCAAGACTCATGCAATTATTACATCTTCAATTGTTATGTCTTCAGTGGGCCCCTGTGCTGCTTTCATCAGTTGTACAGCATGGGTTGGGGTGGCCACATCCTGGCAGGGGTCTCAGCTACATTAATAGCTAGAGCATGTTGGGGTTTGAATGAATGCTGGATGCTTTGAGGTTGCCATATCCTGGCTGAAGTCCTTCCCAGAACGGCAGTAGTTGGTCGAGTATGCCACAGGTTATCTGGTTGGGTAATCTGAGATTAGCTCTCTTAATTTTAACTTAGAAACGTTTACGAATTTAATGATTAGAAATTGAGGTATTTTATTTTAACTGAAATATTTTATGTGGAGCTAAAAGGAATCCCTTTCATTGTTCCGAGAACATTCAGTCTGGTTTATTAATTCACCAAATGAAATGATCTGGCTGTTTACAGCTGTGTCTTTAATTTTTCCCCATGGGCCTCTCTGAGTTTAATTTTGGGCCTCTGTATTCTGACCTTTTGCTTTGTTTTTCCTTTTTGTCAATCAGGAACTGTACCTCCCCACCCCCCTTAGTGAGCCACTGTAATGCTGGATCAGTATTTGACTTACTCTGTATCACAGTATGGTCAACAGACTTATCTTTTTTCTCTGGACTCTGAAACACTTGGACCTTTGAACTAGAATTTGGAATATGTTCCAAGAATGATTCCATTTAATTAATATAATGTGGATTAGTTCAACAGAAGGTCCTTGAGTAGAGGTTTGGAGTGCTGCTTGTTTGGTGATTGTTTCCTGGAGAATTTGAATTTTTCTGTAGCTTTAGTGACAGTATTTTGCCACTGGGCCCCAATAACCCCATTATTCCTCCAAACTGAGGTGAACATTTCTTGCTGGGTTCTGTTTATAAACACAAACTTAGTATCTTTAGAGAACTGGCTTTTCTTACAGAATGGTTGAAGGTATTTTAAAAGAGGTATTTAGAAGAGGAAATTGTTACTTTTTTTTTTTTTTTAAGAAGGCAAGTGCCTTGACTGAACAATAATTAGTTTTCTTTTTATTTATTTTTTTTTAAATTTATTTTTATATTTATTTTTGGCTGTGTTGGGTCTTCGTTTCTGTGCGAGGGCTTTCTCTAGTTGCGGCGAGCGGGGGCCACTCTTCATCACAGTGCGCGGGCCTCTCACTGTCGCGGCCTCTCTTGTTGCGGAGCACAGGCTCCAGACGCGCAGGCTCAGTAGTTGTGGCTCACGGGCCTAGTTGCTCCGCGGCATGTGGGATCTTCCCAGACCAGGGCTCGAACCCGTGTCCCCTGCATTGGCAGGCAGATTCTCAACCACTGCGCCACCAGGGAAGCCCGAAATTGTTACTTTTTAAAAAAATCAAAATTAAGGTTCAGGCAAATAGGTTACTGATTGATAAAGAGGTTAAGTAGGGTTATCTTGTGAGGAGATAGTAGTCCCATGGGGTAGAGCTGGCAGTCTTGACTCAGTGGAGAAAAAAAATCCAGCCTTTAGGGAATGACATTTTCTCTGTATTATTTCTGTACCCTTTTTTGTGCAGTGTATCGTAGTTCCACTAGGCTGAGGCTTTTTAAAGTTGAAATACCCTCTCATGAAACAGACTTTGGCAAGGAAGGAATGGTTTTCAGAGCAGCTGCCGAGGTGCCCTTTTGTTGGTGCCAACTTCAAACACCTTGGCTCCAAATGAAGTTTCAAGGAATCATAAAGCCCCCCACAGGGGAGCTGTGAAAGCCCTCAGCTTCTGGTTGGGGATCTTAACATTTCTGTGGCTATTTTAAACAAATTTACAAAACCTCTTTTATTTCCTAAGTATCTCAATCCCTTTTCCTTGTTCCATTTTCTTCTAGCAGTTCTCCAGTTTAGTGATGAGGTTATGGAATTAAATGTTTTTTTCCTCTTCATTCGTATCTCCAACACTGTATATGGCATTTAGCATTCTTTTGATGGGTATGTGTAGAGGAGTGAGGAGAGGTTATTTGCAATAAATGTTTTTTAGCCAAAATGCCCATGGTTGACAATTTGGCTTTTTTCTGACACTTTCTAGACCGTTTGTCTACTTGAAGTATAAGATCTTCCTGAAGATCTTTTTTTTAATTTTGTATAATGGGAAAGTAATTCTTTTTTTAAAAAAATTTTTATTTAATATAGTTGATTTACAATGTTGAATTTTCACTTTTAAAAGCAGTATGTTTTTAGTTTTGAATTCTGATGGTGAAGTAATACATTAAAGGCTTGACTTATATGATAGATAATACATGTTTCTTCCTTCTCTCTTTAGTGAGAAAACCTACTCTATATACAGCCAACATTTTAGTCTGTGTTTGGGTATATGACATATCTTCATCTTCTGCATTCTTAACAGTTTTAGATGTGTGTAAAAAGAACAGAATGGATTTTAAAACTGAAAGTACTAATTTTAAGGTTTATGTAGCTTCTAACCTTTAAGTTGATGGAGTGTATTTTTCCAATGTATATAGTTATTTAAAGTATGAATTTATAGTATTTAAATTTTGTTGTCTTTATGTTTCAGTATGAAAACCCATGGACAATCCCAAATATGTTGTCAATGACGAGAATTGGCTTGGCCCCGGTTTTGGGCTATTTGATTATTGAAGAAGATTTTAATATTGCACTAGGAGTTTTTGCTTTAGCTGGGCTAACTGATTTGGTAAGTTGTACCGGCACTCCCCCTGTTTTGCTCCCCTTCTAAATCCCAGGGTCTCTACTACACAAATAGCACAGCCTCAGTCTGCTTTTCTTTGGAAGGAAATGCTCAAGATGAATTTCACCTAGTACTTTGTGAAAGGCTTGTCTTTAACATCTTTGTGGGACTCTGTTATTCTTTATATGATCTAAGGAAGGAAGTGGAGGTTGTAGGGAGGCATGGGAGAGGGAGCTTTTTACTCTTGGTTTTTAACTTTTTCATAAAAGAAAAAACCTTAGAAATTCTCAAAGGGCCAAGTACTTGCTTTAGGGATAGAAATAAAGGAGAGAAGCTGTGAGACTTTTTTTCTACTTATATAGTAGAGAGAAATATCTGATCTGCAACAACAGTTGGTTTTACTGGTGGAGAGGGAAACAGTGGGCCAGTTGTGACCAGGGAGCTTGCAGAGGCCAGATCTCTGCTCAGGTTTATGCTGGCAGGAGGCCATAGGCACCCCACAGATTTGGTCCTTGATTCCTTCTCTACACCCCTCTGACCACCTTCCAGAAGACCCTGCCCTGGGTGGGCATTAGACATCCTTCCTTCTTCCACTCTCCCAGCAGATGGACCAAGGAGAAAAGAGCACCTTGACACCACTGTGTCAGTTTATAGGAAGGGAAAGATTTATTCAGGTTATCTCTAATTAGAACTTGGAAAATAATTTTCTAACAGAAAGCCTCACTATGTGTTATATAGGCTTTTGTGGACTGGCCAGTCATCATCATGTATGACATTATTTGCATTTATCACCCACCCTGTTGCATAAAAGATTTGAAATGGCTTGTAAAACTACATGTCCTGCAAAAACACAATTGAAGGAAGTGGGGAAAAGGTAGAGGAAAGATTTTAAATTAGGACAAAAGCATGTAGAAATAGACATTGTATATATAAATTGTATATTCTTGTACAAGGCTGGTCTGAGATCCAAGTGAGCACCCAGATAGGCAATAATAATTTGGTGCCTCTTTAAACTGATGTATGTTTGAAAAGCTTTGCTCAGTATTCAGTGAGAATAAAGAGAAACTAATTTTCTGTTAATAAAAATCACGTAGCATCTTTCTTTGTAACATCAGCTATTCCCTTTGAGGTTCATAGAAACAAAATTCCACCTGCCCAGTAGCATTGTTGAGCAATACAGAATTAGCTGAAGCTTCTGCAGGATAAATAAATGAGGGCATTTGCATTGTTATGTGGCATTTCCAAATATGCATCAAATACAGTTTCTTGAAGTGGTTACCACCTCTTTTTCCCGAGTTTAGCTCCTGTTTGTCACAACTTCTCATTCTCACAATCTCTTCTTTTGTCCCTGCTTTTGTCTGTGAAGCCTGAAGCCCTCCACTTATTAATATGGTCTCCAAGT
Organism: Eschrichtius robustus; assembly: GCF_028021215.1. Taxonomy (NCBI): domain Eukaryota; kingdom Metazoa; phylum Chordata; class Mammalia; order Artiodactyla; family Eschrichtiidae; genus Eschrichtius; species Eschrichtius robustus. The sequence goes on from NC_090839.1 coordinate 34,927,852, forward strand.
CTGTCAAAGGCCATTATATTGATAATGGAATTTTTTTTTTCGTAATAGGCAAGATCTTTTTCAGTTACTGGATTTGCTCTTTTTTGGTTTGTAGGTTTTTTTAGTTGCCACATGAGATTGCAATATTCATCGAATGGGAGAGGCCTCATTTATACTTTTCTAAATAACTAAGACAATGTGTATGGAAACCTGAGTTAACTGGCACCATATTACATTTACTTCATGTAGGTTTTGATGCCTCTAGAATGGCTGCTGGGCAGATGGCTGGACTCATGGAGGGTTTAAGTAGGGGAATGTTGTATATGGGAAATGGATTACAGGAATGCAAGATAGAAGCAGAGAGGCTGGTTATGAGGCTGATAGTAATCTAGGGAAGTGGGTTGGGAAATATGTTTTGAAGATAGAGTTGATATGTTAGTGGATTGGATATGTGGGGTGAGAGAAAGGAATTAAATAGGAGTGCTAGGCTGTTATTTTTTTTTTTCCTTTTCAACAAGCAGATGCATGGAGGTTTACATTTTCTGTGATGGTCAACACTCAGGGTAGGACAGGGTTTGTGGGAAAAGAGTTGTTATGCCTGTTCAGATAGAGGTAACATTGGGTAGTTGAATACAGTAGTTTGGAGTTGGAGGCAATCATGGTTAGAGATAGATTTAAGAGTTATCATCATATAGATTGTCAAATCTGGATGAAATCATCTAGGCTGTGGTAAAAGAAGAGAAGAGGTCAGAGAAAAGAACAATAAATGGAGCAATGGAGAAGGAGCCAATAAAGGACACTGAGAAGGAATAGCTGGTGAGAAAGACAGAAAATTGGGCAGTAAGGTGTCCCAGATGTTAAGTGAAGAAAGTGTTTCAATTGTGTTGAAGTCAAGTAAGCTAAGAATGTAGAATTCATTGGTGACTTTTATGAGTACAATCTCTAGAGGGTGGGGCAGTCAGAATGGGCTGGCGAGCATACATGAGGTGGTGATGACAATAGATGTCACACTGAGGAAGTTTTGCTTCATAGGGGAATAGAGAGATAGTCAAGGAGGGGTAGTTTATAAAGAGATACATACTGGGGAAATTTTTATTGTTAATTAATTAATTAAATGACTGGGTAGGAAGAGAGAGATTGATGATGCAGGGGAGGTGGGGAAAACTCAAGGTAAGAGGGCCTGGGATCAGGGAACGCAGAGAGAATGTGCATGGACGCTAGTAGGTGGTGGATTTGGAGGTGGGAATACGAGGGAGGGCTGACAATCTGTTTCTGTTTTTGAGCAAATATAGACATGGTCATGAGCTAGAGAGAGAGGCTTTGGGAGGGATGAGCAGACTGTGAATAGAGAAGGTAAACACAGTAAGCAGATGTAGGTTTGCAGGCAGTATTGAGTGCCCACAGGAGATTTGTGGTCATGAAAAAGAGAGATCAATCAGCCCATTTATGTGTTTTTGTTGATCAGTGTTCAGCTGCTTGGGTGCAGGCCTGGAGTACATGATAGTTGTATTTAAGCAGGGTTGAGGGAGAGTGGAGTAGGGAGTTAAAGAGGTTTACAAAGAAGAGATGATGTTGATGACCTTGGAATCCAATGTGGGTAGAGGAACAATGAAGACAAGAGGGTGATGATGGTGAAAAAATGGGAGGTTAAGTTCCCTGAGATCAGAAACTGACACCTGAATCTTCCAAGGCCCCAACTCCCAGTTCTAGGCACTTTCTGTTAGTGTTACCTATAGTATACTTAAGAAAATAGATTTTTTCAGTTGAGGTAGTAATAGCTAGTAACTGCTTTTTTGAGGATTTACTAAGCTCTGAGTGCTAAACAAGTATTAATCACATTATGTACTGAGACAACCCACCCTTCGAGGTAGGTAGCACTATCTCTGTTTTACAGATGAGGAAACTGAGGCTTAGGCCAAATAACTTGCCCAGAGTCACACAGTTAAGTGAGTGGGAGAGCCAGTGCTTGAACCACTTATGCTCTGCTGCGAAGAGTAAGTTCTTAACCATTGTCCTGTACGACTGCTCTAAGTCATTGGAATACTTGAGATATGGAGGACTTATTTATCCTTTAAAATGTACCATGTTAAATTATGTCTAGATTAATTTGATCTTTTTCCTTGGAACTAGGACTGGAAAATTCAAATATTTGTTGAAGTTTGAAGTTAAATAAAATGAGTAAAAGCCAGGGTAGGGACTTGGAAAACCAGAAAATATCTGCCTCGTTTAATGAAAATAGGCAGTACTTGGTTTCAGTCAATTTTGTGGCCCCAGGGTGGCCAGATCTTCCCATTTCTCAAGTGAGCCTGGAGATCTGGATTTTTTGAGTTAAGACTTTGAATATTTAAATATTGGCAACTAATTTATATTTAAAAAATCACTGGGCAGGTCAAACAAAACCAGCCTGCAGGCCTCTTTGGCCCCCTGGTAACCCAAGTACGACCTCTGCTTTAAAATATAATTTGTTTCCAAGAGTAGTGAATAAGTAATTTTCATATCAAAAATTTTAAGTAGGCCAGGTACAGAGGACTGAGTTTTGTATTCAAATACAGGTCATGCAATATAGTCAGACATGGAATTAACAGTGGCACTAGATAAAAAATATTGATAATAACAGTTAAAAGAGAATAAAATAAAAATAATAACAGCTAAAACATAGGGAGTTGGGTCATATTATAGAAAAGTAGGTAGGAATGGAAGTTAGAAAATCTCGAAGTTAAACGGTAGTCCTTGCAAGTAAAAGCAGCTATTTTGGCTGTAGTGAACTAGCCCAGCGCTCAAGGGGCGGGGGATGGGAGGGGTGGGTTGGGGTGGAGTGCCTAGTCCATGCTCTGTCAGTCCTGCTTTCTTTGAGTTTTATTTGGGTTCTTTACATCTCTAAATTTGTGTCTGGGTTCATCCCACAAAGGGGCATTGTGAAACATTGCAAAATAGCTGAAGGCCTTGAGAAAGAAAAGTGAAAATTTTTTTCTGTAGAAAAGTGAAATCATTTTCTGACCAGTTGGTAATTTAAAAGCTAAATGTATACCAGTAAAACAGAAGGTTTGGGGGTAAGAGACAGAAGAGGTGTTATCTACATTTTATGCAAGTATAGCTGTTACTCTGGTATCTCTTAACCTTCAAGATATCTACTCTGTACCTATTATGACATTTATTAAAAAAAAAAACTTCTATTTTCAGTTGGATGGATTTATTGCTCGAAACTGGGCCAGTCAAAAGTCAGCTTTGGGAAGTGCTCTTGATCCACTTGCTGATAAAATACTTATCAGTATCTTATATGTTAGCTTGACCTATGCAGATCTTATTCCAGGTAAGAACGCCATCATGCGTACTTTTGAATAGTACAGGGAAGAATCACATTTATCAGCTTAGGATTTCTCTTGATTGAGAGACAAATAATTTTTGTTCCAAAAATATGTTTTCAACTTTAAAGTGTTTCCCTAAATTTAAACTATTGAACTGTTTTGCTTGCCAAGCTATTTGTTTTACTTCAGAATTTATGACCTTGTATATACTATAGAATGCATTGTTTTCTTAGTAAAATTTGTAAAATTAAAATTGAGCAAATATTTCAAAAAAATTGAGCTAATTCATATTATCTTAGAATCTTTTGAAACTATGATTTTCTTAGTGCCTAGCTTTTGAAAGCAATTTAAAGTTTTCCTAAGTTATTATTTATTAAGTACAATTTAATAAGTGAGAGCTCTGAAATCCTAAAGATGTCTATAAAATTTCACATTGTTATTATTATTACTTAGATGGTATTACGCAATTTTAAATTATACACGTAGTTTGTACATTGTCTGAATACTTTTTTTTTTAATTAATTAATTAATTTATTTTTGGCCACGTTGGGTCTTCGTTGCTGTGCACGGGCTTTCTCTAGTTGTTGGTGAGCGGGGGCTACTCTTCGTTGTGGTGTGCGGGCTTCTCATTGCGGTGGCTTCTCTTGTTGCCGAGCACAGGCTCTAGGTGCACAGGCTTCAGTAGTTGTGGCTCGTGGGCTCTAGAGTGCAGGCTCAGTAGTTGTGGTACATGGGCTTAGTTGCTCCACGGCATGTGGGATCTTCCCGGACCAGGGCTCGAACCCGTGTCCCCTGCATTGGCAGGCGGATTCTCAACCACTGCACCACCAGGGAAGCCCCTGAATACTCTTTGTAACAAAATTTTATGATCTTTTGTATTTTGTATGTGCTTTTTTGGTTGTTCATTTTCTACTTCAGCTGTGTTTCTCAGTTTTTAATCCTTTGGTTCAGATTAAACTGTTTATTTCCAAGAGTTAGAACCTGAGAACAAAGAAGCTGCCACTTGGTCCTTCAACACCATGTTATTACTGACATTTGATAGGAAGAAGTTTAGTGGCGTTTCAGTCTAGTATAGTCTCCCAATCTAGAGGTTCTTTTTCTCCTCTACCTTTAGGCTTTTTAAAAAAAATAAATTTATTTATTTATTTTTATTTTTGGCTGCGTTGGGTCTTCGTTGCTGTGCGCGGGCTTCCTCTAGTTGAGTGGAGCGGGGGCTACTCTTCGTTGCGGTGTGCGGGCTTCTCATTGCGGTGGCTTCTCTAGCTGTGGGGCACGGGCTCTAGAGCGCAGGCTCAGTAGTTATGGCGTACGGGCTTAGTTGCTCCACGGCATGTGGGATCTTCCCGGATCAGGGCTTGAACCCGTGTCCCCTGCATTGGCAAGCGGATTCTTAACCACTGCGCCACCAGGGAAGTCCCTACTTTTAGGCTTTTAAATCCACATACCAAATTTAAAAATGAATTAGACTCCTGTTTATGTGCTACTTTGAAAGTCAGAATTATGGTGTGTGTATGGTTGGGGGTATTGAAGGGGCAGGGGTATGCTATAAGTAATATATATAATTTGTAGGAAAAAAGATCCTAAGGAGCATTCTGTTAACATTCACAATTAAAATTAGTGTGTGTGTGTGTGTATGTGTATTTTCATGCTTCCCATTTTTCACAGTTACTTTGTATTTTGTTGTATTGTTTTTACAAAGGTTGGCCAGCCCAGGTATTTCCCTGTTGAACACAGAAATTGTTTTCAGGTTTTGGTATTATGGATATTGTTGATACAATTGATGTAGGTCGCTTTTGGAACTGAAACTTCCCTTCATTATCATTCTGGGAACTTCCATTTTCTCTCTTCTGTGTTGGGTTTGTTTTTCCAGGCTCCCATGGCTTCCTTGTTATGGTCCTCCTTTTGGTGGAGTAGAATCTCCAGTTGTTTCCTATGCTAGGATGCAGCCTGGCAGCCAGGTTTTTAGAGGTGTACAATGTCTTTATTCTACAGACATCTAAAATGTATTTGTTCTACCCTCCATACTTGAATGGGGCATAATTTTCAATTGCAGGTTGTTTTCACTCAGAATTTTAAAGACCCTGATTATAGATTAACAGATTCCATCTTGCTGTTGAGAAGTCTCATGCCATTCTGATACCTTTTCCTTTACGTGTGATTATGTTTTGTATTAGAAAGCTTTTAAGATTTCTTTGCATAATTCCTAGTTGATGGTTTAAAAAAATTCTCTCTCTTAAAAATTAATTTTCTAACTGCTTCTTGGGATACCCAATTATCCCAGCACTTTTTATTGAAAAGTCTATACTTTCCAGACTCACTGCCATGTGCATATATACATGGGTCCATTTCTGGGTTGTCTAGTTTATTCCCCATTGATTTGTCTATCTTTGCACCAGTACCGTCCCTAATTATTATTACTTTGCTAAAAGTCTTTTTTTAAAAAAAATTTATTATTTATTTATTTATTTTTGGCTGCGTTGGGTCTTTGTTGCTGTGCGCGGGCTTTCTCTAGTTGCGGTGAGCGGGGGCTACTCTTCGTTGTGGTGCGCAGGCTTCTCGTTGCAGTGGTTTCACTTGTTGCAGAGCACAGGCTCTAGGTGCACGGGCTTCAGTAGTTGTGGCACGTAGGCTCATTAGTTGTGGCTCGTGGGCTCTAGAGTGCAGGCTCAGTAGTTGTGGTGCACGGGCTTAGTTGTTCAGCCGCATGTGGGCTCTTCCCGGACCAGGGCTCAAACCCGTGTCCCCTGCATTGGCAGGCAGATTCTTAACCACTGAGCCACCAGGGAAGTCCCCCAAAAGTCTTGATATATGATAGAGCATGTTCTTCCACCTTGATATTCTTACCTGTTTTCATTTGTGTGTGAATTTTAGAATCAGCTTTCAAGTTCCCCAGAAAAACCTGTTGGGATTTTATTGGGATTGCACTGAATTTACAGATTTATTTGGAAGAATTGGTATTTTTACAGTATTGTCTTCCAGTCCATATACATGTTGTATTTACTCTATTTAGGTCTGTTAAAATGTTAAAATGTTACAGTTTTCTCTAGAGAGGTAATAAGTAATTTTTTATTAGATTTATTCCTAGGTGACTGATAGTTCTTGATGCTTTTGTAAATGGTAGCTTTTTTAATATTTCATTTTGTAATAGCTGATGTTGATAGGATGAAATCAGTTCCATCTCTAACAGTGATTTTTGTGTCTAGCAAAACTTGCTGAACTCTTTATTCTCTTGGATTTTCTGTATCCTTGATTATGTATTATCTATAATTAATGACAGTGTGTTTCTTCTTCTCCAATCCTTTTACCTTTTTAAAAATTTGCCTCACTATAGTGCACAGTGCAGTGTTGAGTAGGAGTGGTATCTGTTTCTTATTTCCAGTCTAAGAAGGAAAGCTTTCAGTCTTTCAGTATTAAATATGACATTTCCTGTAGGGTTTTGTAGATACCCCTTTTTCAGGTTAAAGAAGTTCACTTCTACTGGCAGTTTGTTCAGAAGTTTTTTTACATTGGATATTGAATTTTATGAAAATTTTTTTCTTCATGTATTATGATAGTCATATTTTTTCCCTTTAAGCTTAATGTGTGGTGAATTACGTTATTGATTTTCTCAGTTAAATCAACCTGATGACATTTCTGTTACAAATCTAACTTGGTCATGATATATTATGAAGATATTGCTGTATTTGGTTTACTAATATTTTGTTGAAGATTTCACATCTAGATTCACAAGATTGGCCTGGAATTCTTTTCTACAAATACCCTTGTTAGGTTTTTTTTTTTTTTTTTTTTAATATTTATTTATTTGTCTGCGCTGGGTCTTAGTTGCAGCATGCGGGATCTTTAGTTGTGGCATGGGAATTCTTAGTTGCGGCATGTGGAATCTAGTTCCCTGACTAGGGATCGAACCCAGGCCCCCTGCATTGGGAGCGTGGAGTCTTAGCCACTGGACCACCAAGGAAGTCCCCTACCTTTGTTAGGTTTTAATACCAAGTTTATAATAATCTCATAAAATGAATTTAGGGAGTGTACTCCCCCGCCCCACACCCCATTCTTGGGAGATGTTTGTGTGAGATTGCAATTATTCCTTCTTGGAATGTTGGTAGAACTTGTTGAAGCCATTGAAGCCTGGAGTTTTCTTTGGGAAAAAGTTTTAAAATAGTTGATTCATTTTTTAAAAAAGTGGTTACAGGGTGATTCAGTTTTTCTGGTTCATCTTTTGTCTGTTTTGTGAGTTGTGATGTTTTTCTAGGAACTTGTCCATTTCAGCTACATTAAAAAAAAATTTACCATAAGCTATTTATAGTATCCACATTAACTTTTTGATGTCTGTAGGCTATGTAGCTATGCCCCCCTTTTCATCCTAATTATTAGTTATTTGTCCCTTTTTTTCTTTGACTTGTCTTGCCAGAGGTTTGTCTGTTTTATGAATCTTTTCAAAGAACCAACTTTGAACTTTGTCAAACTTCTCTGATATGTTTACTACTTCATTAAATCTTGCTCTTTTATTTCTGTCTCCTCCTTTGGTTATTCTCTGCTCTTTTTCTAAATTCTATAGATCAGTCCTGTCTAGTAGAAATATAATGGGAACCATAGATCTAATTTAAATTTTTCTAGTAGTTATGTTCAAAGTGAGAAGAAACAGGTGAAGTGTGTGTGTGTGTGTGTGCTTGCACTTCTGCTACAGTGGAGACTGAGTGCTCTGTTCATGCACTGCTGCCTGTGCCAGCCCACCCCCCATTTTAATAGTATTTTATTTAACCCACTAGATGGAAAATATTGTCATTTCATTATATAATCAATAAAAAATCATTAATGAGATTTTTTTTCATACTCTGTCTTCAAAAGCCAGTGTGCTGTTTGCATTTACAGCACCTCTCACTTCAGACTAGCCACATTTCAAGTGCTTTATCTTTACATGTTGCTCATGGCTATTGTATTGAACAACGCAGCTGTAGATGAATGTTTAACTCTTTCCTTTTTTTTTTTGTTTTTTTGTTTTTTTGGCTGTGCCGTTGTGGGATCTTAGTTCTTCAACCAGGGATTGAACCTGAGCCCCCTGCAGTGGAAGCACGAAGTTGTAACTACTGGACCACCAGGGAATTCCCTCAGCTTTTCTTTTTTAAAGTTTGCATTTAAGGCTATATATTTCCTCTAAGTGTCCCTTTCACTGTATCTCATATGTTGGTATTAGTGTTCTTGTCATTATTGAGTTCAAAGTAATCTATTTCCATTATGATATTTCTTTGGCCTATGGTGTTAATAAACATTTATTTCTTAATTTGTGGGATTTTCTAGGTATCTTTTTGTTATTGATTTCAAGCATAATTACCTTGTGTTCAGAGACCATGCTCTGTGATTTTAGCCCTTCAGCCCAGTATACAGTCAAATTTTATAAACATTTTATGCATTTTTCAAATGAATGTGTATTCTGCAGTCATTGGGTATGATGTTCTACATATGTCCATTTGGTCAATTTTTTTTTTTTAAGTAAATAAATTTATTTCTTTATCTTGGGCTGTGTTGGGTCTTCGTTGCTGCACGCAGCCTTTCTCTAGTTGCGGCGAGCAGGGGCTACTCTTCGTTGTGGTGCATGGGTTTCTCATTGCGGTAGCTTCTCTTGTTGTAGAGCATGGGCTCTAGGCATGCGGGCTTCAGTAGTTGTGGCATGCAGGCTCAGTAGTTGTGGCACACAGGCTTAGTTGCTCCACGGCATGTGGGACCTTCCTGGACCAGGGATTGAACCTGTGTCCCCTACATTGGCAGGCAGATTCTTAACTACTGTGCTACCAGGGAAGTCCTTGGTCAAGTTTTTAATCTTGGTGGCTAAATCTCCTTCTTTACGGACTTATTTTTTACATTTGGTCTGCTTTTCTGTCAGTTACTGAGAGAGTAAAGTTTCCTGCTGTGTCCAATTTTCCATTATTTTTTCTTTTTAGCTCTGAGTTTTGCTTCATGTCTTTTGAAGTCATGCTATTAATAAGTGCGTATAAAGTAGAATTGTTATGTCTTCTTGGTGAATTGAATGTTTTATTTTGAAGTGACCCTCTATATCTTTAGAAATGATTTTTGCCTTGAAGTCTCTCTCTCTCTCTCTCTCTCTTTTTTTTTTGACCACACCATGTGGCATGTGAGATCTTAGTTCCCTGACCAGGGATTGAACCTGTGCCCCCTGCAGTGGAAAGGTGGAGTCTTAAACCATTGGACCGCCAGGGAAGTCCCTGCCTTGAAGTCTCTTTTGTTGACTGTTACTATAGCTACACTAGCTTACTTTTGGTCAGTGTTTACATGATAAATCAATCTTTTACTTTCAACTTGTCCACATCTTTATACTTTAGATATTCCTTATAAATAACATATAGATAGATGGTTTTTCTTTACTTTATCCAGTCTAAAAATATTTTATCTTTCAACTGGAACATTTAATCCATTTACTATGATTACTAATATTTGTGTAGCAGTCTTCCATTTTATTTTGTGTTTTATTTGGCCTGTATGTTCTATTCTACTTTTGTCTATATTCTATTATTATCACTGTTTTCCTGTACCAATTGGAAAGTTTTACACTCTGTTAACGTTTAGCTAGTCTCAAAATTATAATTCATCTTTATCAAAGTTTAATGTTAACAAATCTATACATTTGGCCTTCTGTATCTGTGGGTTCTACATCCACGGATTCAACCAACCTCAGATGGGGGGAAAAAATCTAGAAAGTCCAACCAAACTTTGCTGCCAACTGGAAACTGAGAGTATTTACATTGTATTAGATATTAAGTAATATAGAGATGACTTAAAGAATATGGGAGGGTGTGCATTGGTTATATGCAAATACTACACCATTTTATATAAGGGACTTGAGCATTTGTGGATTTTGGTATATGTTGGGGGGAAGCAGGGTGGATCCTCAGACCAGCCCCCCATGGATACCGAGGGATGCCTATACGCCTTCTGGACACTGGAAGGGCCTTAGAATACTTTAACTCCATTTATTCCTTTCTCAATTTAGGTTATTCTCATACTTTAATTTTATATATGTATTCAACCCACATGATATTGTTTATTAAGTCAGTGTTCATTTAGATGTATCTTCATACTTTTTTCTGGTTTATGTTTGGTGTATTTCAGACCTTCCACCTGGAATCATTTTCCTTTTCTCTAAAGTATATCTTTAGAAATTCTATTAATAGAGGTCTACTGGTGGTACATTCTTTTCTTTGTTTCTCTGAAAATATTTTTATTTTGTCTTTATTCTTTTTTTGTGTGTGTGTGAGGACATTTAAATTCTACTCTCTTAGCAGATTTTAATTATACAGTACAGTGTTACCAACTAGTCAGTGTGTTATACATTAGATCCTCAGACCTTATTCATCTTTTTTTTCATCTTAAAATTGAAAGTTTGTGTCTTTTTACCAACCTCTTTCTATTTCCCTTTTTTTTTTTTTTAGATTCTACATATAAGTGATATCACGCAGTATTTGTCTTTCTCTGTCTGATTTTGCTTTTATTCTTGAAGGATATTTTTGTTGGGTATAGAATTCTGGGCTGGTAGTTATTTTCTTTCAGTACATTTAAAGAACCATGCAATTGTCTACTCACTTCCATTGTTGGTAATAAGAAATTGTTAACCCATTTCTTTTTCAAAGGTACTTTTACTCTGTCTGCTTTTAAGATTTCCTCTTTCTCTCTGGTTTTCCATAGTTTCACAATATTTGATGTGATTTTCTTTTTTATTTATCCTGCTCGTGATTTGTTGGGCTTTTTAATCTGTGGATTGATATCTTTAATCAGTTCTAGAAAATTCTGAGCCACAATCTTCAGGTATTGTTGTCTGTGTTTCTCCTTCTTTTGGGACTGCAGTATACCTGTGTTAGATTTCACTGTATCCTTAAAGTGTCTCAGCCTCTTTTCTGCATGATACCTCATTTTATCTTTCTGCACTCCATTCTAGGTGATTACTAATGAAGCTTGCTCTTTCATTTCACTGATTCTCTCTTCAGCTGTGCCAAATTCATTTAAGTCTTCTATTATATTTTTTAGTTATAAAATCTCTATTTTATCCTTCAAACTTAGTAAATCATCTTTTATAGTTTGCAGTTCCCTGCTGAAATTTTCAATCTTGATTTTTATATCCCTTTGAACATAGTAAGCTTTAGTTGTTTTATAAACACTGATAATTCTGAAATATCTTTTGAGGGTCTCTTTCATGTGTCTGTTTCTATTGATTCTTACTCATGGTATCTTATGTCTTTGGTTATTTTTGACTGTTTAGACACTGTACTAATATTTAAAAAAATAATTTGGAGGAATATCTTGATGTGTAGGATGATGGAATCACTCTCCAGAGGAGATTTTTTGTTCAGTTCTGCCAGGTATCTAGGCATGCTAACAGTCTGGGACCACCTAGATGGCCAGATGATAAGACATTCTTTTTTAAGGCTTAGTTTGCTTAGGGCCATCTCCTCTCCCAACCCTGTGGGAATAGTTGTTCATATCCCAGCTTAAAGCTAGGAGGTGGTTTGTCACTGCCCAACCTGAGGGCTCTGGGCTTTGACTACTGTTCCCCCGCCCTTTAAGGCTGCCAAAACCCCTATTCAGCTTTGTGGCTTACTTCCCTAGGGTCAGGGACAGTGGCTTTGAGTGGCTTTGAGTGCCTAGGCTTATTTTCCTGAGTTCTCATTCTGATACTTTCTTAGCATCTTACAAGCTTTTCACTTTCAAGATTTTTTTGTTTAACGTTCTTCTTTAATTGTCTTAGCAGGAGAATTATTACCTGCTCAGATATTAATGGAGCTGAACCTGAGGATCTTTTTATTTACCTATAGGTCTGAAATTTTACAATGGTATATGTTCTAGATCCTACTAGAGTTTGTAGTAAGTCTTTCTTCCATTGTGCTGGGTACTAAGAAGGCCCCTTCCGTCTGAAAACTTATCCTTCAGTTCTAAACATTTTTCCCTAGGTTCTTTTCTTACTGGAAACTCTTTTTGTTCTCTTTCTGGGAGATTTCCCCAACTTTGTCATTTACCCCTTCTACTGACATTTTAATTAATTAATTTATTTAATTTAAAAAATTGTTTTTTGGCTGTACTGCGTGGCATGTGGGATCTTAGTTCCCCGACCAGGGATTGAACCCTCAATCCCTGTAGTGGAAGCGTGGAATCTTAACCACTGGACTGCCAAGGAAGTCCCTCGATTGACATTTTTATTGCTATCATTTTTCGTTTCCAAGAGGAAATAAAGAGCTCTTGTTCTGTATGTTCTTTAAAAACAAAACAAAGGGGCTTCCCTGGTGGCGCAGTGGTTAAGAATCTGCCCGCCAGTGCAAGGGACACGGGTTCGAGCCCTGGCCCAGGAAGATCCCACATGCCGCGGAGCAACTAAGCCCGTGCGCCACAACTACTGAGCCTGTGCTCAAGAGCCCGCAAGCCACAACTGCTGAGCCCACGTGCCACAACTACTGAAGCCTGTGCGCCTAGAGCCCATGCTCCACAACAAGGGAATCCACTGCAATGAGAAGCCCGTGCACCGCAACGAAGAGTAGCCCCCGCTCGCCGCAACTAGAGAAAGCCCGCGCACAGCAGCGACAACCCAACACAGCCAATAAATAAATAAATAAATAAATAAATAAATAAATAAATAAATAAATAAAATTTTTAAAATGTCTTTTTCTTACTTCATAGGTGAGTATCATCATTTCAGGACATCTTCTGTCTATCTGTTTTTGCGTGTGTGTGTGTGGGGGGGGTGGTTTTAAGCCCCTATATTGTATCTATTTCTTTTCTTCTTCTTTTTTTTTTTTTTTTTCTGTTTGTTTTGGTCTCTCTTTCATGATGGAGACTTTGCTAAAATGTCTGGTGATCCTTGGCTGCTTACTTCATAAATGTTTAACTGGGTGCTCCCTGGGCATTGGTGGAATTTGTTGGGTGGTATACTACCCTCTAGGGCGAACAGGCAGTGAGAGACCAGGCATGGCCCTTAATTCTCAGTACCTTTAGGTCTATTCTGTAGGTAAGAGCTCTCCATTTGCTCCTTAGAGATTGCAGAGGTCCTGGTTTAGAGATTAACATGTAGAACAAGGGTTGGCAGACTTTTTCTGTAAAGGCCAGAATGGTAAATATTTCCGACTTTATGGGCCATGTGGTCTTTGTTGTAACTACTCAAGTCTGCTCTTGTAGTGTGAAAACAGCCATAGAAAATACATAAACAAATGACTATGGCTGTGTGTTAACTTTATTATTTTCAATGCAATAATGTATGCTATTGATAGTGATCACTTCTACTGTATAAAAGTGACTTGACTTTATTTCCCTTTAACACTAATAAATTTGCCCATGATGTACTTCTTTGTTGCAGAAACTGTATTTCAGACAGAGTTAGCAAATAGAGAGGAAAACCTTGGAGCACTCCCTGACACATTTTACACCTCCCTAACACACTATCATACTCTAATAGACAAAGGAAAGCTGCTTTAGCCCTGGAAGAAAAGGGAAAGGAAGGCCGGGAGAGAAGGCAGGAACAGTTAGAAGATTCAAAAGCCAGGGAACTGGACAAAATTGCCCCCCAAATCACAGTAAGAGCCTGTATGTATACGTGCTCTCAGTTGGCAGAGGCCTTAGAGATCACCCGGTGCAGCCTGGTCCCAGTCTGGCTGTGCTTGTGAACCCCCAGGGAGCATTCATCTTTGCTTTTATGAAGCTTTCACGAGGTGATTCTGTGATGAGTAGTCAGTTTGGGGAACACTGGATTTTGTAAACAGTCCTATCTTCCCCCAGACTGTTAACAGATGGTAAACTGAGCCCAGAGATGCATTCTGCAGTACTGCTGACTAACTGGTGACCTTGGCCAGGTTTTATAATCTGCCTGAGGCTTGTTTTCAATATTTGTAAAATGGGGTAATGATGGTTCACATATCATGGAGTTGATATGTAGATTAAATGACATAATATGTATAAAATACTTAAATGGTGCCAGATGCCCAATAAATGGTAATTTTAGTAGTTAACAGAACTAGAGCCCAAGGCTTTGCAGTGTATTGAATTGCCTCCTCTGTTCTTCTGCAGAAACCTTATTTAGAATTAAATTATATTCTTTTTCCCCTGTGGTGATGAACTATAATAACAGGTGTTTATTTTCCTCTAATGTTGTGTTTACTGTATATAATTCACATGAGTTTGCTGCATTTTAAAAATAAATAAAATCTGATTGTTATTTGATTTTGCCAGCTGATTATTACTATAGAAAAGTTTGGTTTACAGGCACAAAAATCCTCCTAAAAATCATGACTGCCTTGTTTTGTTACTTGGTTCATACAGCCGAGTCTTCTTTATGCTCCAAATGCCATGACTTGAGTGGATAAACATTTTCTCTTTGGAATCGTCTTGTCATTGAGTACTAGGCCAAGGATCAACACTTACATCACAGCCACAACCAGCAGAGATTTAAATTTTAAATCTGTAATTAATTAGTGAGATTTTTCATAAGTTTCTGAACCAATAGAGGACCCTAAGTATAGCCTTAAAAGTAATTCACAAAGAGCTGTTTGAAAGTATTATGGAAGGGATGTGCATGATTCTTTTATTTTAGCAATTGAAACAATTTGAACTGTTAGCCTTGAGATTTTTTCCTTTTTAAAAAAATATTTTTTTCTAATAACATGACATATATTCATGGTTAAAACTTCCTTCAACGTGGAAGGATGTAAAATGAAACAAGATCTCTGCCCTCCCATTCATTCGACAAGGGAGCAGGAGTTCCTTGGGTATCCATTTAAAATGTCCTTCTGCTGGCACTGGGACCATCCTGTAGGATCTTAGGAATAATGAGAAAACTATCAACAAGTTGAATTCATGTTTAACTAGAATTCATTGAATGAATGAGCAGAAGAAAAAATAGCAATTGCCTGGATAGGAACTGGCCGGGCAAAAATGAAGATATTTTGGTTCTCCACAAGTGGTACACATAGCAAATTTTACTGTTCATAAAATAATCTAGAATGCAGAAGCAAGCAGTCAAGAGTTATTGAAAGTCAGAAGGGCTTGAGTTGGGACTTCCCTGGTGGCACAGTGGTTAAGAATCCACCTGCCAATGCAGGGGACACGGGTTTGAGCCCTGGTCCCAGAAGGTCCCAGAAGGTCCCACGTGCCACGGAGCAACTAAGCCCATGTGCCACAACTACTGAGCCTGTGCTCTAGAGCCAGTGAGCCACAACTACTGAGCCCACGTGCCACAACTACTGAAGCCCACGTGCCTAGAGCCCGTGCTCCGCAACAAGAGAAACCACCGCAATGAGAAGCCTGTGCACCACAACAAAGAGTAGCCCCCGCTCGCCGCAACTAGAGAAAGCCTGCGTGAGCAACGAAGACCCAACGCAGCCAAAAATAAATAAATAAATTTATTTTTTAAAAAAAAGAAAAAAGAATGCCTTGAGTCCCGGCATCCTTTCCAACCTTTTTACCATCTCATTCCATGTAATTATAGTGAGCTTGGTGATCTTTTTTCTAAATTTACAAAGCTGGGAAGTAACAAAGGAAATAGGGCTGAGTAGAGCTGACACTGATAACTGCAATTTTAAAACGTATGCAAGGAAAAAACAAATACAGAAAGGGGTGAGAGGATCAACATTCTGAAATGTGACTTTAAAAGCCATAGTCTGTCTTTCACCTTGTTTTGAAGGCAGGTTAAAAAAATATAAAAATCAGTGGTTCACTGTAAGGACCCTAAACAGGCATCAATAAGTGTTTATTTTAAAATTTTTGCTTAGGTGAAGCACCAGTTTATGGTAAGGCTTCATTGTATGTATAATGTCTTAATAATTTTCAAAATCCCAATCAAAATTATTTTATATTTGATTTTCAGTTCCACTTACTTATATGATAATTTCAAGAGATGTAATGTTGATTGCTGCTGTTTTTTATGTCAGATATCGAACTCTTCCAACACCGGTGAGTTTGTTTGAAAAAAATGTTCTTTTAGTATTACTTGTAACTTAAGGCAAAAGAAAAAAATCAGTATTGTGTACTGAGTTTCACTTTATGGGAATAATTTATGATAATTATGTATTCAATCCATTTACTAGGAATTTAAAGAAAACAGACATAACTGTCATCTTGCTATTTGAATCATCCATTATGGTAGCTGTTCAGTGAACATATGAATAATCAGTTTTTTTAAAAGGATGTTTTTGTTATAAGTCAAAATTGTTTTAGTTGATAGTCCATAAAACTCAGGCCAGCTAGCCCCATCCCTAGCAGTAAACTCTGTTAGGAGTGTTTTGTATAAGTAAGCACCCTTCCCTGTCTAATTTAGCTTCTAGTATGGATTATGTAGAACTGGTTTTTAAAATCACAGTTTTATGAGCATGGAGTGGTCTGTTTGCACATTTGTTCATTGGTTCTACAAATATTTGAGCACATAAGCATAGCATAGCTTATAACCACCTCACGAACATAACCTCATCTTTTGATTCCCAGTCCAGTGAAAATGGCAGTATTTTATTCATTTTAGTTCTTTTTAGCCTATAAAGAAAATAGTGATGAGGGAGATTTGTTGAGTCTATTTAGTAGAAAGACGTAGTCAAGCAGACTTTATAATACTTATTGTGTTAGAAATTTATAGAAATTGAGAAATCTATAAATTAAAAAATATGTTTTCAGTAAACTGTGGGTGATTTATGAAGAATGTAGATGTTGCTCATTTAGTATAATAAAAGAAGATGGAGATAAAAGGGTTTATCTAGCATAAAGCCAGGCATGTGTTATACACTCAGTAACTGTTACATATAATAACAAAATATTTATTTTAAACTTGAATGATGAATAAACTTTATTTTTTTTTTGTCCTCTGCCAGAGAACACTTTCTAAGTATTTCAATCCTTGCTATGCCACTGCTAGGTTAAAACCAACCTTCATCAGCAAGGTAAGAGACACACAATATCCTTTTAAGTTAAAAACCCTTGTGGATTTTTATTATGATGACTATAAACCTCAGTCTGGAGCAGCTGAAAATGAGACACATTTTAATGCATTGACCATAGAGAATAGAGAGTGGGGTCATTAACCCAGTTCTTTTGTCCTCCAGGCTTTCTGGATCTTTAGTATATATGTTGTGTTTTGTGTTGGTGGTGTAAGAATTTAAGTCTCCAAATGAGGTATTAGGGCCACCACTTAGGGGAGGTGGAGAAAGTGGAAATGTAATTGCATATTGACACAGAGTATGAAGATTCCTTTCTGGTTTCACTACCCACCCCTCCCTGTAGTGAAAACACCATATAACAAGGTCCTTTCATTTGCAAGATCGATTGTTAACATGGAAAGGGATAGGAGAAAGTTTTATTCACTAATAAGCAACTCCTACTCCTAGTTGTCCATCTGTTTTCCTGAGCCCTCTTCAGGGTAATAACTGTATGCCAGTCTTTGCACACAGAGAGGACACTATTAATGCCTCTGAAGGCACATTTGTTTTACTAGTAGCCTTGGTAAGTTTGCTGTAATTATTCTTTTGCTCCATGCCTTGTGACAGAGGTTTAACAGGTTAGGGATGTCGATCATCTTTGGGACGGAGGGATGATTACTCTTAAACCAGAGACTCCCTAGGGTGAATTTTTACCTACAAATATGCGTTATTTATTTATTTATCTATCTATTTATTTTACCTATTTATTTTTGTGACTTACATAACTATCAAGTACAGTAATTGGAGTATAGCACTGTACAGAAGGTGGCTTAAAGAGGTACCAGGGACAAATGCCTCAATTGCTTGGGCTTGCAGGGAGTTCTCCAGACAATTTTTATTATTTTTAAAATGGAGTAGAATCCTTGTAATTTGGCTGCAGAATGGATGAGAGAACATAGGTGCTTCTCTAGACACATCACCCACGGATTCATACATCACCCGCTTCCCCAGAATGCTTCTCTCAGTGAGTAGAGGAAGTCTCCAGTGGTTCTGTTGTCTTCCTTTTCTCCACCACGCAGTCTTTTAGGGTAGGGAAACCTACTCATTTCCGAACTGAGAGCCTCTCTCATGGAGATTAGTGCATTTCAATTTTCTAACCTCATAGGTTTGACAGGTGGTAGGCAAGTGAAAGGAGTATTGAATGAAGTACTAGGAAATCTGGGTTCTGGGTTTGGATCTGTAACCTGCTATGACTGCTGGCAAGTCACTTAACTCATTACCTTTTTACCTGTGAAGAGTAGCTTCATTATTTCCATATTCACAGGGCTGTTTTAATAGGCAACTGAGAAAAAGGCAAAGAACTTTGCAACATTATTGAATTGCTATGGAAATTCAAGATAGTGGTGTTTTCTGATAGTTGCCCTTCTCCTCACTATATAGGGCAGCTGTGGAGACAGATGAGCCCGTTAGTGAAGTTTAGCCTTTTGTGTGAATGCCAGCTTCTTTGGCAGGGATATTACAACATCAAGCATGCTGAGGGTCTGTTGTGTTACACTGTGATGGGTATGCCTTTCTCTCGTGAACTTGAAACATGATTGGGTTGGCACTGTTCATTTATGACTTCTTTTTTTTAGGTTAACACAGCAGTCCAGTTAATCTTGGTGGCAGCTTCTTTGGCAGCTCCGGTTTTCAATTATGCTGACAGCATTTATCTTCAGATCCTGTGGTAAGCTAAACTTAGAATTACTCTCTGAGAATGTCAACAAAATGGCTTATTGTGACAATCCTAGAATTACTTTGTTCTTAATCATGTTTATTAAGCACTGGGTAAAGCTGTGGGCTATATTTTTTGATTGATACCATTTTTAAGAAGCTTACTATCAAGTATAGGATATAGAAGTTATAGGGGGTTTCATGCAAGTTAGAAGGGATGAGAGGTACAGATAATGTGTTGGGGTTTTGGAGGAGAGAAAAATACTTCCAGGTAGGAAGAAGAGGGAAAGCTTCAGGGAAGCAGTGGCATTTGAGCCATGAGGTCTAGGTGGAGAGAGACTGAGGGGAGGCCATTCTGGTGAAGGACAGACCCTGAGCAAAGTCAGACATGCAGGAGAGTGGATAAGGGGAAAGTGCACCCAGCCTAGTGAAGGGGGCAGAGTGGGAGAGAAACTTGGAGAAAGGAGTTTGAGTTTTATTTTATTAAGGTTATGTATAGCCTTGAAAATGTGTCACATTCATACTTTATGCCACACTGATACTAAAGCACTGTATTTTTACTCTACTTTTAACTCGATAATTAAAACTTTGCTTGATGCAGTCTGAGCCAGAAAATAGTTGGTTAACTAAAGTCAGTTAAGCTAAAAAGCTTTAAAAATGATACACACGCTAGACATTTTATTTTCTAAAATATATAATCATACATTCATTCTGATTCATCCTACGTCTTCTGATAAAGGCCCAATGCCTTTTCTTTGATTATAGGCTCATCAGTGGGATTTTTTTCTTTCTTGCAAAAAACTACATCCATAATACAACCTCTGTGATTTTCATGTTCTGCTTCTTTTTTTTTTTTTTTTTTAAACTTTGGGTTTATTTATTTATTTATTTATTTATTTATTTTTGGCTGTGTTGGGTCTTCGTTTCTGTGCGAGGGCTTTCTCTAGTTGCGGCAAGCGGGGGCCACTCTTCATCGCGGTGCACGGGCCTCTCACTATCGTGGCGTTTCTTGTTGCGGAGCACAGGCTCCAGACGTGCAGGCTCAGTAGTTGTGGCGCACGGGCTTAGTTGCTCCGCGGCATGTGGGATCTTCCCAGACCAGGGCTCGAACCCGTGTCCCCTGCATTGGCAGGCAGACTCTCAACCACTGCGCCATCAGGGAAGCCCTCTGCTTCTTTTAAAGTGATATAAGAATGTAAGACATTTATGAAGTAGAGTATAGAAACTTTCTAGATTTTTACCATTTTCTCTAGTATTTTAACAATTACATTGTCTACTTACTTTGACAGTAATTTTTAGCAACTCGCCATGATATCAAGCCTTTTCAAAGCCTCCAGCTTAGTTCTCAGAAATAGTGACTCTTCCTACCTGTATGTTTCATTATGTGTGAATTTAGGATATCAAACTGGCATAAACAGGTTTGGGATCAAACAGATAGAGTCCTGATGAGCCTACACCTCACCTGGTGGAAACAGAAGCACATGCGTGCACCAGAAAGGAATGTGTTAGCTGCGAGCACTCAGCAAGCCCTGAGTGTCACTCGTGTCATTTCAAAGAGAATCTGATTAATCTAATTCTCCTTAATTTTAAGGAAATATCAGTAAAGAAAGCTGAATTTTATTTAAAATGACTCAGATATTAGAATTCCCAAGATCTGTAAGAAATAGCTTCTAAAACTAACACTCTAAGCAGCGTGGAACAGTGGGAGGAGCACAAGGGCTCTAGAGTTGGAACCAAGCCAGACTCATAGTTCTGTGGCCCTGAGCAAGCTCTCTGGCGCACTGTTTCCTCTGTAAGATGAGCTTGCTGTGAAAATAAAACTACCTAGAATAATGTCTGGGTAAAAAATGACAATTGCTATTATTATTTTTTTCAGACTGATTAACTAGATTAATTCTGTTTGACATTACTGATTCAAATGAAGTCTTAAAGAAAAGCAGTATATTTAAATTCTTGTTAAAAAAAAAAAGTTACACCAACACAGGCTTTTTTACTTTGAAACAACTCTTTTAAATGTATTCTTTATGATTCTTATAGTTAACATTTTTTAGAGTTTAGACTAAATTTTCTTTCTTTCCTTCCATAAAAGGTGTCTTACAGCTTTTACCACAGCTGCATCAGCTTACAGTTATTATCATTATGGTCGGAAAACTGTTCAGGTGATAAAAGGCAGATGAAAGTCATCCATCATCATTAACAAGGAAGCAATATATATTATCGGCGGCAGGGCCAGTGGAAATCTACAGGAGTTTCCTTTTTTGGTGTTCAGCTTGAAAAAGGACTTGTCAGAACAAACCATGTCATCAAAATTTAAGTAATATGCATTGAAAATAAGCTTGATCATGGGCATATGCAGAATTTCCAATGTATTTTTAAATACAAATAAAACTATAATTTAGAATTTTTTTATCTTAGGTTTCTTGATTAATTTATAAGTAGCAATTATTCCAATTATTGTCAGTCATTTTTTGATCTGTAAAACAAAAAACAGTCTAGAGCATGGAAACTGAAGAGTTGTCACTTTAATAGAATTTAGATTGCTCACAAAGCACTAGGGAATTTCCTGGGTTTAAGTATGTATCCTGTACAACTTGGCTGCACAGTTGTTTGTTTGACTTTTAGATCTGTGCACACATTAACAGTACATGTGGTTAATATTTGATTGTTTAGGATAATGACTATAAAGGTAGCTTAGTTGTGGATGAAGTATACTTGTAAAGAGATTTAAAATGCAGTAAATTTTGAAAATAATAAATAAGATCAAAATAGAAGGTACTGAAGTTCATGTTCAGAAGTCTTCCAGCCTCTCAGGTGCCTAATAGTTTATGCATCAGGATAATAAGTGACAAAGGTAGTTGAAAAATGAAAACATGTCTGTTACCCTAGCCATCCAAGAGGCAGTGAGTTACATCATGCCTTCCCACTGTATCTCTAACAATGTTTGTATGATATTGGGACCTGTATTCATATGTTATGTAAATAATATGAAATTATATTTTTCAAAGGTTTTTTTTAAGCTTTGGGGAATCTTCTTTTGTTAAGATGTTAAAGGAATAAAAGAGCCGGAAAAAAGTGACCTTCAGTTTGGGTTGTCTGTGTTCCACGGTCGTCTGCTGTTGCGAAGTTTTCTGATTCATAAAGTCCATTCAGATATATCACTTGCACTTAACATTGTAAAAATAATTGGTTTGGGATCATCTGACTGAAAAGCCCTATTCTTGCTACGCTGTCATGTTTAAGAGAATGGACGATGCAGGGAGAGGGAAGAGGAAGACAAGTGGCTGGTGCTGGTTGCTTCCTCTTAACAGTGGAGGCCTGTTGCTGCTCATTGTCCTGAGGTCTAACCTAAGTGTAACATGGACTCATACAGTGAGATTATCTAAACATAGCCTGTTGAACTGTGTTAAAATGAGAAGTTATAAGCAAAATTCATGCCTCTTGGTTGTGGCATCCTTGGATCAGTGTGCCCCTTGTTGCCTGCTGTTCCTGGCTTCCTTGTTCCCAGATTAGCTGCTGAGCCATCCTTGGCTTGGAAAATGCTGAAGCCTGCAGCCAGGGACACTGCTAAGGAATCCAGTGGAAGGGGGTGAGAGAAGGGTGGTGTGAGGCTGGCCATTCTCCCTTTCGGGAACCTCCTGTAATGTCTCATAATGGCCTGGGATGCAGTGAGCCTCGAGGTGGAAGTCCCATTGCTGGACCACCCAAGAGACACATTGACCATGTCTCAGCACTAGCAAAGTATGAGCACACAAAAATGATGTTTAAAAAAGGGAGAACTTGAAATAAAGTAGGGGAAAAATTAGAATTTTGTGTCTTGTTATGCTTATTTATGGTCTAGTGTTGATACTATTTGGAGTGACTTATGGGTTGGGTCCATAGTGTCTTTAGTATCAAAGTCTTAATCTGGTTCTGGTTAATAGATTTTTTCCTCCTCAACCTGTAGGTTTTTGGATACTGAATTGCTATAAGACATAGATTCTGCTGGTCCATAAAACATTGAAATTGTATTAGGTATGTTTGAGTGTATATTCATGCATACAGACTCCAAGCAAGACAGATTCATTTTGATGCCTGCACATAACAGACTCAATCTTTTTTTTTTAAGGAATATTGTTTAAATTAATTAATTAAGTCTGTTTTGGGTCTTCCTTGCGGTGCACGGGCTCTCTAGATGCGGCTCGCAGGCTTCTCTAGTTGCAGCACACAGGCAACTAGGGCGCACGGGCTCAGAAGTTGCGGTGTGCGGGCTTAGTTGCGGTATGTGGGATCATAGTTCCCTGACCAGGGATCGAACCTGGGCCCCCTGCATTGGGAGTCTTTACCACTGGACCACCAGGGAAGGTCCCTCAATCTTGATATTAAGCTAAAAAAGGCATTGGGATAATTTAATTACATGCCTGAGGGCTTTTATGTTAGTCACATTTTGGACTTTTGCCTTGCAATTTTAAATTTGGAGCTGGTAGGTATCTTAAATCAGTCTTATTTCTCTTGGTTACATATGTGATGAAACTAGGGATCCACCTCAGAATTTTGGGAAGCCTCTTCAAAACTTCACCTAGAAATACAGTTATTCAGGTCAAACTTGGATATGCTTAGTTTCTGCAGCATGGTTTTTGTGCTGCAGCATGTCATGGAAACAAAAGATACATGGGAATCAAACTTGATTTTTTTTTTTTTTTTTGGAATAGAAGTAAATGCTGTTGTGGGTTGAATTGTGCCTCAAAGATATTGTTCAAGTTCTAACCCCAGTACCTGTGAATGTGACCTTATTTGGATATAGAGTCTTTGCAGACGTAATCAAGTTAGGATGGTCATACTGGATTTGGGTGAGCCTTAAGCCACTGCCTAGTGTCATATGAAGATGGAAATTTGACTTCTGGGTACATATCCAAAGGAGATAAGATCATTATCTTGAAGAGATATTTTCACCTCCATGTTCATTGTCACATTATTTACAGTAATCAAGGCATGGAAACAACCTAAGTGTCAAGTGGATGAATGGATAAAGAAAAAATATATATACAATAGAATATTATTCAACCATAAAAAATAAAGAGATCTTGCAATTTGGAACAACATGGAGGGACCCTGAGGGCATTATACTAACTGAAAAAAGACAGAGAAAGACATATTCAGTATCATCTCATATGTGAAATCTAAAAAAACCAACTCAGAGTTGATTGGTGGTCCCTAAGGGTGGGGGGTGGGCTGAGAAATGGGTGAAGGTGGTCAAATGGTACAAACTTCCAGTTACAAGTTCATGATGACTACAGTTAACAATACCATACTATTAGAAAGTAGCTAAGATCTTAAAAGTTCTCACCACACATACACTCATATACACACACAAGATAATTGTATGAGGTGACAGACGTGTTCACTAACCTTATTTTAATTATTTCTATATATATAGGAGTATCAAATCATTGCATTGTACACCTTAAACAAGGTTATATGTCAATTATATCTCAATAAGCCTGGAGAAAAGAATGGAAAAAGGGGGGGTGGGTGTTTAGACACATGAGACACAGAGACTGTCACAAGACAACGAGGCATGGATAAGAGTGATGCGCCTGTAAGCCCAGGAACCCAAGGATTGCTGGCTTCCACCAGACACTGGGGCGGAGGGGTGGGGGCAGCGGGGGGAGGGGGGCCAGCATGGAATAGTTCTCCCTCAGTCTCCAGAAGGAACCAACCCTGCTAATACCTTGACTGCGGATTTCTGGCCTGACCTGTAGGAGAATAAACTTCTGTTGTTTTAAGCCACCCAGTTTGTGGTAACCTGTTACGGTGGCCACAGGAAACTTACATAAATGCTAACGTAGAAAACTAAAATCTAGATCTATGACCCCCATTTTAATTTAATAAAGTCTCTTTCCCCCCCTAAGTTTGTATAGAAGTAAAAAAAAGGTGTAGTGAGACATAGCCCACAGTCAGATACGAATCATACAAAAAAGGTTTGTTTGATGCAATCTGAGCAGAGAAATGCTTTGGCCTCTAGCCAGAGCCTTGAGGTTTTCCTTTTATTTCTTCTCTCTCTTAAAAAAAAAGAAAAAAGTTTCCTGAAAGTGAGCTTATTAATTATTATGCTTCCTCAAAAAAGGAGTTCACAGATCCTTTGCCCACCTGGTCCTAGGTGAAATGCAGCAAAAACCGAGTTTGAAAGGACAGCCTTCCCCATGTTTCACAGATGTTCCCGGAAGACTGCAGTTTAAAGCTAGAAGCACACTTGCTGCTGTACCCTGAAATGAACTAATGAACCTGCAAGGCCTGAGGGAACATAACCGGTTCTCAGGTTAAGACTCCACTGTGGGGAGGAGGGGGTGATGAGAATCCACTGGAGTCGTTACCTTGAATAACAGGACCCTTAGCCAGAGCTTGACCATGAGGAACTTCTCTGAAATGACTTGAGGATGTCGTTTCCAATATGAGAAAAGCGGCCGCATTGCGCCATTTGTTTTCTCTCTTCCTACTTCCACACACAATTCTATTTATTCTACCGGACGCTGAAGGGCACTGACTGCTGAAAAACCCCAATAAAACCACACACAGGGATGCCCGGCAGCGTGAACCATCACGTTTCTGGGAACAGAGAGAAGCAGCAGGAAGCGAAGGCAGAGAGGTTCCCGGGGATGAGGAACTCAGCGCGGGGAGTGCCACGTGTGCACGAGGAGCCCGGGCCTCGCGCGAGGGAGAGACGCTCGGGGCCGACGGGCCGTTCGGGACCCGGGTACCGCCTTCTCCTCGCGTAGGCGGCGGGTGCTCAGCGATCGCGCGCCCGCGGGAGCGAGGCCGGGGCCGGCGGCGCGGGTTCGGCGGCGAAGGCGGGGTTGCGGTAGGCCAGCAGCTGCGTGCGGCGGTTCGGGGAGCGTGGCGTCCGGCCCCGGCGGCAGAGGCCGGCGGCCAGCAGCGCGGTGCTGACGAGCAGCAGGCCGCCCGCGGCACCCAGCCCGGCCGCGACGAGCGCTGGGCTGCGCCCGGTGCTGAAGGCGGCGCACGCCCCGCGCCGGCTCAGGCCCGCGCCGTTGGCCGCCAGGACGCACACGCGATAGGTGGTGGCCGGCGACAGCCCGTGCAGGGCGTGCTGGCGCGCGGTGGCGCAGACGTCCCACACCACCGACTGGTTCCCCGGCCGGCCCTCGGGCGCGTAGCGAATCTGGTAGGCGCGCACCACCGAGTTGGGGGCGCACCAGCGCACTAGCGCCGAAGTGTCAGTGGTCTCGGCCACCGCCTGCAGCTTGGGGGGGTCCGGGAGGGTGTCTTCCCCGCTGAGGCCGGGGCACCGGCACCGCCAGCGCCGCTGCAGCTCTGCGCACGGCGTCTGGAGGTGCCTGCAGGGGTGGTAATCGCAGGGCTCATCCCGGGCCGGCGCCCCCACTTCCTCCTTCCCGCTCTCTTCCTCCTCCTCACTGGAGTCGTCCAGCAGCAGGACCGGAATCCCGCCCTCGGAAGGAGGCGTGTGGGGAGCCCGCGGGGTGGCCCGTGTCCCCGGGGCGGGCTGAGGCGTGCTCCCTGGGTTCCGGGAGGTAGGGGAGAGACCCGGGTGTTTGCTGGCCCATGGGGTGGAGGCAGCTGAGATAGTAGGTTCCAGGACAAGCCGGGCAGCATGTTCTTCTTGGTGCTCTGTCCCGGCTGTGCTCGCAGCCCTAGGTGGGTTGCCAGAGTTGCTGGAACCTGCTGGAGAGACAGTAGTGGAGGGAACGGCCCCGTCCTCGGCAAGGCTGTACCGCGGCCCCGCCGCTCGTGTGGGGGAATCCACAGGGAGGGAGGGCACCTTGGTGACACTCTGTCGGCCTCCCGCAGATTGGGTAGAGGGGGCTGTGCTCCGCAGGGTGGAGGGACCCTGTGTAGATGGTGTGTGGGTGGAGAAGACTGAGGAGGGTGGGTTGGAATCAAGGAAGGTGGTGTTTTGGTCCGAATGGCACACACTTGGCAGCTGGGACAGCAAAAGAGGGGCTGAGAAGGTGCCACTGGATCCTGCTGCTGGTGTGCACACAGTGTCTGCTGCCCTAGAGGGGAGGCCAATTGGTTAGAAGGTATTTGGCATCAGGGCTGCTTCTGTGCTGGGCTTTGAGTCCTCAGTGCAGATAATCCCTCTCCCAAGCCTTGTGACACATCTGACAGGTACCACGTGGTACACATGCAACATGGGTCACCCCAGTGACCATCAGGGCAACCTGTGTAGGAGGCTCCCCTCATCACTCCCATTGTGCAGAGAAGAAAATGGGAACTCAGAAAGAGGGACTAACTGCCCAAGATAGCCTGGCTACTAAACGCAGAGCCAAAACCCAGGGTGAGCCTGGTGAAGGGCAGTCCAGATGCTCTAAGTGTGGTCTGCCATTTTATTCTCACCTGTCTGCTTCCTAGTGGTGAGTACTAGTAACAATACTCATACTAGCTAACATTTTTTGAGTGCTTGCTGCATGCTAGGGACTATTGCTAACACTTTACTGTATAAACCAATCTAGTCTGCACTACCTCATGAGGTAGGCACTATTATCCCCATTTTACAGATGAGGAGGTAGAGGCACAAAGAGGTTAAGTAACAGCCAAAATCAACAGTAGTAAGTACTCTCAACCTTTTCATTTATACCAGAGCAAGACCCTTCACTGCAAAGGGCCTGGGTGCCAGAGGCAACATGAAGGGGGCAGGGGGGCAGACTGAGCCCCACTTGATATCCAGGCTTGCGTGAGAGGTGAGAAAAGAACCCCACAGGACAGGGCTCTCAAAGTGAACTGCAAGGAGAACAGATTAGCTGGTGGAGGTGGTTTGAGGGTGCTCAAGACCAGAGGTGTCCCCAGCCCGCATCCTCTCCTGGTGGCCAGCCTGGGCATGGCTCCCCACTGCAAAACAACTCTTCCAGCCAGCAGCCAATGCGAAGTCTCCATAGGAATTCTTTTTCTCCTGTCTCACAAGAGCTCTATAAGCCCACTGGCCCTGGACTTATAGGCCAGGCTCCGTTTTGGGGACTCAGTGGGGCCCAGTGGTTAAGAGCACATTTTTGGAAGACGGTATAGATCCTGCCTCCTCCACCCAGCGGCTACGTGAAGCTAAGCAAGTACCTCTCTTCCTTGGGCCCCAATTCGCTCGTTTGTAAAATGAGCAATGATAACTCCGCTTTAGCAGAGACAAGCTAGCTATTTACTTCGCCCACTTTCTTTCCCTAGCGGGCACACAGCTAGATTACATTTCCCAGCCTCCCTTGTAGTAGGCGTGGCCTGCTAAGTGACATCTGGCCAATGGGATGTGAGTGACGGTGGTGAGCTCCACCTCCTGGCCAATGGGATGTGAGTGACGGTGGTGAGCTCCACCTCCTGGCCTGGCCCATTAAAACCTCCTGAGTCAGGGGTCCTCCATGCTCTCTGCCCCTCTGGCTGGCTGGGAGGGAACTAGAGCCTCTATGTCCTGGGTTCTTGAGTGTGACTATATGAGGAACGGCCGCCCCACCCAACACTGCCAACCTGTCCAGCATGGTTACATGAGCAAGATATGAGCTGTGAGAACTTCAGCTCTGGAGGGCAGGCCCTCACGCCTCAGTCATCTGCTTTGTAAATGTGTTACCTGCTTAGGACAATCCTCTTTGCATCCATGAGGAGCCAGGACAACTCACAGCTGCAAGTGAGAGGGTTGCCAAAGAGGTTGATGGACAGGACCTGGGAGGAATGCAGGTTCCAAGGAGGGAAGGAACTCAAGTTGCAGCTGGAATGCACAAAAATCTATTAAGTCAGTCTTTTACAATCAGGTCAAAACTATACCCAGAGAGCCATGGTGGTGTCATGGGAAATCCATTCTGTTAGGTGCTAGATGATATTGCTTTGAGCAAACTCTTAATAACCTTGGATTTTTTTTTTTTCTCATCTGTAAGGATACAAACCTAACCCCGTCAGTATCACCCCTCAAAACAAATGGAGACAATCCTCCCTGCTGGTTATATCAAAAAGAGTCTGTGATGATGAAAGTGTTTATAAATATAAATCTCTACACAAAAGTAAGATATTGTTGGACTTCCCTGGTGGCGCAGTGGTTAAGAATCCGCCTGCCAATGCAGGGGACACGGGTTCGAGCCCTGGTCCAGGAAGATCCCACATGCCGCAGAGCAACTAAGCCCGTGCACCACAACTACTGAGCCTGCGCTCTAGAGCCCGGGAGTCACAACTACTGAGCCCATGTGCCACAACTACTGAAGCCCGCGTGCCTAGAGCCCGTGCTCCACAACAAGAGAAGCCACCACAATGAGAAGCCCACGCACTGCAAGGAAGAACAGCCCCAGCTCGCCGTAACTAGAGAAAGCCCACCCACAGCAACAAAGACCCAACACAGTCAAAATAAATAATAAAATAAAAGATATTTTTTAAAAAATAAGATATTGTTATTATAGACCAGTCACAAGAAATGGCAGAAATTCTTAATTAGTGAGAACACTCTTGAACGTATACTATTGCAGTTGAACTGCAGCTGATGGCACTCAACACCAATCCTTTGGAAGATGCCTCACTGAAGTGTATCAGTTAGCTCTCGCTAACTTAGCTTAAAATAATAAATATTTATTCTTTTTCATGATTCTGTGGGTTGACTCAGTGATTTTTATGGTCTGGGCCAGCTCAGCTGGGCCCGAAAGATCTAGGATGGCCTCCCATATATGGAGCCTCAGCTGGGTTTTCTGGGACCTCTCTCCATGCGTCTCTCATTACCCAGGAGGCTTGCGCACATGGTGCTGGACCAGTCCCCACCAGCAAGAGAAGGCGAGCCCCAGCTTGCTCATCTGCTTCCAAGTCTCTGCTTATATCACCTTTGCTAATGTCCCTCTGGCCTAAACAAGTCACATGGCCATGCCCAGCTTCAAGGGGTGGAGAACAGACTCTACTTCCTGATGGGAGGAGCTGCAAAGTCACATTGCAAAGGGGTGTGTCTACAGGGATGGGAGGAATTACCAGGACCATTTTTGCAAACAATGTACCACACCTAGCAATGGCAGGCCCCCTCCTGGTTTTCTGCTTTTTCTGCCCAGAGCCTCACTGAGGGTTTGGCCTCAACTGTCTCAACTCCTGGAGTCTCCTGGCCTCTTGTACATGTTCTCAGTTATAATCTGAGCATCATGAGCAACAGGAGTTACACTTTATCTACAGGCCTCTTCCCATCAAAGGCTGGCTTTTCTCCATCTGCCTGGGAAACATCCACCTTCTCCTGCTCTGGGGGAGATGCAGATGTTCTGGGCAAGGAAGGACCCACCACCCAGATCTGCTCTAACACTCCTGGCCAGTGGGCACCTGACAGTTGTCCCCTGTGGAGCACTGAATATATGTGTGTGCCATTTATATTGAAACTTAAGGTGTACCCACATTATGTGTATATATATGCAAATGCTCGCTTTTAGCAGGATTCACAGAGATAGAGTAGAAATCTTAGGATGGGAGTTTACTTAGCACTTCATCTTTCAAAGGAAATATTTTTCTTTTTGCCTGAAGGGGAGAGGAAAAGGATTACCATATTTTGGGGGACGTAACATTGCTTAGTGGTTCAGGTAACATTATCTCATTGATATCATTATGTCAGATCATGAGGTAGATAATATTTCACTCTTTTTTTTTTTGGCTGCGCTTGCGGGATCTTAGTTCCCTGACCAGGGATTGAACCTGGGTCCTGGCAGTGAGAGCGCCAACTCCTAACCACTGGACCGCCAGGGAATTCCCAATATGTCACTCATTTTATAAATAAGGAAAAGGAGTCTTTTCCTTATCTGACAGCCCTTTCTGCCATCCAGTGCAATCTGCACATGATAAAGACAAGCTGCATTTGCCATCCACATGCTGAGGGAGAGCCTGCATCATGTCCTGACGCATGATGGCACCTAGGTGTTCTCTGCATCTGAACTGACAAAGCCCTAGTGTGGAAGAAGTTTCCCCTCGCCCTCTAAACAATCCCTTTTCTCTTTTTTTTTGCTGAAATATTGCCAAAGGCGTTTCCCTCCTGCATGTAGCGTTGTCGGAGAGGACTGTGGATGGCGTTGGGCATGCCGGGTTGGCAGAGCAGCCAGGAGGGTGCCATCCCCTCTTCAGAGGGTGCTGGCTGTGCCAGGGCATGCACACGTCCACCAGCATCTATCACAGACAGCCTCCCAGGGGAGGCTGTGGGTGAGCTAAGGAGAGCCAGAAGCAAGGTAGGCTAAGAAGAAGGGAAGAGGGTCCAGCAGGGGAGAGGGCATTTAATGAGCTTCAGAGGCTTGAGAGCTGCCAGACTTCTGGGAGTGGCTCCTCCCCCAGCTGGAGCACAGCGGGGTACAGTGGGGGCCTGGGCTGAGCCAGCCAGAGAGTTAAACCTTTCCCTCCAGCCACGGAAAGCATGGAAAGGTTTTCATTTGGCTTAAGACTCAATCAGATTACAATTTAGACAGATCTCTTGGCTGAATATGGTGACTGGGTTACAAGGGTTCTTAACCTGAAGTCCTTGGAGACAGGGTCTGTGAACTTGGATGGAGAATATTACTTCTTTACTTTCACAAACCTCTAACTGAAATTAACCATTTGCTACAGTGGCAAAAGAAGGCAGCAAACCACAGGTGAATCACCGACAAATCACAGATATTTCCATATCACTTTTCAGTAGTTTTCTGTCATTTATAATCATCAAAATTATGGAAGTTATTGGACCTGCTGCTGGATTTTGTTATTTACGGTGTTAAATAAAGAAGCACACCCCACACACATATATTCCTAAAACACACATTTAAAAATATTTTGTTAACTATAATTGGTTTCTTTGGAATCCTACGTACGTACCCTACTTTATGTATATCAGAACATTCTTCTGAGAAAGGCCCATAGGCTTCACAGACTGCCACAGGAGTCCATGGCACAGAAACGTTTGAGACTTCCTGCACTAACATGTGGGCCCCTGAAGGTGGAGTCACTGATTAGAAGGCTCTTGGTTATTGGGGTAGGGAATGTTGAGAACTTGACCTCAAGCTGCCCTGCAGGGCGGGTAGGAAGGGCTGGCACAGGAGCTATTGGGAATGGAGACCAGGCTGGACCTGGTAACCGGGGAGCCAACCTTAAGATCCGTCTACACCTGCACTGACTCTTCAACCCACTCCCATCTGGCACTGAGAATGAATGTCACCAACACCCCACATTTTGCCAAATCCTATGGCATCAGACAAGGGGGTGGGGACAATGCTAGAGGAAGCATGTAGGGTGAGAAATGACATGCAAAAAAGTTATAAGAAGTGGAAATAGCCAATGACCTTAAGAAGGCCTATCCAGAAAGGATGGAGAAGCACCAGGGCAACATCCTGAGGACAAGGAGAGAGTGTCAAGAGGGAGGAAAGACTCAACAAGGGGCTCAATGGATAGAGAAGTGTCCACTGGACGTAGCAGCTGAAATGCCACTGGTCCCGTTCAATCATGAAGCTGAAGTGGGTGGTCAGATTGCAGCAAACTGAGAAGCGTAGGGATGAGAGGAAGCAGCCACCACTTCTGACCCAGGTATGCCTGCTTTTCTTGGGGTCTAGGTTGCCTTTTTCCACCTGGTGAGTTTGGACTCACCGTTGAAGGTATGGATCAATTATGTTCTTCTTCCAGTCTGCTGGAGCTGATCGTTAACCCCACTTGCCTTATAGCACGGTACATGGTGTGTACCTCTACTGATCCCAGCGTATCATGACAATTGGCAGATGTCCGCTGCCTACAGAACTGTGCACTCCCTGAAAGCAAGGGCCATGCTGTCATCATCACCACCACCATCGCCCTCAACAGCATCATTGTTACTGGTGCCTTCACCACTATCCCCATCAGCATCCACTGTCATCACCTGATGCCTCCTCCACCATCTCTGTGCTAAGGGTCCTCAGTTAGGGATCTCCAGCCCAGGCCTTCCATGATTTCCAGGCTCGTGTATCTAGCTGTGTGCTAGATCCTGAAAGACCTATGAGACATCCAGTGGAGATGTCCAGTAGTAATAATACAAACCTCCTGTTCTGTGCCAGGCACTGTTCTAGGCACATATCAAAACATTTCCTCTCACAACAATGCAATGGGGGAGGATTTGATCATTATCCCCATTTCACAGATGAGGAAACTGAGCCACAGAAGCATTAGGTAACTTGCCCCAACTCACATAGTGGTGGGTGGAGTCAGGATTGAGCCCAGGCAGTTTGGTTCCATATCTGATAACCTTAAATAATGCTGCATTAGTCTGAAGCTCAAAAGAGGAGTCTGAGCCAGAGATGATATCACTCTCATCCACATCATCACCACTGCT
Source organism: Eschrichtius robustus (assembly GCF_028021215.1). Lineage (NCBI taxonomy): Eukaryota > Metazoa > Chordata > Mammalia > Artiodactyla > Eschrichtiidae > Eschrichtius > Eschrichtius robustus. The sequence goes on from NC_090839.1 coordinate 34,960,992, forward strand.
ACCATCGTCATCACCATTACCATCCTATCACCAGTTCACCATCATCACCATCATCAGAGTTACCATTACCACCATCACTGTCATCATTATATCACCTTCATCACAACCACCATGATGATCTTAACTAATGTTATAGAGCACACACAATGTGCCAGGCACTGAGCTAAGTGCTCTGCATGTTCTGTGTCCTTTTCCCTTGTGATAAGCCCCAAAGTGAGTACTCTGGAGCTAGCAGAGAAAAAAGAGAAGTGGCTACATTGAGAGTGATGGTGGGGCAACAGTGCTTGCTTCCCAGGGCCCAGTTGTGGGCCCACAGGAAAGGAGGTGGCCTGGGATCATCTTCAAAGGGATGTTGCCCTTCCTGCTAGAAGTCAGAACAGTAGTTGCTCTTGGGAAGGAGGGTGGATATAGTGACACTTGGGACATCCACTGGGCCAGACGGCACCATCCCCAGGTCCCAATGCAAGTAGGACCTGCTCAAGCCCTGGAAGGGGCTGCTGACTTGCATAAACACATGGGGAAGCAGGTGGATGGAGAAATAGAGAAGACCCTGATGCCCTCAACTCCTCTTCCCACTGCAAGTTTCTCATCCTGGGCTTAAAGGAAAGTTAACATGCATGAGAGTTTGAAGTTTTAACATTATTCTGGACAAGACTGATTTGCTTGGTTTTTAGGCTGGATGGACTCTCTAGGATGTGCCCACCATATCACCCGAAGGATGAGGAGGAACAAGACCCCAGCGAGGCCTTGAAGGAGCAGTGGAAGGAAAAGTAAGGTCTGGTTTATCCTATAAAATAGTTATGCCTATTCAACTTAGTGTAATGGGCAAAAATCAGTCACGTGATTCAGGAACACTTACTTCTGGAAATGAAGGACCTGTAGGAGAGGCGTGTCTTGAAAGATGTGTGTATGGACAGAGGTAAGTGCTGGCGAATCTTGACAATCCAGCTGCTGCAGGTCAGGGGTCACCTTGAAAATGTCCCCCTCCAGGCCGTTCAGCCTGGGCATCTTCCTTAGGTAGAGGGACGTGAGCTTCGGCAGGTCTCTGATCCATCCTGACTGAACTGAAACACAGAGGGGAAACTGCCCACTACCTGGGAAGGCATAAACCCAGGAGGCCGGCATGGGATCAAGGAAACAATGAGAGTGACAAGGTGAGTGGTGAAGGTCATTGCAGAGCATGGGTACAGTGGGCAGCTTTGGGAATCTCAGAAGCATGAGCCATTTCAGCTGGAAGGGCCCTCGGAGATGACCAGTTCTTCCTTTTCCAGCCCCAGGTGGCTGAGGCCCCAGAGGACAATGACTGGTGAAAGGCCACACAGTGGGGAAGGGACAGGGTGGGGCTTGACCCCAGGACACTGTCTCCAAGTCCACTGTTGCCCCACCCTCTTGTTAAACCCCACACAGAAGTACCCCAGCCTTTACTCTGATGGCTACTAGAAGCAAGGGAAATCTTTGAGGAATGTAAGGAAGGAGGAGAGGAGGAGTGAGGCAGGAGGAGGCCCAGAAACCTCATTTCGTGGCTCTCCTAGTAAATGGAGAACGTGCCCCTTCTCCTGTTTCCTGTTCTTTGTTCTCTTGTCGGTGGTGGAACAGGTGATTACAGTAAGTCCCCTACATACGAACATTCAAGTTGTGAACTTTCAAAGATGCGAACATGCATTCGCATGTCCAATCATGTAAGTTAGTTCTATTTGAGGAGGCACTGTTAGTTTTTGAGGCACAGGACTGGAATGTAGAACAGTACATGAAGGTTGCAGCAGCTGTTCAGAATGCAATCCAGTGCTACCATGTCATCTATGATAAGAAAAAAAGAGCTAATACCCAGACATCACTGGATTTTTTTTTTAAGAGGGTAGATAGAATTGAATGCAGCAAGGAACCAGAACCTGTGCCATCAACGTCAGGCATGAATGAAATTGCAGCTTGCCCTCTGTCTCCTATTGCTGACGATCCTTCAGCTCTACCATCTCCCACCTCCTCTCCCTCCTCCAGTCAGTAACTCTTCTTGCCTGTTCACTCGATGCCAGCCCCTGCATGCCAGCTATTGTACTGTACTACTGTACTTTTCAAGGTAGTGTACTGTAAGATTAAAAAATGTTTTCTTTATTTTTTGTGTTTGTTTTTATGTATTATTTGTGTGAAAAGTATTATAAACCTATCACAGTACAGTACTATATAGCTGATTGTGTTAGTTGGGTACCTGGGCTGACTTTGTTGGGCTTACCAACAAATTGGACTTACGAGCACGTTCTAGGAACAGAACTCCTTCGTATGTAGGGGACTTACTGTGTAGACGAGAAGTGTTTTTTAAAAATAAAACCAACCTTGTGAATCAGAGTCAGAACATGCCAAGTGCAGGAAAACAGGTATTCTCACCTGCCGCCTGTGTCTTATTGAAGGATTCAACATTCACAGAAAGAGTTTTAGCCAACTGAATAGAAATCAATGAATGCATCCTCTGAGCATCAGGTACTTCACGTTAACTAAATGTTTGGTACCAAGTTCGTCCATTCATCAGCCCCAAAGCGCTGCATCCACTCCCCATTTTACAAGCATTGACCAGCTCTGCTGGCGAGCAGAACAGAGAGGCTAAAAGTGTGGGCTCTGGACCCAGAACGCTTGGGTTCGGATGTGGAGGCACCGCTAATGACCTGGGAGGCCGCGGGCCAGCCATTCCCCTTTCTCTGTGCCCTGGTTCCCTCACATGCAGAACGGAGATAATAGTCCCCACCTCTTGGGACTCAAGGAGTGAAGCCTGGTGCGGCGCTTCGAACAGGGTGCCCTCGGCTCGGGGAATCTCGGGGCGGGTCTTTTTGAGTGGTCTTGTGAGCAGGCGCCCGGGGCAGCGCCCCTCGAGGAAGTTCACAGCCCTTTCTCCCCAGATCGCCGGCCACTCGGGCTCGACACCCGGCGCCCGCACTCACCGCGCCGGAGGAACGTGCCGCTGAGATCCAGGACCTCGAGCGCAGCCAGGGGCGCGCCACCAGCCCCCGTGAAGGCAGCGTCGGCGATGCCAGCGTGGTCGCCGCGGCCCAGCGCGGTGCAGGACAGGTTGAGCAGGCGCAGCGCGGGGAAGCAGGCGAAGGCTCCGGTCTGCAGCGCCCGCAGCGGGTTCCCGGCCAGCGCCAGCGTTCGGAGGCCGGGCAGCACGGGCCCGGAGCACGGCGGCAGGGCTTCCAGCAGGTTGTAGCTGAGGTCGAGCGTGTGCAGTCCCGCGGGCGCGCCGGGGCCCCAGCGCAGCGCGGCGACGCGGTTGTGGCGCAGCGTCAGCACCTGCAGCCGCGGCAGGTGACCGAGCTCGGGCGCGCTCAGGGCGCGCAGCAGGTTGTGGCTGCCGTCGAGACTAAGCAGCGCGCGCGGCAGGCAGCCCGGCAGGCGCTCTAGGCCGCGGTTCGCGAGGGTCAGGGTCGTGACTCCCGCGGCGGGGAGCCCTTCGCAGGGCGAGACCGTGGCGTTGCCGACCCCGCTCCCCCAGGGGCCCTGGTGAGTGAGCTGGAAAACTGGGGCCTTCTGGAGAGGCCCCGCCCGGCTCGGGCGCGGCGCCGTCGACAGCAGCAGCAGCAGCAGCAGCAGCAGCAACGGAGTCCACCACATGGCGCTTGGCTGGAGACAGAACAGCGGACCAACCCATAAAATGCATCGGAAACGCCGAACGAAGGGGCAAATGCGCCGCCGCCACCCCCCGCCGCCTCTTCCCCAGGAAGAGCCCAGCCCTGGATGTTCCCTGAAGGGCGAGGGCTGTTCCCCCGCGTCACCAGATGTGCGGTGACGTGGCCTCTGCCTGCTTTGCCCCATCATCTCCCGCATGTACCCCGCGGCACCTCCTGCCCTTCCTTCCCCTAGCTTTGCCTTTCCCTCTAATTCACTCGAGGGTTTCCACCCACAGGTGACCTCTTGAGGAAGGCCTCCCTTATCTGTCCCTCAACTTTCCAGTAACCTTCTCCCTTTGCTTGTCCCCATCCCATGAGTTTCTGGGGGGAAGGGAACATGGCCTTTCTCTTCGCAAATTCTCCCCAGGTGTGCAGACGCTGCTGCATAAACGTATATTAGTAACACGCCAGTGGATGGCCTCAGTCGGGAGGAAGCTCTGCTGGGGTATAATAAACATGAGACTTAAGGAAGACTTTATTAGTTCCAACGACACTCAGTTGCCCCAATTTTTCCCCTTAGAACTGCGGAGCCACAGGTGAGTCCAGTTTGCCTGTAACCTAGTTTGCAAGTCACACTTTAAATTCTGGGATCTCTTTCTTGGGAGGGCACTCAGGGTTGCCTTCAGGGAAGAAAGGAGCCCACAGACCACTGTGGGGCTTGGGAACCTGGAGTCAAGCATTTCCTCATCCCATGTTGGTCCCAACAAAAGCTAGGGCTCCTGAGGTCAGCCCTGCCCAGAAGGGATAGCTGAGGGCTGCTAGATGTGGAGTTTCTGGAGTACCCAGGATTGCACAGGGCAGCTGGGAGATCAGGTAGGGATAGATCAGGCAGCCATGGGCTGCTGTGGATGCCGCAGAGCTACTTCCAACTAGGTCCTGACCTTGAGGTCACTGCTTGACATCCCCTCATTTTTGCAGGTGTGTAGTCCTGCTCCAGCTCTCTCTGCTGACTGCCAAGTTCCTGAGCAACCACCCTGGCTCCAGGGGAAGGGCCTCCCTCTTGCTAGTTGGGGTGTCAAGGCAGTGAGAAAGATCCTGGAAACTGAGGCTAGGAGTCCATGTGTCCAGCAATATGTCACACTCACCTGGAAGCTGTCCTTTCAGAGTGTGGCAGTCTTGGATGCCCGTCTACAGTCTTCAGTTTTGTCTTACAGATTCCAGGAGCCAGTAGCTTAGCAGCTCAACTTTGAATTTCAGAAGGAGGTCTGTTTCCCAGATGCCCCTGGCCCTGGCCCCACCCACCCAGGGATCCTCAGATACCCCAGCCCCTGCAGCCCCTCCTTCCCTACCGAGATATTGTGGTCTTCAGCCAGTACTCTCACTGCCTGTCTCCTGGGCCTGCCCCTGCCCCTTTCGGGGCATGGCACCTCCCCCCAGCCCTCCCCCATCTTCACCTGGCCTTTCGCCAGCCAGCAAGCCAGCCAGCCAGCCGCCTTTCCCGGGCCTGAGCGATGGAGGGAGTCCACTCTTCCGGGACAGGGTGAGCACTGAGGGATAATGGGGGCAGTGGGGCAGAGGCAGCCCTGTCACTTCCCAGGAATCCGATCCTCCTGCCAGGTGGTTCCCATTTCCTGGGATGGTTGGAGGCTGAATGGTGAGCTGGTATGAGGAGGAAGCCCCCTTCCCCAAAAAAGGAAGGTATTCCAGTCTATAGGAAGGAAAAAGCGGCAGGAGTGGGGGGTCCTCAGAGGAATGTGAGAGCGGGGGCAGGCATGGACCGGATCCAGGAGTCCCCAAGAAGGATGGGTTTGGTTTCTCTGGGACTCAGTTCAGTGACAGCATGGATGTTTGTCTCTCATCAGGGGTGGGAATCAATAAAGAGGGCAGAAATGCAGAAAGATCATTCCTGCCCCGTGGCTGGGGTGATCAATCCTGGTTACCAAAAGCCCCAGGTCTCCCTGAAACCGTGGGGATGCTAAATGTGCTTTGCTTAGAGCAAATTTTTTAGAGCAGTCGGTGCCTTTCTCCCCCAGAATTCCAAGACTGTTCATTCATCTGAGGGCCTTTGATCTGCACACCCCCGCCCCCACCCCAGGCCAGGGGTTAATCATCCCCAGCATTGTTTACACAGACCTCTGAGACCAAAACTTCATCCTTCCTCTTGTCAGTTCTTATCTGAGGAACTCCAGGACCTCTGGGAATTGGCATGTTTAATTGGTTAATTGCAAATCCCCGGGGATCTCTTTTGAGGCCTTCTCCACCCAAAGCCTCAAAAATATCCTTTCAGCCTAATTGCTAGCCCGGGGCCTTGCTGCTCAGAAGTATACCTTCATCAGCCCCACATGGGGGTGGGGAGAGGCCTGTTCTGTGCAGCCCTGTTTGGGGCAGTGCATTTGCTACCAGGGAGCCTGAGGTGCAGGCCACAGAGGTAGAAATTCTGTGCCATAAACACAGGGAGGTCAAGTGGGAGGCAGGAGTCAGGGAAAGGTGGGAAGGTGAGAGGACCAATGTGGGGGGTCAGTGGGTGGCCTCAGGTAAGGCCCTTACCTCTGCCTTCACTTGGTTCACGGGCAGAAGAGCACCCAGCAGGTCAACTGAAGCCTCAGCTTCTCTCAGAGCGTAACAGCTGGAACTGCCCTGGAGGTGACTGACAGCCTGAGGCCAGCAGAGGTTTGGGGTGTTCAGGCAAGGGTGCCCGGATGAGAGGGAGCCGAACCCACTGAAACATGCCCATTTGAACTGAGACTCTGAGGAGGAAGTGGCTCTCCATGGAGACCTACAAAGGGACCTCCCTGGCGGTCCAGTGGTTAGGACTCGGCGCTCCCAATGCAGAGGGCAGAGGTTCGATCCCTGGTTGGGGAACTAAGATACTGCGTGCTGCACGGCGTGGCCAAAAACAAGAAAACATGGAGGCCTATAAAGAGGACCCCAGAGAGCGATGTCAGTGTGCTCCTCTGTACACTAGCGGGGTAAGAGGTCTGGACAGGCCCTGGCTGAGGTCATCACCTGGCCGGTGTCATTGCCAGAGCCCCAGGCCCTCTGAGCCAGCTTCTTGTCCCCGCTGCTTGCTGGCTGGCTCACCAGTGTCAGCAAGGGCCTGGCCTGCACAGGCAGACCCGACGTCTGAGCTCGGCCCTTGGACTGCTCTGTTGCTCTGGTCATACCCAACCCAAGCAGACACACTCTCGGGGAGCTGCCCAGGTGGGCCTTTGAGCCGGGGAGTCTGTTGGCAGATCCTGCACGGTGGCGTTTGCTTTGTGATCTCACCCAGGTGGCAGGTGGGCCTTGCCCCAGGGGTGCACTCTGCTTGTCACCAACATCCTCCCACCTTTCAAAACTGAGCACTTACTATACTCAGAGCCTAATGCCATATGCATTATCTTACTGAATGCTCACCAGGTACGATTTTTCCCATGCTACAGGTAAGGAAACTGAGGCCCCCAGCGGCTGACTAGGCTCTGGAGCACACTACCAGTTAGTCTGTCTGGCTTACCCACTGCTTTCTAGTGCCTTCCACAGGCCTCAGCATTTGACACTGTAATATCCCTGTAAGCACAAAAGAAACTCTCCCAAATATTTAGAGAGATCCAAATCACTCAAGAAGCCAGGACAGTTGGGATATTTCCTTTCATAGCTGAGCAGCTCATTCTCCAAAGAAACAGAGCTGACTTCCTGGTTCCCTGTGGACCCAGGACTGACTGAGGCAGATGGCTGGGCAGGGCCACCAGGCACCTCTCAGGAAAGCCCTGGCTGTCTTCTCCAGCCGCTTCTCCTCTTCCAGACACATCTGGAAAAGATGACTGAAGTGTTTGTCCCCTTTGGACAAGGGTGCTAAGGTCCCACAACAGAGTCCTGGGGTCAAGTGTGTCCTCCACATGCTGCCCCACGCCGAATGCCATGCCTCGTCCCGCCCTCCAGCACTGTTCCCAAGCGGCTCCTCTGTCTGGGTGCCCTCCCCCCGACCACCTTACTCTCCAATCCAGCTCACTCTTCCAGACTTACTGTGGCTTCCCTCAAAAGTCAGCCCTGATGTAAAGACATGACTCCATGTAGTTTATTCCAGAGACCATCCTAAGAAGCATGGAGAGGGAGTAAGGAAGTGAGACCGGGAAGGGCAGGCACTGCAGGTGTGTTAATGAGCAGGTCACTCAGTCCCCCTGGGATCCTCTGGGAGGCTGTGGCCAGCCGCCTTGGGATTATTTCATCATGTGGCCAGGTGGTGGGGTATTTACCCCCTAGTCTCTGCTGCTTGCTGGCTCAAGGGTTCTTCCTGTGGCTCTAACTGCCTGGCACGTCTGGTTTGCCCTGAGAACTCTAAGGAGGGCTAGGGGGATGGGTGGGCACTGGCGGCACCTGCTGTAGCACCTTCAAGGTTTCTCCCAGGCAGGTCCTCACTTGGTGTTCTCTCCCAGCTGACCTGGGGTTAACTGCTGTCACTCGGACTGATGCGCTCCTCCCTAATTTAAGACAACTTCCTGAGAACGGGCCACATTGTTCTTTTCGGCAGCCCAGGTGCTCAGAGTAGAGTCTGGCACTTGGGAGAAACACTCAACAAATGGATGGGAAAAGAGTACATGGTGAGTTAGAATGTCCTCCGAGGTGCCCAGGAGTGGATAGGGCAGGACGCAAAACAGCAAACATTAAATGCAAGTGCCTGAGATTTGCATCCGAGGTCTGCCAGCATCCCAGCCTTGAGAAGGGCTCAGGTAAGGGTTGAGATGGGCATGGTGGGTGCGGGTGGGGGTAGGAATGGAAGGAGAGAACTGAGTCACAAAGAAGTCTCCAATCCATTTTCCCAGTACTCCCATGGATCTTTGGGGGGAAGGTCTCTTGGAAGAAGATCACAAGGTTAGAGTGTTAGTAAACCGATAGCCTGCAGGAGAAAAACAATGAGCCAGTAATTAGACACCTGGCCACAGTTCTTTTCTGGATTTAGATCAAAATCAGAGTCATGGGTCCTTGGCCTTAGATGTGACTTTAGAACTTGTCTGATTCCACCCCTCCTTGTCCATTTTAGAGGGAGAGAACTGAGCGCCACTGAGGGAAATTGGCTTGTCTGGGGTCACGTAGTTGTGTCCGAATAGTCCAGTGAGAAGGAAAGGTGACCTAATTCTCACTGCTCTGTTCTGGGCTCTGGGCTCATTTGCACAGTCAGCCAGGTCTCACCTGCCCTGGCATTGGCACTGTGGGCCTTTCCCCATGGTTTCCCATGACTAAACACACCTGACTCATCAGGTGACTGGGCAGAGTTTCTAGGGGTTCTGACACCTGCTGTCCTGAGGCCACCCCCAGAACCCCAGAAATAAATACCCCTAATACAGGCTGCCCCAGAGACCCAGAATTTGTGCTTTCCAAGGGGGTCCTGTCTGGCTCTGTTCACAGTTCTGGCAGCCTGGGTTGGGTGAGGGGGCCTGGCCTAGATGACAGGTGCCTGGGCAGCCAGCTCCCCTGCCCTGCCGTCCAGATGCCAGATGACTGTGCTGAGGGTTCTTCCCCCAAGTGCTGGAGTTGGAATGTACAAACTTGAAGGCTCATTCTTCTCTGACACCAGAGATAAGCTGGAGGAATGGGAGGGTGATTGTGGGAGGAGATGGTACCAGGCTGTCAAGTCTCCGGGCAGAGGTGGGGCCCAAGACATCTGAGTGGGCTCCACTGATGTGGCCGATCTGCCTGTGAGGAAGTGACCTTGAGGGAATGAAATAGTAACGGGTTGAGACTCATTTATTTTTCTATTGAGGTGTCACTCAGTGGCAGTAAAATTTTAGCATGAGGATCTGTAGGATGCTTAGAAATAAAAAAAAAATACATACCATATGGGGTCTTGTTAAAATCTGTAGTGGAAAAGATTAAAACTGAAAAGTCAGACTCTGCCACTTTATTCTGCATGTGGCTGTAGGAAGTGGGATAAGATAGCATATAGGCAGTTCTTATAAACTACATTCTCGAATTTACCACAGCCCAGAGGCAGCGTACAAGTGAAAATTTCCTTAAACTGGGACAGGATACTGGGTTCGCATCCTAACAGTGCTAATATTTTATTGGGTACAATGTATCCTTAAACTTCTATCTGTCTCATATTTTTAAGTAAATGAATTGGTTCAGGCTTAGCAATTGAGCACATGTATCCTCAGAACATGCCAGCACCTGCCCCAGGTTCTCAGTATATAAAAGAGGGACCCCGTCCTCAAGCAGTTCCCAGTCTAGAAGGGGCAGAAGACAGAAAACAATCCCGCACAGTGTGAGTTCACTGTCGCGTTACAAAGGGCTGAACTGTGAGCTCTGTTAGCCCCAGGGCGTGTCTAGCCCATGAACTGCTGTTTCCAGGGTCTGGCCGTACCTGCATACAGTATGTGCTTAAGAAATATTTGCTGAATGAATAAGTGTCTATTAACTGTGTCCTCCCCTTCTGTTTCTGATCAGTTATATTTCCTAATTTGGGATTTTACATAGAAGAACAGTCAGGGTTTGCCTGTATATTTATTTAGATTTTTAATATGTTGAATAAAATTCTTCCAAAATCAACAGTGTTTGATTTGCACAAAAAAGGCAATGATTTGGAATTTCATGGAGCTTGGATGTTATTTATTCCCATTGCTATAGCCACATGCACATGCAATGTGGACGTTTGATAACATTTTGTGGGATGAAGGAATGCATGCCATCCAATAGGCATACAAGCATGTGCTCAATGTCAATACTCACCATGGAAATGCAAATTTAAACCACAGCAAGATACTAATATGCATCCACCAGAATGGTCAAAATGAAAAAGATTGACAGTGCCATGTTTTGGGGAAGATGTGGAGCAGCTAGAACTCTTATACTCTGCAGATGAGAGTGTCAGGTGGTACAACTACTTTGGAAAACTTGTAGTATCGATCCATGAATGCCAAGCATACATCTACCTAGTGACCCAGCAATTGCACTCTTGGGTTTCTTCTCAAGAGAAATGAGTGCATATATCCACCAAAAGAATGTTTATAACAGCTTTATTCAAAAGCCCCAAATTGAAAACAACCCAAATGCTATAAATAGGAAAATAGATACATAAATCATGGTATAGTCATACAGTGGTATAGTCATGACACAGCCACAAAAAAGAATGAAGTATGACATGCTGGACACCACAGATTACGCTCACTGATGCTGTGTTTAGCAACAGAAACCAGGCACGAGGGTACATACCATATGGTTCCATTTATATGAAGTTCAAGAATTGGAAAAACTAATCAAAGGTTAGAATAGTGGTAACCTCTGAAGAGCATCCCAGGCAGAGGTTCCAGTTATGCACAAAGAAATGGAGTTTTGACAAGTGATGGTGTGTTGAGGGAAGGGTCAGCTCAATATGGCAGGAGGATTGCAGGAGCCATGGAGGAGGAGTGGAGGGAGAGAGAATGGGAAGGTTTCTTGGGCCATTTTGTAAAAGGCCCTGTGGTCGTCATTTGTGCTATTTGCTGCATATTTCAGATTCTTTCCCTCTGGCCACTTGGTGAGACTGTGCTCCTGGCCCTTTGTGGTTGAGTGGGACCATGTTTCCATGTTTTGTTCCAGCCAATGAGTTGTAACAGGAAACGGTGTGTGCCACTTCCAGGCAATGCATTTAATTGCTGTATGAGACCCTTCAGGGATCTCTCTTCCCCTCTTGCAATTGGCACTATTTGGGATGGTGGCTGCTCCATCAGCCTGGTCCCTAGGAAGACCAGAACTCCCCTGAGGCTGAACACAGGCATATATAGTGTGAGAAATAAACCTTGTAGTTTTAGGTTGCTTGTTACTGCAGCATATCCTTGTCTATTTGGGTTGATACAGGCCTTGATTATGGTGTCAAGTTCGTTTGTTCATTTATTCATTCACTCACTAATTAATTAATTAATTAATTAATTAATTAATTAATTCAACACGCTGAGCTTCTGCTCTGCACTAACCAGTGTTCTAAATGCTGGAGCAGATTTAGTTTCTTCTTTCAGGAGCTTTCATTCTGTCGGGGAATACAGACAACGTGCAAACACATGAATAATTCACAATCTGACTTACAGATTGCAGTAAGAGTTATAAAGGAAATAAGCAGGCTGATATGATGTAAAGGAATTGGGGAAGAGAGTGGAGATGGTCATCAAGAGGGGTTGCTTCATTTGAACTGAGACCCAAGGGTGGGATGGAGCTGTCATGCCAAGAGCCATGGGAATAATGTCCCAGGGAACAGCAGGGAAGAGCCTGCAAGGAAGGGCCTGCTGTGTTTGAGCCACAGAAAGCAGATCTCTGTGTCTAGAGGAATGTGGGGGAGGGGAGGCGGAGGCAGGGATGCTATCTTTTTTTTTTTTGGGACGCTATCTTGCAAGTAAGTTGTGCATGGCCTGCTTGGTGTGTTAAAAGGTCATTATTTTTCTATGTCTATTGTAGGCAAGAGCAAAGCTAGGGAGTTACATTAGGAGGCTGTTGAATGTGTCCAAGGGGGAGGTGATGATATTGGCTTGAGAGTGATGACAATAAAAGATGAGACAAGTATACACATTTGAAATATGTTTTGAAAGTAGAATCCACAGAATTTGTCAATGGATTGAAAGTGAGGTATGGTAGGCTAAATAATGGCCCCCAAAGATATCCATGTCTTAATCCCTGGGACCTGTAGATGCTACTTTATATAGCAAAAGGAACTTTGCATGTGTGATTAAGGTGATGATCTTGAGATGGGGAGATTATCGTGGATTATCTGGATGTAATCACAAGTATCTTTAGAAGAGGGAGGCAGAGGGAGATTTTACAGCAGAGAAAAAGAAGGCAAAGTGGAGACTGAAGGAGGATGCTCCACTGCTGGAGTGAGGAATGCAGCTTTAGAGGCTGGAAAAGACAAGGAAGTGGAGTCTCCCCTAAACCCTCTGGAGGGAGCGTGGTCCAGCTGACACTTTGATTCTAGCCCAGTGAACCTGATTTCAGAATTCTCACCTCAAGATCTCTTAACAGAATACATGTCTATGCTACTGTTGTTGTTTTTATTGTGGTAAAATATACATAACATAATATTTAACATTTTAACCATTCATTAAGTGTTCAAGCCAGTGGTATGGAACTCATTCACAATGTTGTGTAACTATTACCATTATCTTTGCTTTAAAGACTTTCATCATCTGCAATAAAAACGCTGAACCCATTAAATACTAACCCCTCCTTCTCCCCTATCCCCAACTCCTGGTAACCTCTGTTCTACTTTCTGTCTCTATATTTGTCTATTCTAGATACTTCCTATAAGTGGAGTCATATAATGTTTACCCTTCTATGTCTGGCTTATTTCACTAAGCATAATGTTTTCAAGGTCCATTGAGTTGTAACATCTATCAAGTTTTCATTTCTTTTTATGGCTGAATAATATTATGTGTTGTTTTAAGTCACTGAGGTTGTGGCAATTGTTATAGCAGCCACAGGAAACTAATACATGAGGGAGGAGAGAAAAGAAGGTATGAAGGATGATCCCTAGGCTTTTGGGCCTGTGGACTGGATGGATTGAGATGCCATTTACTGGGAAAGAGAAGTCTCAGAGAGCAACAGATTCAGGGTAGGAAAATCACAGGCTCTGTTCAGGCCATAATAAATTTGAGATGTTTGCTGGACTTCCAGAGGAGATGTTGAGTAAATAACTAGACTGTGGAATTCTGGGGGGAGGTCAGAGCTGGAGAGCTACACTTGGGAGGCGTCACCACATAGATGGTGCTTAAAGCCAATAGCTTGGTTGAGGCTTCCCAGGGAAAGTGTGGAGAGAGAAAAGGAGGGGGCTGGGCCAACATTTGCAGGTAGAGCCGAGGAGGAGGAGTCAGCCTATCTGGCTGAGAAGGAGCAGCAAGGGAGGGGGAAGAAAACTCAGGAAAGTTCTGTATCATGAGAGTTTCGGTGAGGAGGGCACAGCCAACCAGGCTTTGAGAGAGCGAATAAGGGGAGGACACTTATGACCTGGATGAGAGCAGAGTTTGGGGTAGGGCGAAGGGACAGATGCCAGAGAAGGAGGAGTTAAGGACGTGAGAAACGGGGTAGTATTAGCCTTCTTAACTCTTTGAAGAAATTTTGCTGTGAGAAGGAGCAGAAAAATGGGATAAGGTGGAGTTCAAAACTTTTTAAGGTTGGAAATATTGTTGTAGTTATCTATGGCTGCCTAACAAGTACCCTAAAACTTAGTGGCTTAAAGCAATAGTCATTATATTCTTTTCCATGATTTCTGTTGGCCAGGAATTTGGTGATAGCTTGGCTGGATGATTCTTTTGCTCCACGTTGCATCAACTGGAGTCACTGATAGTATTCAGCTGTTGAACGGGCTGGTTTTAAGGGTTCAAGATGGCTTCACTCGTAGGTCTGGCACCTTGGTGAGCATGGCTGGAAGGCTGGGCTCCACTGGGACTGTCAACTGGAGTGCCTTCTTGTGGCGTCTCTAGCATGGTGGTTTCAGGGCTCCAAGTGTCCTGTGACAAAAAAGAAGCTACATGGCCTTTTATGACTGATGTTTAGGCATCACAGAATATCACTTCTGCTGTACTCTATTGGTCAATCCAGCCAGAAGCCCACCCAGATTTAAGGGAGGGGACATAGCCCCCACCTCTTGATGGGAGGACAGTCAGAGAATTTGCAGCTATGTTTTAAACTCCTACAGATACAGAACATGTTTGCAGGCTGGATGGGAATGCACCATGGGATGGGAAGAGGTGAATGATGTGGAAGAGAGAAGAGAAAACCTCAGGAATCAACAAGTCCTTCGGAGGTCACAAGGGGACAATACTCAAAGGCTGGAGACTGAGCACTATTCTCCCTGGGGCAGGAGGGAAGGACATTGTGAGGACGGATGCAGAGTGAAAAGATGAGGCTGTTCCCCTCTGATGATTTCACTGTGCCCAATAATGTGCAGGCAATTACGTTACACATCATCTGCTGAGGGTAGATGTTGAGGAGGGTTAAGAAGAAAAGAAGGTGTACGTCATAGTAATTTTAGAGAGTAGGAACATTAGGTATTTGTTTGAAAAGCAGAGTTTAACAGTGATGGCTTTCTGTTATTGTTGAAAAGAATATAGATCATAAGTACATGATTATTAATCCTCAAGTGTATATTAACAACAAAATCAGTTTATTGGTGATTGTTAATTATGCCAAGTATTTGTGGAACATATGAGAGATGCTCCAAATTCTAGGAAGTTGACGACCAATTCTTGCTCACCACACTCCTTTAGATGGGGGGTATGTGCTGTTATTTCAGCTTTATTGCTTGGAGGAACTAGAGTAACTTCATAAAGTAAGTCTGAGAAAGAACCCAGGATTAGAACTCTGAGATCATTTCTTTTTTTTAGGAGTACTGAGGACATGGAAAATACCTGCCTGTTTTACTTGAGAGGATATTTGGATCATCAACTCCTGAGAGTAATTAAAAAAACTCTCTGGCAAGAGTTGGTCTTGAGCAGAGTTACTTGGTAGGTGGTATCCTTTTGCAAATGATGCTTTTAGTGTTGAAAATACATTTGTAATTCTTGTTCTGGAATTGCTTTTAGAAGGAGTTTATGATTCGTGCACAAAACAATCAACAGGATTACTTTTATTTATTAGAGCATTCACCAAAATATTTTATCACAATCTCGTTCTAGGGGCTTCCCTGGTGGCGCAGTGGTTAAGAATCTGCCTGCCAATGCAGGAGACACGGGTTCGAGCCCTGGTCCAGGAAGATCCCACATGCTGCAGAGCAACTACGCTTGCGAGCCACAACTACTGAAGCCCGCGGGCATAGAGCCCGTGCTCTGCAACAAGAGAAGCCACCGCAGTGAGAAACCCGCACACCAGAACAAAAAGCAGCCCCCGCTCAATGCAACTAGAAAAAGCCTGTGCGCAGCAACAAAGACCCAACACAGCCAAAAATAAATAAATAAAATAAATTTATAAAAAAAAATTATCACAATCTCATAACTCACCTTATTTAGTTTTAAATATTTCCAAAAACTGAATCCCCCATGAAAGTAATGAAGATTCATCTACAGCCAGGATATCCCAAGTAAGGTGAATGAGGGTTTGCTGAGAATTTCCAAAGGGGAGTTCTGAGGATGCACCTTTGCCAAAGTCCACACATACTTCATAGAATTACATCATGTCAGGAATGATAGAGATATCAGACTCACCCAAAACAAACTCATTGTCTATGTCCACTGATTATTATCTATGCCTCCTTTCCCTCCGGTATCCTTTTTTTTTCATCTTATGAGAAACTTTATTCAATTTAGATAAAATGGAAAAATATACTAAAAAACACAATTTACCAAAATTGACACAACAGGAAACAGAAAAATCTGAATATCTTCACA
Source organism: Eschrichtius robustus (assembly GCF_028021215.1). Lineage (NCBI taxonomy): Eukaryota > Metazoa > Chordata > Mammalia > Artiodactyla > Eschrichtiidae > Eschrichtius > Eschrichtius robustus. The sequence goes on from NC_090839.1 coordinate 34,976,905, forward strand.
CAGAAAATCACAGTTCCAAGTGGCTTCAATTCTTCCAGACACGTATGGAAGAAATAATGCCAATATCACACAAGCTTTTCTAGAAAATAGAAAAAGAACACTTCTGAATTCATTAATGATACCAGTGTAACCTTTATAGCAAAACCTGACAAAGCTAATACAAGAAAAATTACAGATCAAGCTATCTCATGAACACTGACACAAAAATTCTCAACAAAACACCAGCACTCAAATACAATAAGGATATGACATCACAAAGTGTATTCCAGTAATTCAAGTTGGTATGAACTTTTGAAAATCAATGTACTTTAGCACAATTACAGAATAAGGAAGAAAATCTATATGATCATCTTAGTAAATGCAGAATAAACATTTATTTCAATCCAAGACACTAAAATAAAAAGTCTTAGCAAACTAGGAATAGAAGGCAAACCCTGAGATCAGCTCAGTGCTTTGTGTCCACCTAGAGGGGTGGGATAGGGAGGGGGGAGGGAGACTCAAGAGGGAGGGGATATGGGGATATATGTTTATGTATAGCTGATTCACTTTGTTATACAGCAGAAACTAACACACCATTGTAAAGCAATTATACACCAATAAAGATGTTAAAAAAAAGGGAACCCCCTCCATCTGATAAAGTATATATATCTACCAAAAGCCTGCAGTGAGCATCATTATTTTTGGTTTATATTAAATAATATTAAACAATTTTCCCTGAAGTTGGGAAGAAAATAAAAATGAACTCTCTTACTACTTCTTCTTTTTTTTTTTTTTAATCAGTCATCCATTTTATACACATCAGTGTATACATGTCAATCCCAATCGCCCAATTCAGCACACCACCATCCCCACCCCACCATGGTTTTCCGCCCTTGGTGTCCATACGTTTCTTCTCTACATCTGTGTCTCAACTTCTGCCCTACAAACCGGCTCATCTGTACCATTTTTCTAGGTTCCACATACATGCGTGAATATACGATATTTGTTTTTCTCTTTCTGACTTACTTCACTCCGTATGACAGTCTCTAGATCCATCCACGTCTCAACAAATGACTCAATTTCGTTCCTTCTTATGGCTGAGTAATATCCCATTGTATATATGTACCACAACTTCTTTATCCATTCGTCTGTCGATGGGCATTTAGGTTGCTTCCATGACCTGGCTATTGTAAATAGTGCTGCAATGAACATTAGGGTGCATGTGTCTTTTTGAATTACAGTTTTCTCTGGGTATATGCCCAGTAGGGGGATTGCTGGATCATATGGTAATTCTATTTTTAGTTTTTTAAGGAACCTCCATATTGTTCTCCATAGTGGCTGTATCAATTTACATTCCCACCAACAGTGCAAGAGGGTTCCCTTTTCTTCACACCCTCTCCAGCATTTGTTGTTTGTAGATTTTCTGATGATGCCCATTCTAATTGGTGTGAGGTGATACCTCATTGTAGTTTTAATTTGCATTTCTCTAATAATTAGTGATGTTGAGCATCTTTTCATGTGCTTCGTGGCCGCCTGTATGTCTTCTTTGGAGAAATGTCTATTTAGGTCTTCTGCCCATTTTTGGATTGGGGTGTTTGTTTCTTTAATATTGAGCTGAATGAGCTGTTTATATATTTTGGAGATTAATCCTTTGTCCGTTGATTCGTTTGCAAATATTTTCTCCCATTCTGAGGGTTGTCTTTTCGTCTTGTTTATGGTTTCCTTTGCTGTGCAAAAGCTTTGAAGTTTCATTAGGTCCCATTTGTTTATTTTTGTTTTTATTTCATTACTCTAGGAGGTGGGTCAAAAAAGATCTTGCTGTGATTTATGTCAGAGAGTGTTCTTCCTATGTTTTCCTCTAAGAGTTTTATAGTGTCTGGTCTTACATTTAGGTCTCGAATCCATTCTGAGTTTATTTTTGTGTATGGTGTTAGGGAGTATTCTAATTTCATTCTTTTACATGTAGCTGTCCAGTTTTCCCAGCACCACTTATTGAAGAGACTGTCTTTTCTCCACTGTATATCCTTGCCTCCTTTGCCATAGATTAGTTGACCATAAGTGCATGGGTTTATCTCTGGGCTTTCTATCTTGTTCCATTGATCTATGTTTCTGTTTTTGTGCCAGTACCATATTGTCTTGATTACTGTAGCTTTGTAGTAGAGTCTGAAGTCAGGGAGCCTGATTCCTCCAGCTCCGTTTTTTTCCCTCAAGACTGCTTTGGCTATTCAGGGTCTTCTGTGTCTCCATACAAATTTTAAGATGATTTGTTCTAGTTCTGTAAAAAATGCCATTGGTAATTTGATAGGGATCGCATGGAATCTGTAGATTGCTTTGGGTAGTATAGTCATTTTCACAATATTGATTCTTCCAATCCAAGAACATGGTATATCTCTCCATCTGTTGGCATCATCTTTAATTTCTTTCATCAGTGTCTTATAGTTTTCTGCATACAGGTCTTTTGTCTCCCTAGGTAGGTTTATTCCTAGGTATTTTATTCTTTTTGTTGCAGTGATAAATGGGAGTGTTTCCATAATTTCTCTTTCAGATTTTTCATCATTAGTGTATAGGAATGCAAGAGATTTCTGTACATTAATTTTGCAAGAGATTTCTGTGCATTAATTTGGTATCCTTCAACTTTACCAAATTCATTGATTAGCTCTAGTAGTTTTCTGGTGGCATTTTTAGGATTCTCTATGTATAGTATCATGTCATCTGCAAACAGTGACAGTTTTACTTCTTCTTTTCCAATTTGTATTCCTTTTATTTCTTTTTCTTCTCTGATTGCTGTGGCTAAGACTTCCAAAACTATGTTGAATAATAGTGGTGACAGTGGACATCCTTGTCTCGTTCCTGATCTTAGAGGAAATGCTTTCAGTTTTTCACTATTGAGAATGATGTTTGCTGTGGGTTTGTCATATATGGCCTTTATTATATTGAGGTAGGTTCCCTCTATGCCCACTTTTTGGAGAGTTTTTATCATAAATTGGTGTTGAATTTTGTCAAAAGCTTTTTCTGCATCTATTGAGATGATCATATGGTTTTTCTTCTTCAATTTGTTAATATAGTGTATCACATTGATTGATTTGCTTATATTGAAGAATCCTTGCATCCCTGGGATAAATCCCACTTGATCGTGGTGTATGATCCTTTTAATGTGTTGTTGGATTCTGTTTGCTAGTATTTTGTTGAGGATTTCCGCATCTATATTCATCAGTGATATTGGACTGTAATTTTCTTTTTTTGTAGTACCTTTGTCTGGTTTTGGTATCAGGGTGATGGTGGCCTCATAGAATGAGTTTGGGAGTGTTCTCTCCTCTGCAATTTTTTGGAAGAGTTTGAGAAGGATGGGTGTTATCTCTTCTCTAAATGTTTGATAGAATTCACCTGTGAAGCCATCTGGTCCTGGACTTTTGTTTGTTGGAAGATTTTTAATCACAGTTTCAATTTCATTACTTGTGATTGGTCTGTTCATATTTTCTGTTTCTTCCCGGTTCAGTCTTGGAAGGTTATACCTTTCTAAGAATTTGTCCATTTCTTCCAGGTTGTCCATTTTATTGGCATAGAGTTGCTTGTAGTAGTCTCTTAGGATGCTTTCTATTCCTTCGGTGTCTGTTGTAACTTCTCCTTTTTCATTTCTAATTTTATTGATTTGAGTCCTCTCCCTCTTTTTCTTCATGAGTCTGGCTAATGGCTTATCAATTTTGTTTATCTTCTCAAAGAACCAGCTTTTAGTTTTATTGATCTTTGCTATTGTTTTCTTTGTTTCTATTTCATTTATTTCTGCTCTGATCTTTATGATTTCTTTCCTTCTGCTAACTTTGGGTTTTGTTTGTTCTTCTTTCTCTAGCTCCTTTAGGTGTAAGGTTAGATTGTTTTTTTGAGATTTTTCTTGTTTCTTTAGGTAGGCTTGTACAGCTATAAACGTCCCTCTTAGAACTGCTTTTGCTGCATCCCATAGGTTTTGGATCATCGTGTTTTCATTGTCATTTGTCTCTAGGTATTTTTTGATTTCCTTTTTGATTTCTTCAGTGATCTCTTGGTTATTTAGTAACGTATTGTTTAGCCTCCATGTGTTTGTGCTTTTCACGTTTTTTTCCCTGTTATTCATTTCTAATTCCATAGCGTTGTGGTCAGAAAAGATGCTTGATATGATTTTAATTTTCTTAAATTTACAGAGGCTCGATTTGTGACCCAAGATGTGATCTAGCCTGGAGAATGTTCTGTGTGCACTTGAGAAGACAGTGTAATCTGCTGTTTTTGGATGGAATGTCCTATAAATATCAATTAAATCTCTCTGGTCTATTGTGTCATTTAAAGCTTCTGTTTCCTTATTTATTTTCATTTTGGATGATCTGTCCATTGGTGTAAGTGAGGTGTTAAAGTCCCACACTATTATTGTGTTACTGTTGATTTCCTCTTTTATAGCTGTTAGCAGTTGCCTTATGTATTGAGGTGCTCCTATGTTGGGTACATATATATTTATAATTGTTATATCTTCTTCTTGGATTGATCCCTTGATCATTATGTAGTGTCCTTCCTTGTCTCTTGTAACATTCTTTATCTTAAAGTCTATTTTATCTGATATGAGTATAGCTACTCCAGCTTTCTTTTGATTTCCATTTGCATGGAATATCTTTTTCCATCCCCTCCCTTTCAGTCTGTATGTGTCCCTAGGTCTGAAGTGGGTCTCTTGTAGACAGCATATATATGGGTCTTGTTTTTGTATCCATTCAGCAAGCCTGTCTTTTGGTTGGAGCATTTAATCCACTCACGTTTAAGGTAATTATTGATATGTACGTTCCTATGACCATTTTCTTAATTGTTTTGGGTTTGTTTTTGTAGGTCCTTTTCTTCTCTTGTGTTTCCCACTTAGAGAAGTTCCTTTAGCATTTGTTGTAGAGCTGGTTCAGTGGTGCTGAATTCTCTTAGCTTTTGCTTGTCTGTAAAGCTTTTGATTTCTCCATCAAATCTAAATGAGATCCTTGCCAGGTAGAGTAATCTTGGTTGTAGGTTCTTCCCTTTCTTCACTTTAAGTATATCATGCCACTCCCTTCTGGCTTGTAGAGTTTCTGCTGAGAAATCTGCTGTTAACCTTATGGGAGTTCCCTTGTATGTTATTTGTTGTTTTTCCCTTGCTGCTTTCAATAATTTTTCTTTGTCTTTAATTTTTGCCAACTTGATTACTATGTGTCTCGGTGTGTTTCTCCTTTGTTTTATCCTGTATGGGACTCTCTGTGCTTCCTGGACTTGGGTGGCTATTTCCTTTCCCATGTTAGGGAAGTTTTTGACTCTAATCTCTTCAAATATTTTCTCTGGTCCTTTCTCTCTCTCTTCTCCTTCTGGGACCCCTATAATGCGAATGTTGCTGCATTTAATGTTGTCCCAGAGGTCTCTTAGGGTGTTTTCATTTCTTTTCATTCTTTTTTCTTTAGTCTGTTCCGCAGCAGTGAATTCCACCATTCTGTCTTCCAGGTCACTTACCCGTTCTTCTGCCTCAGTTATTCTGCTATTGATTCCTTCTAGTTTAGTTTTCATTTCAGTTATTGTATTGCTCATCTCTGTTTGTTTGTTCTTTAATTCTTCTAGGTCTTTGTTAAATATTTCTTGCATCTTCTTGATCTTTGCCTCCATTCTTATTCCGAGGTCCTGGATCATCTTTACTATCATTATTCTGAATTCTTTTTCTGGAAGGTTGCCTATCTTCACTTCATTTAGTTGTTTTTCTGGGGTTTTATCTTATTCCTTTGTCTGGTATATAGCCCTCTGCCTTTTCATCTTGTCTATCTTTCTGTGAATGTGGTTTTTCTTCCACAGGCTGCAGGATTATAGTTTTTCTTCTGCTGTCTGCCCTCTGGTGGTTGAGGCTATCTAAGAGACTTGATGGGAGGCTCTGGTCTCCAGTATCCTTTATATTTAATTTATCAACTGGGTTTCCATCCACCCAACTAGCCAAGTTAGAAACTGTAGGTAAAGCTCGACCCTCTGCTCCATTACTCTACAAATTCACTTGTTTACTGTTCACCACAATCAGCTGGGGATACATTCAGCTGAAATTTATAGAAAACCTACATAATAGTGGCTTAAACACATTTGTTTATTTTTCTCACATAACAAAAAGTCCAGAATTAGGCAGCTGTTGGTGTCCCTTCAGCTGTCCCATGATGACATGGACTCCTTCTGTTTTCAGGCTCCACCATCAAAGGGGATCCTTTCATCCTCAGGCTTGTTGCCTTTGGGTTGTAAGAGGGCTGCTGTACCTCCAGGCAACATATCCACATTCAAGGCAGGAAAAATGGGAAAGGTGAAGCCAGCTGCATATCCCTTTTATCAGGATAGAAAAAGCTTTCCCAGAAATCTCCACAGTGTACTTTCCCTTAGGCTTCATTGGTCAGAACCGGTCACATGGACACCCCTACCTGCAAAGGGAACTGGGAAGTGTGGAACAGGATGGGCAGATTGGTCCAGACCAATAAAGATCCATGCCTGGGGCTAGACACATTCCCTCAGCCAAATTCCAGTTCTGTTAGCAAGGAAGAAGGGAAAATTGTGTTGGTAGGTAAAACTGTGTTGGTGGGTAAATAATAGTGTTGGTCACAGTTGCAAAGTCTGCTGATTTTAGTTCTGAGATAGCTCTCAGGTTTCCTATCTCTCTCTCCACTCTCTTAGCTCCAGTCCTCAGTGTCTTTTGACTTGTCTATCACAGCAGCCTCTGAACTGACCCTCCAACTTCCAACGTAGCCCTCCTACCACCATCCTCCATCAGCTGCCAGACTTATGTTTCTAAAATGCAAATCTGATTATGGCCCCGCAAGTATAAGAACATTCAGTGGCTCTCTCTACTAGTGGCTACTCTGGCAAGCTTGGCCTAATTCCCGTCCGTCTCCTCACTTGGCAAACTCTTACTCTTCCTTCGAAGCCAAGTCTAAATGTCCCCTCCTCTGGGAAATCCTTCCTACTTTGCTCCTGATCTAACAAAACTATTCTCTCCTCTTTTTCTCATATGTCTTTTTTATATATCAAGAATAGTACCTGTTATACAGCAGTACAAAGTTATTTGCTCAGAGGCCTCTCTCTTGCTAGATTATAAACTCTGTTCAATAGATTCTCCTTAGCAGCTGACATAGTGTGTAGCATGTAACAGGAGCTTATGGCAGAGGGAGCTCCTCATCTCCCAACAACTATTCTCACCTTTATCAGAAAAAGAACGCTGGTTTTTAATTGAGTTCATGTTACTTTGAATAAAGACCAAATATTTCAATCTCCCTTGTAGCTAAATGAAGCCATGTGACATAATGCCTGGAGCTAAAGCAGCCACATTAAAGATGACATCAAATTCACACCACGAGATGGCAGAGTAAAAAGCTAAAAGGATGTGGGTCCCTGACATGGTATATAATGTCTTTTTGGCCTAGGCTTGCCTTAGTTTTAGGTGGAAGAGAAAAACATTTTCTTGTTTTTGAGCCACTATTATTTTGGGTTTTCTGTCACTTGTAGCTAAACAATTCTAACTGAAATGTGTAAAAATTGTGTGTGTGTGTATTTAACTAAATTGATTGAATTATAATTGGCTGAACCCTAGCATGGCTTGAAAACTCTTGGCCCATAGGCTGCATTACGTTCTCAGATATATTGGATATATATTCACATATTTTAAAGATACGTGAATACTAGGCTGGGCATGCCTCACGAATCCCTGTGGTCTCATAGCTGACTTACTGTGCCCATGCACATTGCCTACCCCCGAATGCATTTGCATTTACAGTGCTTTAGCCTAGAGTGGACTCTGTTAGGTTTTAAGCAATGGATTATTCAACAGCTTGCAAAGTGTTTGACTGCCCATTTGTTCTCCTGATGTTTACCGGTTTCAAAGGACCATTTATAAAGGGCGGAAAAGGCAGAATAAACACATTTCACTCAGCCTCTGAAAACAGAGCTCAGTCCCTGAGGAAGAGTCACCTCTCCCTGGTTGAATTGTCATCAATCATTTATATGCAATGGCAGGAGCTAAGCCAATCCTTTGTCGGGCCGGGCGGGGGTGAGGCGGGGGGTGGGGGGTGGGGGGTGGGCAGGAGTTGTGTGTCGGGGTGGGAGGGGTTGCCTCCTGTCATGGTTTGGTGTTTGCTCTGTTGGGAAGAAGATAGAACTCTTTTCCCTTCCTAAACCCCATCTCTGACCCAGATTTGCCGTCAAATGTCATATTGGACAGGTAGACCAGCTGTTGGGGTCTAAAGATTTTTTAGAGGAAATTTTCACCATTTTGACGTTTGAAATCTGATGTAATGTAATTGGGAGGAAAAAAATGTCTATGGAGTTTTGTAGTCCTGATCTAATATGTTCTGGAAAAAGTCATCTCAGGGGTATATTATCACATATAAAGACAGTCTAGGGCTCTTGGCTCACAAGGCCTTGCCGTTCACATGGGAATATCAAGAGCTGTGCTAAAGTCAGAGGTCTGGGTTCACATCCTCACTTCCCACATTTTAGCTGGGTGATCTTGACCTCTCTGTATACAGTTCCAGTGTGTGCTGGAGTCGGGTCAGCCCTGTCAGAGAGCCAGGTGTTTGAATCTCTTCCCAACTCTGTGTTCACTGATGTCCTCTTGGGGTCATGTTGGCTGTAGTAGGAGTCTTTATACCAGGGAAACTGGCAAATCAGGGCTCCCTCCTGCCCATGGAGTTATTAAAAATTTATCAGGACTCCACTGCGCTTTCCAGATCTGTACAACGGAGCTGATAATACATATCTCACCTAGAGGATGAATTGAAAGACCTGGTGGGAAGCACAAGTGATAACCCTTAATACGTGTTAGCTTCCTAATTCTTTTAGCTGTGGCCTGTTAGCTATATTATTGTTGAGACTGTTCTTTGGGGAGGCAGGAGCTGACTTCAGCAGCTTTAAAATGGCACAGCCATTTAACCTCTCGGTATCCCTTTTGCCCCTGGGCCATATTTGACTGCCATGGCAGGCTGTCAACCTGTCCTGATATTTGAGTCATCTATGTTGCCTGATACAGATAACAGGGTCCTGTTGGCAGAGTGATGCCAGAGTTTTGAGAGAAAAGCAAATGCGTGGTAGAAAGGCCCGGAGTGTTACATCAGAGTAGGGGACGCAACTTGGCCTGATTGGGGGGAGGGGGGAGGAGGGGGAGGAATGGACCGTAATCACTGAATGCTGGGATATAAGGGGTTACAAGAAACCACACAGTGCCAAACCCTTGCCTTACAGCTGAGGAGACAGACACTCTCAGACCGAGGCTTGATCTTCCTTTACTGTTGTTTTTCCAGTTTCATTTTTGACCAGGCTGATGTTCTTAGCTTTTGATTATGGTGAAAACCAGATCAAGTTCAGAATCTGTAAGATAATCTTCTGAATGGGATCAGAAAAGCAAGCGAGAAAATATCGTAAAATGGGAATGTAAATTGGTGCAGCCACTGTGGAAAACAGTATGGAGGTTCCTCAAAAAATTAAAAATAGAGTTACCATATATGATCCAGCAATTCCACTTCTGGGTATTTACCTGAAGGAAATGAAATCACTATCTTGAAGAGGTATCTGTACCCCCATGTTCACTGCAGCATTATTCACAATAGACAAGATGTGGAAAAAACTCGTGTCCATTGACAGATGAATGGGTAAAAAAAAATGTGGTACATCCACACAATGGAATTTTATTTAATCATAGAAAAGAAGGAAATGCTGCCATTTATAACAACATGGATGGACCTGGAAGGTTTTACGCTAAGTGAAGTAAGTCAGACAGAAAAAGACAAATACTGTATAATCTCACTTATATGTGGATCTAAAAAAACTGAACTCACAGAAACAGAGAACAAATTGGTGGTTGCCAGAGGTGGGGAGTGGAAGCTGGGAGAAATTGGTGAAGGTGGGAAAAAAAAGAAAAAAAAAAGAAAGATTAATGTCTTAAAAGATGAAGCATTATGTTCCACATCAGAAGTTGTAAGCTGCCTTAGGGCAGGATCATAGCCCCACAATGTGCATTCAGACAGCACTCAAATAGCTAATTTTTTTTCCCCCAATGAATATCTTATCAATTAGTTAACCAATTTCCACGAGTCTGTAATACCTTAATAGATACTATATTGAAATACAAAAAAACAAAAACAAAAGCAAAAACAAACCAGGGTACAGGATGGTATAAAGACTGGAAAGACACTCAAAAATGCCAACAGAGTATGTCTTTGGATAATGTTAGTGTGGATAGATAGATAGTGGATCAATTTCTTTTTCTGCTCTTTGTGATACTTTATTCTGTGTTAGCTATTCCACAATAATGCTGCTTAACAAATGACCCCAAAACTCAGTATCAATAGCAAGAATTGATTCCCGTACTAATAGTCTGAGGGTCAGCTGATCTAGCCAGGCTTGGGTCCACCTTGTGGATTAGGTTCTGACCTGCTGCACGTGTCTCATTCTGTGGCCCAGGTGATTACCTAGGGAGCCTGTTCTCACAGTGGGTGACAGGAGTGCAAGAAGCCAGTCAGATTGTACAAGCACATGGAGGCCTCTACTCACATCAACCACTAACATCTCATTGGCCAAAGGAAGTGATATGGCCAAGCCCGTACAATGGAGCAGGAGGTATGCACTACCCACACTGGGAGGGGAGCAAGTATCCAAATTATCACGTGAACTTCTTTGAAAATAAGTACGTAAATACTTTTATAACTGAAAGTATGTCCTCATTAAAAATAATGATACTTTACCTTTGTATTGCATTTTATAGTTTTTAAAACATCTTTGCCGTCATTCTGTCCTATATTCTTTCCAGTAGCCCAGTGATATGGTGGGGAAAGCAGCAACCCCAGTTTTAAAGATGTGAAAATTCTGGCTATGCTATTTTCCTTGAACTGCCATAAGAAATTATCATAGGCCTGGTGGCTTCAAAACAGAAATGTGTTTTCTCACAGTTCTGCAATCTAAAAATCTAAACTTAAGATGTCAGCTGGACTGTGATCTCCCTGAAGGCTCTTGGGAAGAACGCTTCCTTGCTCTGGTGGTTGCCAGTATTCCTTGGCTTGCAGCTACACCACTCTAATGTCTGCCTCTGTCATCACATGGCCTTCTTTCTCCTTGTCTCTGTGTGTCTCTTCTCTTCTTATAAGGACACTGGATTTAGGGTCCACCCTAATTTAGTACACCTCATCCTAACTTGATTACATCTGCAAAGACTATTTCCAATTAAAGTCACATTCACTGGTTCTGGGTGAACATGAAGTTTTGGGGGACACTAGTCAACCCACACACTGGCATTCAGAGTTCATGGCATTTATGCTCATAATTCCTCCAGTGTTTGGTGTCCTCCCCGCCAAATCCATACCACGTGTCTTAGGCCAGAGCATCTCAAACTTAATTGTGTACACATATCACCTGAATGTCTTGTTAAAATGCAGAGTCTGATTCAGAAGTTTGAGGTGGGCCTCGGAGCTGGGACTAGGGTGAGGTAAGGAGGCCCTGACGGTGGGATCTCCTTAAATGCTGTGCCCTGGGTAACTTGCTAGTCCCGGCCCTGTGAGATTCAGCATTTCTGACCAATGCTGTGGATTCAAGCAACACACTTTGAGTAGCAAGGTCTCAAGCTGCAGTCTATGTGGGTTTAATGCTCGGTATCCGAGCCTCAATAGCGAAGAGGATGCTTTCCATTTTGAAGCTGGGTGCGTGGGCTTTGTAAGTCCTAGAAAAGAACACTGGTTCTGCTATGTTTTTAACGCTGGGTCTTGTGGGCTGACCTGGCTGCCAATATTGGTGCTTTGGGAACATTGCAGGGAGTTAAGTCATAGCACGGATATCTAGGGCCCCTTTGTAAACACCTCATCAGACCTCCATCCCAAAGCCTGACCGGTTCCTGGGATACCTGACTATTCCAGAACTGGCTCCCCCACTTTCCATCATATTGCCTGCAAGAGCACCCTTGTTCTCTCCCAATAGCCACAGTGGGCACAAGTGGGGGCTTCCTTTACCAGCCAGGTGGTGGGCTCAAACCAGCCATCCCATCACCAACCCCTACGGTTGAGTCCCCCAGGCTCTGTTGCATTCCCCACCCCCTCTTTTCTCAAGGAGCTATATATACATAATTTTTTTCCCTTCTGGAACCTCATTTGCCTTCCCTGCTTCCCTGTCATGGGCCCTGCTTGGGGTCAACAAGGACCCTGATGACACACCCCTTGAGTCAGAGGACACAGGCTTGGGCTTTGGACCCTCCCCTCCCCTGAGGCCCTGGGTCACCTCACAAAGGGCTCCGCCTCTTCCCTGGGCAGTTCCCACATCCCAGGGATCTCAGAGAGCAGCCAGGGGCCGGGTCTCCCAACTCACTGGCCCAAGAAGAGAAACAACGTCCTGCTGGGTTCCCGGACAGGACAGCACCGTCAGTGCGGGTCCCCTGAGAAGGAGGGGCGGTGGGATTTTTCCTCTGTAATGACTGGAGAAACTGAGGCCTGCTGGGGAATTATGGGTCTTCAAGGTCACATGGCGAGTCAGAAGGAAGTAAATTCATTTAGTTGAAAATCTCTTCAACAGTTGTTAGTGAGGAGCGTTAGTGAGCCTGAAGAGAAACCTCACATTCCCATTCTGCTTACGTGCGTTCTTCATAGGGGCTCTTCTGAGGGAACTGGGTCTTCATGCAACACGGATGTTTGGGCAAATGTGGGGAGGCTCCCGGAGGCTGTTTCTAAATCGTCTGATCTGGTGTTATGTGAAGTGGCTTCGCTGGAGCTCTGGGCTCAAGGGTGGCTTAATTCATTGGGATCAGACCTTTCACTCAGCAAAAGGGTTCAGCTCTGAAGAAGTCTGAGAACCCATCACCCCAAGGCCGGTGGGAGCTCCAGGGCAGCGCAGGCATTTGCGAGGAGGGAGAATGTGCAGGCTGGTTTTGTTCTCTTTGATGGAGCTCAGTAACTCCACTCGGCTTCAGGAAGGTACCTGCTGTTGAGAAAGGGGACAGGGAAACTTGAACACAAGGAAGGGTCACGTGCTGACCTTCAGCTTTTCCAGGATTTCCAGGGTTCAATGGCTCTCGAAGGAAGGCGGCATGAAGGGAAAAAAGGGGTGAAACAGAAGAGGAGGTGGCTTCCTCCCACCCCTGCCATCCAGAGAGATTCTTGGGTGATAGTGGGGTGGCGGGGAGAGGAGGAAGCAGGAAAACCACGTTTGTGTGGGAAAATAATGAAAAAAATTCATATATATAGCATTATTTCACATGATCATATCTCCTGTGATTTCATAAAAATCATGTGTTCGTGTGGGAAGATAATGAAAGAATATAGTTCGTACGTATTTCATTATTTCACATGATTTTCCTGCCTCTTCCCCTTCCTCCTGTCACCGCAGAATCTCTCAGGGAGGTTGGAGGGGTGGAAGGGAGCCTCCCTTTCTATTTTACTCTTTGCTGAATGTACTGAAGTGAAAAAGAAGTCTTTACTTACAAGTGAATTACATTTTTTTTTTTTTAGCAATTTCAGAAAACAAATATTGCAGGATATCTTGGCTTCAAGTGCCTACAACTCAAAGATGAGTTTTCAAATGAAAGACTCATTTGCTTACTTTTTCGACTGTGGGACTGAAAATGAAACTTTCCCAGAATCAAAATACTCACTTCTCTGGCTCCCAGACCTTTTTTAAAAAAAATAATTAATTAATTTTTGGCTGCATTGAGTCTTCATTGCTGCACGTGGGCTTTCTCTAGTTGTGGCGAGCGGGGGCTACTCTTCATTGTGGAGCATGGGCTCTAGGAATGCGGGCTTCAGTAGTTGTGGCACACGGGCTCAGTAGTTGTGGCTCGCGGGCTCAGTAGTTGTGGCTCGCGGGCTCCAGAGCGCAGGCTCAGTAGTTGTGGTGCACAGGCTTAGTTGCTCTGCGGCATGTGGGATCTTCCCGGACCAGGGCTCGAACCCGTGTCCCCTGCATTGGCAGGCGGATTCTTAACCACTGTGCCACCAGGGAAACCCCTCCCAGATCTTTTTGATCCATCTGCACCTCCCCAGCTCCTCTGGGGCAGCCAATCCTCTGACCTCCCTGGCCTTCCCCCACCGGTGTGTGACATGCGGACACTGAGCTCAGGAGAGGCCTGCCTTGGGGCTGGGGGTGGGGCAGGCAGTTCAAGGCTGAGCAGGGCTGGAAATGGAAGGGTGGGGTTTGCTGGGTTAAGCTCAGTGGTCTCTGGAGTTAAGACCTGGCTCTGAATCTTGGTTCCACTGCTTACTCTTGGTGTGACCTTGGGCAAGTTACTTCACCTTCTGAGCCTGGTTTCTCCTTTGTGAAATGAGAAGGCAAGCCGTTTCTGCTCCCTGTGGGTTGATGTGAGAATTGCACAAAGGGTTATACAGCACATGGAACTATATTCAATGTCTTGCAATAACCTATAATGGATAAGAATCTGTACACCTGAAACTAATACAATATTGTAAATTAACTGCAGCTAAATTAAAAAAAAAAGAATTTCATGAAGGGATATCTAAAAACTGCACATTCCTAACCCTCATGGACCATCTATCACTAAATCAAAGATGTGCCCATGACATTTGGTCATCAAATCAGAGCCCCTCTGATGCCCCTCTGCCTCTGGCTATTTTTTTGCTCTATGGTGCTTTTTCCAAAAGGTAGACCTGTATAAAAAGAGCTCACGATATGTCAGGAAATCTAGTGACAGTCAATGAGAAAAGAGTTGAAACCAATGGTTAAGTGAGGTTTCTAAGTCAATCTCACTGCAGAGAATAGCTCAGATATTGGAACTGTGAGGAAAAGCAAATGTTAAACCTGAAAGTTGCACTCCTTTTTCATAATGGAGGAAATGTTCACCTTTTTAGAGGCAACAGACTGGAGAGGACGCAACTAGACCATATTCAAATCCATATAAACCTTTTAATTTACACAGTCATATAAAATAACACACACAAAAATGCAGACTTCCCCACGTACTGTAGATAAGAAATCAAACAGGGTTGAAAGGCACACATTAATTTCAAATTTCATCATAGGAAGTCAGGTGACCTTTGCACCCAATGTAAAAAAAAGTCCTTAAGTTGCTCTTTGGAAAAGCAGTGTTTAAGGTTTTCCTGCCATGCTTGTTTATTCCTCTGGGATGTGGCTGTGGAGTTGTGGAAGAAATGCTCCCCTGAAAGTCTGGTTAAAACTGGTCAACTCTTTTGAGTGTTTTCATGGAAATGTCCGACAACCAGGAAAAGCTAAGGAAGAAGGTTGAACCAAAGGTTTAGCTTTGGTAAATTAGGCAGAGCTGCATTTGACAGCAGACAGGTAAACTGTGACATCAAGGAGCATTATTTTAATGTCAGGCCCAGCTAGGTTCTAAATTAATGGAGCCCAGGACTATGGAGAAATGACTACCAAGTTCAACGCAGTTCACTTGGCACTGGTTTCTGCACAAAACGTTTCAAACTCAGTTCTTTTTGACATGGACCAGATTTTCCAAGTGCCCGAGCCACATCCAGGATTTAAGCTAGGCCTCAGAAGCTCAGGTGTTGCCTGAAGATTCTTCACTAACATTCACCTCTAAGGAGAGGCTGAAAGAGGAATTTCCAGTGACAGCTTCTGGCTCAGGGCCCAAGGGTCCCCAGCCAAGGCTGTCTCGAGGTGGCCCCCAGAACTGCAGAGATCTCTCTTCTCAAACAGTTTTGTTAGAAAATAAAGCAACAGCCAATGTTTTTGGGCATCTGAAGTCCAGCCAGGCCCCCTGAGGTTTGCATCCTAAAAGAACTTCAAAATGGAAACAGAGTCTCAGCCTTACCCTTGCAACCCACATCCTTTGTGTGACAGGAGAATATTTATAAAAACATAATAAAATACATCTGATATTTCCCTCTAACCCCAGTACTGCTTTTTACCTTCTTAAAACTCACTCCTCCCAACACTGATGAACCAAAACAGAAAATGACAATTGAGGCAGCTGTTAATTGGCCCACATTCACGTCTCAAGGCAGAGACAACAGAGCAAAAAGTAGAGAAAAAAAAAAGTCCTTTATCAGCTTTTGATTTACAAAGCCAGAGGCCTTTAGAGGAAAGGCCGTGAGTCATATAAACAGACACAAATCCAGAACACTGGGTAGTGATAAGAGCAAGGCTTCCTTACCCCACAGACCAGCCAAAGGCTGTAAGTGGACAGAAGCCCCTGGGGAAGCTGAGAGCCCTTAAGTTGGTGGTCTTTGGGGACGGGGCTGCCCTGTGTCCTGTTCGTCTCTCCCGGACTGGTTGGGATGGAGACTTCACTGGAAGCCTTGATGCTGGGAGGTGGTTTTCATGAAGAGAGAATGGAGCCCATCTTCCTGAGCCCCAACCCAGGATAGAAGCTGTTGAGACATGGAGTGGGTTTGAGGAATGGGTTTCCCTGAACCCCTGTGTCACTGTGTCTTTAGAAGGACTTAAGGGATCCCCTTTAATCCTGGCTGAAGGATCCCCAGGAATGGAATGGGACTTGCAGGTGGGGCAGTAACCAATGTCCAAGACCAGATGGGTCAATGGTCACCTTGGCAGATGTCACTCGGGACTGATGACACTGAGGGCCACTACTCTGACCCCTTGTCACCAACTGGTACCAGGTAACCCCACCTTTCCCCAGACCTTCACCCCCAGACTTTGACCTACAGGACAAAAGTGTATGCGGAGGCTCCCTCTGCCATTTTCACAAGATGGTAGTTAAAGGCACTTCTGTTAAGGAAAGACATATTTCTTTTCATACCTGAGTTTGGGGAATGAGATCTGTCCTTGCTACATGTGCATTTAACCTGTCTTTCCTTTGACTTAGCAGCAAAGCAGATAAGCACATGGACAGCTTCTAGCCATGCACTTGCAGGTTCTGCAGGGCATAGCTACACGCGGAGCCTTAGAGCAATGCCGAGCAGTGTCCTCTCTCCCGCCCCGCGTTACAGAAGAGGTGAACTGAGGCCCCTTCCATAGCGGGTAGCAGAGGGCAGAGTGAGGAGAGGGATGTGCTAGGCAGGGTGCTGGAAATGAGGCGAGGGTCTGGGTGTCCGGTGGTGAATATATGCTGTCAGCCTGGAATGTACACATGGTGCAGGCTGTTGACCCAACATCCGGGTAGGCCCGCCCTCTGTGTAGGCCCAGCAGGCCTGCTTTGCTCACTCCTGGCCGCCGGTCAACTTGTGGAACAGGTCCTCGTCGAGCGTTTCATTCTGGTCCTTGGAGCGGGTGGACAGGAAAATGTAGCCCCCGATGTACTCATGCACGACTTTGCAATCCGCACTCAGGCAGGTGAATGCGATGGAGACATTCTGATCAAATTCGATCGCCACCTGGAAGAGGAAGGCACAGGTATGCTTAAGCTCTGACAAGGACGAATGAGAAAGAAGCCGCTTGGCTGGAGATGGTCCCAGAGCTGAGGACTGCTGAGGTGCTGACAGATGGGTTTCCCCAAACCCTGCAAAACCCACCGCTTGCATCAATGCTTACAGAAAACGTCTCTGCTCTCTGGGCGCCCTCTTGTGGTGTCAGCTTTGCTGCACACCTGGCAAAACATTCTTTCGCTCAACACAAAAGATATTTCCTGTCTGGCTCTTGTTTAGATGAAAGAACTGTCTAAGCACTCCCCGTGTGGAGGGGCAGAGTGCTTTGCAGATTTTTTAGTGGAGAGGAAAAGGCCCACGTGAATTTTCCTACAGCCACGGCCCTCACTCCTTCCCAGCTGGAAGTCATAAACTCTAACACTAGAAGAAACCGAAGCTTCACCCGTTCTCCACCTTGCCTGCCCACTGGAATCAGCTGGGGACCTTTAAGAATCACTGATCTACACAGAACATTCTAGTCTAGAACCCTTCATTTCTCCCAATTCCTTCTTTCCATCATCCAACAGTGGGTGAGTACAGGCACATGTGTCACTTAGATGTGATTTACAATTTCATTTCCAAAGATCCTTTTCAGAAGACGGCCTTTCAATGAATTTTAACACAAAGTGTACAAAATGTGTTAGTTTACTAACTCTACTTTTGTCATACACTGGCAACCCCTTTAATATCTAGAGACTAGATATTATAAAATTAGGACCCATTTGTCCAGTATATACATAATATATACAGTAAAGTTAAACCAAAGGCATGTAACATAGAGCAATGGATAAGTTGAAATGTTCAATAGTATACACCAGCAAAAATCTTTTTCAAGGCTCATTATTTTGCAACATCTAAGCTTTTCAGATGTCCTGAGGTGACAATGTATGATAAAAAGTAGAGCTAGTGAATTAACCAATGGGTGAATATCTTTGTTAAAACTGATAAATAAAATCAGCATCTTGGATATGGAATTGTTAAACCGTCTCTGAGAAATGTACGTCAGGACTAGCTCATTAGGTTAGCAGCAGAGGGGCAGAAGGAAGTATAAAGGGAGGCATGTATGTGGATGTGTTCGTATTTATATTTTGCTTTCTGTCTCATTTTTGATGGAACATTAAGGGAATGTAGTATTTTAATCATAACTCTGCCAATATCTTTATATAGAGGCCTGTTGCCATTTTTGTCTTTTATGAAATTTTTGTTGCCAAGAAAGGCAGGATTACATTTTTTTCCTTGTAGATTGAGTTGGTGTAGTGTATTCTTGGTTATCAAAATACTCAAATAGCTTTGTGACTTTGAAATGGTAAATATTCCTGATGTCTGAAAAAGCACAGTACATAACTGTATGATCTTACTTATATGAAAATGGATACTTAGTTGTATAGATACACAAACGAAACCTAGAAGGAGACATCAAATGGTAAACTGCTTATGATTATGGATGACTTTGTTTTTTGCTTCTTGTGTTTTTCGGTTTCCTATCATGCACATGTTAACTTTCAAAAAATAAATGTTATTTTAAAAACAAACAAACAAAAAAAGAATCACTGATCTCAGTAATTCCCAGAGTCAGATTCTTTTCTTTTCCAAACAGCGTTATTGAGGTATAACCGATGTATAATAAACAGATCTATTTAAGGTGCACAGTTGGATCATTTCTTTTTTTTTTTTAAATTGTAGTTGATTTACAATGTTGTGTTAACTTCTGCTGTACAGCAAAGTGATTCAGTTATACATATATACATTCTTTTTTAAACATTCTTTTCCATTATGGTTTACCATAAGATATTGAATATAGTTCTGTATATCCTATACAGTAGGACCTTGTTGTTTATCCATTCTATATATAAAAGCTTACATCTGCTAACCCCAACCTCCCACTCCATCCCTCCCCCAATCCTCTCCCCCTTGGCAACCACCAGTCTGTTCTCTATGTTCGTGAGTCTGTTTCTGTTTTGTAGATAGGTTCATTTGTGTCATATTTTAGATTCTGCATATAAGTGATATCATATGGTATTTGTTTTTCTCTTTCTGACTTACTTCACTTAGTATGATAATCTCAGGCTGCATCCATGTTGCTGCAAAAGGCATTATTTTGTTCTTTTTTTTATAGCTGAGTAGTATTCCATTGTACCTATGTACCACATCTTCTTTGTCCATTCATCTGCTGATGGACATTTAGGTTGTTTCCATGTCTTGGCTATTGTGAATAGTGCTGCTATGAACATAGGGGTGCATATATCGGATTGAATTAAGAGTTTCATCAGGATATACGCCCAGGAGTGGGATTGCTGGATCATATGGTAATTCTATTTCTAGTTTTCTGAGGAACCTCCACACTGTTTTCCATAGCGGCTGTACCAAGTTACATTCCCACTAACAGTATAGGAGGGTTCCCTTTTCTCCACATCCCCTCCAGCATTTGCTATATATAGAGTTTTTAATGATGGCCATTCTGACTGGTGTGAGGTGGCACCTCATTGTAGTTTTGATTTGCATTTCCCAGAGTCGGATTTACATGGCCTTGAGGGTACAACAAGGTTTTCGAGTCACTGCCTTAGAGGCCATCTGATCTCAGAACATTGTTCTGCAAATGAGTCCAGATGGCCAACAGCCCTGCTGAGAGGAATCCATGGTTCTTAAAAAAAGAAAAATGTGAGTCTCTTATCCTCGCTCTACACTGACAGCTTTATACTGGAAAAATGGGAATGCCAAAGAAATGAGGTAAAAATCCTATATCAGCAACAGCAGAATGTCTTAAATCATCAGGACACTCAGGTGTGTCTGACTTGGTCTAGCACGTCCTGTGATGCAGGCATGGCCTGACCTGGTTCCTAGGATGGAGATGATGGGGGCTGAGGGCTCCTGAACTCAGAGGCTAAGTTTCCTCCATTGGAGGTACACAGTTTCCTCCCCTGTGTACCTCGCTGGCTTCTCTGATACTTTTCCCCTTTGGGACTGGAATGCTCTCCAGGTGGGCAGTTGAACCTCTGAGTTCTCAACCAGTTACACCTCTTGGCAGCTAGTCAGATGACACCTGTTTGGATTTATTTTGTATGATATTTACATCTCAGGTAGTTTCAGCTAAGTAATTATCAGTCTAAATCTTACATAATCATACAATGAGTTGAAGGAAATTAATCAAACTGCTCAGCAATTTTAGAGTCTGTCTGTATGGAGACTAAGCCAACTTGTGTTAATTCAAAAGCATTTGGTCTGTGCTTGCTAGGAAACTGCCCAGAACTGCATGTGATTATTTTAGCAGACAATTACCACATGCTTGTGGTTTCTGAGTTCTAAGTATAATAACACCTTCTTAATATCAAAATAAGCTGCAGTTCTGAGGGAACACACATTTATAGGCTCAATGCTGAATGTACCAAAAACTTTCACTTTACCTGCCGGATTTCCCAGTTTACATTCCACTGTTTCATATTTGTAAATCTCCATGTTGTAATTGGAATCCCAGTGGTTGCATCGATTCTAATCAACCTGTTATATGAAACTCCCAGAATGTCATCTTTCTTGCTTCCTTTAAATCTGAAAAAAAATAATTAAAATATGTAACTGCTTCCTTAACATGATGTTCATTCACATACAACTTCTTAAAGATAATACCAACATTTCAAATCATTTCTGAAGAACAGACAATGAGGGATTAACTTTCTATAGAAGGGCATTTTTATTAGGATAGAATATGAAGGCTGGAGAGTAGGCTGTCCTGCAGACATTATTTAAGTGAAATTGACACCAGAGGAAAGCAAAATGAGGCAGTCAAGTCAGTTAATTCAAATTAGCACCAACTGTGTATGCTAGGTACCCTTCTAGGCACTGGGAATACAGCAGTGACCTAAACAGACAGAAGATTCCTGACCTCATGCAGCTTGTGTTCTAGCTGGGGGAGAGGGTCATGAATAAGTGAAATATACATGCCAGATAAGGTCATAAAGGAGGATCAGGCACAGAAGTGGGACAGGGAATACTGGCAATGATGTAGTTATAATTTTAAATCGAGAGGGAAGATCTCAGTGAGAAGGGAGATTTGATCAAAGAACTAATGTCTGTGAGGGAGTGAGCCATGTGGATATCTGGGGAAAAAGTATCTTAAGCAGAGGGCACAGCCAGTGCGAAGGCCAGAGTTTCTTTTTTTTCCTCAGGCTCAAGGCCCTGCTAGAAGGCCAGTGTGGCTGGGCACAGTGAAGGAGGGGAGAGGATGTGAAATTCCAGCACTAAGGTCTTGTAGGGCCACTGTAAGGATTTGGCTCTTACTCTGAGTGTGACACAATGCCTTCAGATGGTGGTGAGCAGAGGCCTGACGCGGTTTGACTGAGATCTTAAAAGGATCACTCTTGCTGCTAAGTTGAAAACTTAGGGGACCCAGGAGAAGCAGAGAGATCTGGTAGGCACTGTGAACAGAGGTATGGAAGATTGTCATGAGCAGCCAGAAGTGTTTGGGCCATTTGTGACAGGACAGTATTCTAAAATTAAAAAAAAAAAAAAAAAAAAGAAAGAGTTCTACATTCTAGACCAAATGAGAATAAACTGGGCTCCATGAAACCACTTAAAATTGAACAGAAAGTGAGAGAGGCAAGTGAGCATTGTAATCACCTGACAAGGTAGTAGGTGAGGCCGAATTCAGGTAGAGACTGCCATGCCTGAATGAACCGCAGCTTGGCTTCGACCAGGGGCATCTGGGCCACGTTCTGATGGGCTTCCAGGATGCGGGCTGCCAGCTAAGCAGAAGTGGGAGATGTCAAATTCTCCTTAACAGGCACTGACTCTCTACAGCAATCATCCTGTTGGCCCCGGGTCCCCAACGAGAAGAATGAATGCAAGGCCCAACTACAGCTCCACAAAGACAATTCCTCCCATTCATTCATTCATTCATTCACTCTCTCTCTCTCTTTCTATAATACATGCAAATCACTGTGGAGAAACAGGAAGATGGACCAACACATAAGTATCTAAGCTTTATGTAGATGAAGAGTCCTGAGTTCTTCTTTCTGGGGTCTGTGGTCTCCATGGACAACGGTTCTACTTGAATCAGTTTATCTGTGTAACTTTCAACCCACTCTTATGGAAGCATAACTTAAAATTTTAATTTGTGGGGACTAAATCATTATTTTTAAATTAGGTTTATTCTGAGAATATTGCCATGTTCAGTTAGCAGTATAGTCACTGCTATAATTTTAATTATTTATTTTATTTCAGAAAATACAGAATTTGCTGCAAACAATCACCCCAACCAGATTAGCAGTACCTGTTTAGACTTGTGCTTTTTTGCACACCTAGGTGACACAAAACATTCCGGGTTCATATCCATGTTTTCGAGACTGGAAGCCACCTGAGATGCTGAGTTCCGGTTTTTCATCCTCAGAAATGAAAGGATGTTAAGGACCTCTGGCTGGTAGGAGCTGTCTGCCATGGTTTTGCCCTTTGATGCCAAGATGCAGGCAGCCATCCACTGGGCATACTGACTCTCCTGCAGCAAACACCAGAGAGCTGAGAAGTAAGTTCAAATGCAAAGCAGCCATGCTGGGAACAGAGCAGGACCTGGGCTTTCATCTCTATGATACAAAACCGTCACCTTCCCAGCAAGGGAAGATACGAAGTGGCACACATTCAGACTGGCTGTTAACCACGTAATTTAAAGTCCAATGAGAGCTTTTGAGTCCTGTGTTGAATTTCTAGATACCATGGGGCTAGAGAATACGAATGCCAACTTTAAGAAATTCCATGTGGGGGCTTCCCTGGTGGCACAGTGGTTGAGAATCTGCCTGCCAATGCAGGGGACACGGGTTCGAGCCCTGGTCTGGGAAGATCCCACATGCCGTGGAGCAACTGGGCCCGTGAGCCACAACTACTGAGCCTGCGCATCTGGAGCCTGTGCTCCACAACAAGAGAGGCCGCGACAGTGAGAGGCCTGCACACCACGATGAAGAGTGGCCCCCGCTTGCCGCAACTAGAGAAAGCCCTCACACAGAAACGAAGACCCAACACAGCCAAAAATATAAATAAATAAATAAATAAAAATTAAAAAAAAAAAAGAAATTCCGTGCGGAGAAATTTGCATTTAAAGATGAACCAAGGAGGGACTTCCCTGGTGGTGCAGTGGATAAAACTCCATGCTCCCAATGCAGGGGGCCCGGGTTCGAACCCTGGTCAGGGAACTAGATCCCACATGCATGATGCAACTAAGAGTTTGCATGCCGCAACTAAGGAGCCTGCGAGCCACAGCTAAGGAGCCCGTGTGCTGTAACTAAGGAGCTGATGAGCTGCAACTAAGGAGCCGGCCTGCCGCAACTAAGACCCGATGCAACCAAATAAATTAAAAAAAAAAAAGATGAACCAAGGACACAAAGGAGCTCCATGGGGCACAGACAGGTGAAAACCCAAACTACCCGATAGCGTCCTTGACACGTATTTCCATTTTCATATCACATCTTATCTCTATGACAGAAGAAAATGAGGAAAAATCATTAACTGACTTCTCATATTATTTCTCCTCTGGCCTATCCTTAGTAAAGATTCTAATCCCATGGTAAGAATCAGGTCCATTGGTGGTGCTGAACCAGTTAGTGGTGGCTTCTATTGTTCTTTAATGTCTGTGCTCATTTGTTACCTCAGGGAGCGAAGGGGAGTGGTCCCAGAAGCCGAGGGGATGCAGGTGAAGAGTCGAATTAATTCTTCAGGGCAACAGTAGGTGTGGTTCACTGAATCACTGGCCTCAATCTTCACCCTCCTAGCAACCACACCTCTTGCTATGTAATTTTACAGTCCCTCCCACCAGAGTCAGAGTGTAATTTCCCATCTCTTGACTTTGGGCCTGGCCATGGATGTGCTTTAGTCAGTGGAGCATGGGTGGGAATGACAGTGTACCTACTGATTGACTGCAAGCTTAAGATTTAGGAGGTCTCACACGTTCCCAGTTCCCCTCTGGCACTTCTGCCATCACTATGAGAACAGCCTCCTCCCCAGGCAGCCTGGGACCCAGAATAAATCCCATGAACACAGCCTGCGATAAGGAGCCAGCCGAGCCAGGTGGATGGCTTGAAGCAGATTTGCCCAGATGCCCTCAGCCTGGATCACTCAATCCCCAGCCCACCTGCAGAATGTTTATTGGTATGTGTCTTTGTGATTTTTGTGATTGTTTGTTACAAAGCAATAGCTGACTGATGAGTGCTCTCATTTGAGAAAACACCTGAGACGGTTTGTCCTGAGGCTTAATAAAGGTGAAGTGACTTACCATTTTTGTGGTTTTACTTACATGGTCACATCTCAGATATACTTCATTCATACCATCAGCAACCGGGATTAGTAACTTGATTCCAAATTTTCTCCCTGCTACATTTACATCTGGCACAACTTCACAGCCTGAATGATAAAAGGCAAGGACAGAACTGAGTTCTGAGAGATCTCTTAGACAAATATCAGATGTGCATCTAAAATAAAGACTTTGAACATAAGCTCCTCAGATTTGGTTCTCTTCTGAAAAACTGAGGAGCAGACTGATAACATTAATTAAAGGATAACTAGATAAGTTATGAACATAACATGGATAAATAAAAATATTTCTTTTATGGATTTCTTAAATAATCATCAGTTGAATTCATTTTTCTGGTTGATTTGGCTATTCTAAGTCATATAATCGATTATTGAATATAAGCTTTGAAATGAATTAAAGCAGAGGGAATCCTCTGATTGTCACAATGATAAGGGAATTGAGTGCACTAGTTAATTAAATTTTTAGTTAATGGAGTTACCAGTACACTCACAGCCACTTTCAGAAATCAGGCACAAAAGTGATACTGAATTAGACATAACTGTTTTGGAATTCAGAGCGCTTTTCAGGATCCAACAATGTCTCATGTACTACGTTTATGACACCAATTACCACCACTTCAGAGACTTGGACACACTGGGAAAGAAGGGACAGCATAACACAAATAACCATTCATTGGTTTGCATTTCAGGTCCATGTTTCACAGGGAGGAGGAGCTGCAGGCAGGCGGCCACTGACAACCTGTGACATAAGAGGTTCCTCTGGGAGTGAACCTGCTTCACTGGTGGGAGTCTTGGCTTTCTTCCGCTTGCTGGGCCGTGACAAGTCATACAAAGATATTGGACCCTCTTACCTCTAAGATTTAGTTTTTCTACTGGTTCTCCTTGTTCAAGTTCCTTATTTTTAAAGTAGGCTATAGACGTGTCTTTAAAGACGAACCAATATTGTTTGAAAGCTTTTAATATTAGCTTCTTGGGCCTGCAAATTAAAGTACAGTGAGCATTTGAAAAAGCATCCAGAAATGTAGGACACATCACAAATTCAAGTGGATCAAGATACTCTAGGGACCCTTTGAAACAACATCCTCTGTATTTTTTAAAATAATTTTCAAATTGCTAACTCATTTCTAAAAACTGAAAATGGGGTTTTGATATGAGATGCAGAAGTTAACACAAAATCTCAGGAGCTAGACCACCTGGGGCTACACTCTGGCTCTGCTACTGTATAAATGTGTGACCCTGGGAAAGACACTTCATCTGTCTGGGCCACATGTACTGCTTCCATGTGATGGGAGAGTATCAGCCTCCAGTTCACAGGGCTTTTGTGAGGATGGAAAGAGGTTATCTCTATAAGGTACCTGGCAAACTGAAGTGCTCAACAAATTATTATTATTATTACTATGATGATGATGTGAGAAACATCCATGAATCTGGTGACATCTAAAATTTCAGTTTACTTCTTGAATCTGAAAAAGCTGTGTATACGGACAACACAATCTTCAGATTATCAGACATAAAAATCAGATATAAAAGTACTTTTCTGTACTTTCCTCTTGACCCTTAAGAGGAACCATGAGAAAATTCCTAGTGAGCCATGGAAATCACCAAAATCTACAGCTAATCTACATAGACTCTACTCTTATTAAAAAATATTTTGACACAACATTGTAAATCAACTATACTTCAATTAAAAAAATATTTTGGGGGAAGATCTCCAACCATGATATCCGTTGGGGCCAGAAAACTTTGTACTCTGGGCTAGACAAGGTTGGCGGTGCCAATGGCAAGCCTCAGCTGGGTCATTCAAAACAGAAAACAAGAGATCGAGCTGGGGAGTAGGGAAGGGGATACAGATGGACAGAGAAAAGGTAATAGGAATTGTATGTGGTTCAGTGGAACAATCCCAGCCTTGGGGGTGCATCAGGGTATCTCATGTCTGAGGGGTAGATTTCTGCATTCAAGAAGAGAGGAAGAGAGGAAGCTTGGGCTTAACTGCACTCATATATAATTTGGGGTAAGTCTTTTAATATGTCAGTACTAGTCTTTCATTAGCTAAAAATGTGCTATCCTTAACAACAGGATAAGGGAGAAGATGTTCGTTAAAAAAAACCAATGTATTACAGGAGATTATTATATCACAATCACACAATAAAATTGAAAAACATTATACGGAGTTAATATTTCTAGGATTTAGAAAATCACTACATTAAAATAGTATTTATCATGTTGAGAGTTGTAGGTAGTATAATTCTAAGGAACATATTTAAAAGGTTACTTGTCTAAGAATCAGATTCTCCAAAGTTAATATTTTCAAAATAAAATCTAAAGACACGGCCTACAACCAAAAGACAGTGAAGTCTCAGTTTAGTCCTAGGCATCTAAATATTTCCATTCAGAATTAAGAATGAAACTCTGCTTCTCTATTTTAACTGGACTTTAAGAGTACCAAAAGATCTTAAATTCCCTCTACTATTTTTTTCCAGGTTGGTTCATCCTCCAGCTGCTTTCGCATATCCCCAAAACTAATGATGTTCCAGAGGCTGAGGCAGGGCAGGGAAGGAGGAGTGGAGAAGGTGGCTGGGTGGGGAATGGTGCACACAAGAATGAGACAGTTTTTTGTACACTGAAAACTAGATGACACTGTTGAAAGAAATTGGAGAAGACACAAATAAATGGAAAGATATTCCATGATCATGAATTGGAAGAATTAACATTGTTAAAATGTCCATATTACTTAAAGCAATCTACAGATTATATGCAATCCCTAACAAAATCCCAAAGACATTTTTCACAGAAATAGAATAAAAAATTCTAAAGTCTATATGGAACCACAAAAGACTCTGAATAGCAAAAGCAAACCTAAGGGGGAAAACAAAACAAAACAAAACAAAATGAAACAAAACAA
Organism: Eschrichtius robustus; assembly: GCF_028021215.1. Taxonomy (NCBI): domain Eukaryota; kingdom Metazoa; phylum Chordata; class Mammalia; order Artiodactyla; family Eschrichtiidae; genus Eschrichtius; species Eschrichtius robustus. The sequence goes on from NC_090839.1 coordinate 35,004,382, forward strand.
AAAACAAACAAATGAAAAAACAAAGCTGGAGGTATCACACACCCTGATTTTAAACTAAATCACAAAGCCATAGTAATCAAAACAGCATGGTATTGGCAGAAAAACCCATGCGGTTATGGACAATTAATTTATGACAAAGGTGCAAAGTACATACAATGGAGAAAGAATAGTCTCTTCAATAAATGGTGTTGGAAAAACTGGACTGCTACAGGCAAAAAATGAAACGAGATCACCATCTCACACCATACACAAAAAACAACTCAAAATGGATTAAAGACTTGAATGTAAGTCTTGGATTAAAGACTTGAATGTAAGTCTTAACCATACCTAAAACCATAAACTACTAGAAGAAAACATAGGCAGTATGCCTATGTTTGCTAACATTGCTAAGACATTGGTCTTAGCAATATCTTTCTAGATAAATCTCCTCAGGCAAGAGAAACAAAAGCAAACATTTAAAAATTGGATAACATAAAACTGAGAAGCTTCTGCACAGCAAAGTAAACCATTGACAAAATGAACAGACAACCTACTGAATGGGAGAAGATATTTGCAAATGGTATATCCAATAAGGCGTTAATACCCAAAATATATAAAGAGCTCATACAACTCAACAACAACAAAAAACAAACAACCCAATTAAAAACCAGGCAGAGGAGCTGAATAGACATTTTTCCAAAGACATACAGGTGGCCAACAGGTACATGAAAAGATGTTCAACATCACTAATTATTAGGGAAATGCAAATCAAAACTACAAGGTTAAAATCATCTCATGCCTGTTAGATTGGCTATTATAAAAAATACAAGAAATAACAAGTATTGGTGAGGTTGTGGAGAAAAGGGAACCCTCATACGCTGTTGGTAGGAATGCAAACCAGTGTAGCCACCATGGAAAACAATATGGAGATTCCTCAAAAAATTAAGAATAGAACTACCATATAACCCAGCAATTTCATTTCTGGGTATTTATCCATAGAATATGAGAACACTAATTTGAAAAGATATATACGCCTTTATGTTCACTGTGGCATTATTTATAATTGCCAAGATATGGAAACAACCAAAGCATCCATCGATAAATGAACAGATAAAGAAGATGAGGTATGTATATGTATATGAATGTATACATATATATTCACAATGGAATATTAGCCACAAAATAGAATGAAATCTTGCCATTTGTGGCCACATGGATAGACTTTGAGGGTATTATGTTAAGTGAACTAAGTCAGATAGAGAAAGACAAATACCATATGATTTCACTCATGTGTGGAATACAAAGAACTAATAAAAAAACAAAAGACAAACTAAATGAACACACCAAACCAAATCAAAACAAACACCTAGATAACAGAGATCAGAGTAGTAGTTACTAGAGGGGGAGGGGTGGGGCAGGGATGGTGAAATGGGTAAAGGGGATCAACTGTATGGTGATGGATAGAAACTAAATTTTTGGTGGTGAGCACACTGTAGGGTATACAGGAGTAGAAATATAATGTTGTACATATGAAATATATAATGTTATAAATCAATGTTATCTCAGTAAAAATAAATTTCAGAAAACCAAAAAACAAAACAAACAATCAATAAATGTTACCTGAAGAATGACAAAAAAAAAAAAAAAAAGAAAAGAGACAGTGTCAAATACTCATGGAGCTTGTAAGTAAAAGAGGGAAATGTATAAGTAAATAAATATAATAAAATGTGGTAAGTCATACAACAAGGACATAGGAGTGGTGAGTAACAGAGTACACAACATTTAAACATAGAATGAAGGATCAATAAGAATTTGATGGGAGGAACAGGGAAAAGAAATTTCAAAAAGTTCAGGGACTCCCATGGTGGCACAGTGATTAAGAATCCGCCTGCCAATGCAGGGGACATGGGTTTGATCCCTGGTCTGGGAAGATCCCACATGCCATGGAGCAACTAAGCCTGTGTGCCACAACTACTGAGCCTGAGTGCTGCAACTACTGAAGCCCGTGTGCCTAGAGCCCGTGTTCCGCAACAAGAGAAGCCACTGCAATGAGAAGACCGCACACTGCAATGAAGCGTAGTCCCTGCTCACCACAACTAGAGAAAGCTCACATGCTGCAACAAAAACCCAACACAGCCAAAAATAAATAAAATTAAAAACAAAAAAAGAGTTCAGGCAACTGCATGTGTGAAATGCAGAGACGAGTCAGAGACTGGCACCTTGCTGGTAGGAGTTGGGTCAACACTTCTTGGACATCTGCCTCATGCTGGGTGCTAGGCTGAGCCATGGAAATGGGAAAAGAGGCAGTTTCTGAGGCTACAGCATTTCCATGTGTGGGGCTGATGGGGACCAGAACAGCAAGTGGACCAGGGCCACGGTGGGACTCTGAATGTCCACCTAAGGAGCTGGGCTTTATTTTCTAGAAAAATGGTTCTCAAATTCTGGTGTTCATCAGAATTGGAAGGGAACTTGTTGAAGATATACAAGCCTGGGCCCAGTCCCAGAGTCCTTCCTATTCAGCAGGTCCAGGTTAGGGCCCAGGCATCTTCATTTTAAGTAACCTTTCCTAACCTGGTTCCCTCGTTTGAGAAACACAACTCCAGACCAGTGATCTCCAAACTAAAACATGGCACACCCAATCCTTAAAATATTTTGAGTACCTACCCCCTAACATATTTACGATTATTTATTTGTAATATTTGTAATATATACATTACAAAACTTATATAAACCTAAATTAAAAATAAATATATATGAAAAGTTTGGTTTGTTTCAAGAAGGGAGGTTATTGCTCAGTTATACAAACCCCAGTGGAGGAAGCACACTGTTGGCCGTGTTTACTAAATCACACTATTCATATTTTAATGCCGTCTACCTGTTTGTGAAGGTTTTTGTTGAAACAAGGCTGTTAATTTCCATCTTCCCTGATGTCAATCACTCACTTATGCAAATTGATCAGGATATGTTGCACTTTAATATTTTTAATAAGTGGGTTTAAAATACACTATCACTCTTAATTTGGATGCTTTAACACAGAAAAATTGTTTCCAGGTTTTAAAGGTGAGCAGATAATATTGTTTTAATAGGCAGTATCATTATTGTCAACACTGTGGCAATGGAAACATTTCCAAATAATTGTTTCAAAATGTTCTCTTCACAGCATTAATATCTTTCAAAAACTGGTTATTTTCTCACTCATTTTACAATCACCTTTTCCTAAATGACAGATTAAGTGCATTTATTATTTTGAAAGTATCTGGAGGCTCACTACTGATGGCCACTTATCATTACAGAAAGGTCACAGATTTGGAACTTCGTTTTTTTTTTTTTTTTGGCTGCATTGGGTCTTCGTTGCTGTGCATGGGCTTTCTCTAGTTGCGGTGAGCAGGGGCTACTCTTCGTTGCGGTAGCGGGCTTCTCATTGCAGAACAGGGGCTCTAGGCGCATGGGCTTCAGTAGTTGCAGCACGTGGGCCCAGTAGTTGTGGCTCTTGGGCTTAGTTGCTCCGTGGTATGTGGGATCTTCCCGGACCAGGGATCGAACCCGTGTCCCCTGCATTGGCAGGTGGGTTCTTTTTTTTTTTTTTTTTAATTTAATTTAATTTATTTATTTATGGCTGTGCTGGGTCTTCATTTCTGTGTGAGGGTTTTCTCTAGTTGCGGCAAGTGGGGACCACTCTTCATCGCGGTGCGCGGGCCTCTCACTATTGCAGCCTCTCTTGTTGTGGAGCACAGGCTCCAGACGCGCAGGCTCAGTAATTGTGGCTTACGGGCCGAGTTGCTCCGTGGCATGTGGGATCCTCCCAGACCAGGGCTCGAACCCGTGTCCCCTGCATTGGCAGGCAGATTCTCAACCACTGCGCCACCAGGGAAGCCTGACAGGTGGGTTCTTAACCACTGAGCCACCAGGGAAGTCCCTAACTCTTTTTTTTTTTTAAAGTATAACTCTTACAGGTAATTTTGCATGTGATAACCAGTGAGCCTTAGAGTAGGACCAAAGATTTTCGTGGTCACCCTCCATCTCTTTAAAAATACTGTAAAGATTCTACCAAATTTGAGTCTCATATTTATGAACTAAATCACACTGACAGTCTTCTATAGCACATTGGGTACGTCTGACTGGAACTTCTTTGCTACAGTAACTTGATTATGAATGACCCCGTGAATGAGTTTTATTTGTAACCTCTCCCTATAACCCTGCTGTGGAGCCATTTATTCCAAGGTAGTCTCTCCAACAGTGGTTACACCTTACAGTTTGGGGATAAATCATTGTTTTTACTAAATATGTAATTTACTATTAGGATTGTATCTTGCCTGATTTATATTTAGGGGTTTGTAGCAAGTAAAATCTTGAGAGATTGGGCATAAAGTTCTAGATTGATTGTTATCTTCTCTTAGCCCTTTCAAGATATCTTCCAGCCAACAAGAACTGTTTTTCCTTTATAGGAAATCTATCTTTTCTCTTTGACTTTAAAGACTTTCTCTTACCAATGGTTGGCCATACCAAGATGTACGTTTATACTGATTTATTTTGTTGGGATTTGTGATTCCTGAATTTAAGGAGTTTGTCTTCGACAATTATGGAAAATAAGCATTCTCTTTGGAATGTTTGCTTCTTCCCCTTTTTTCCTTCTGAAACTCCTAACTGAACCTTCTCATTCTATCTATACCATATCTTCCACCTCTACCTTTCTAAGTCCTCTCTTTGTGTTTTGAACTTGATGTTTAATACATGTATTCAATTTTAAATTTCTATGACTATATTTTTCTTTTTTAGAGTTTCTAATATTGCCTTTCAATACAATTTTTACCTTTCAATGTACTTAATGATTCTAAACATACTCATTTTATGGTTTCTTCAGATTGTTCTATTACCTAAAATTATTAAAATGGCTAATCCTCTTATTTATTGGGCCTACTGACTTTTCTTTATGGTGGTTCATGAACTCACATGGTTAGTAATTTTTATTGGGAGGTTGTTTGTTTGTTTGTTTTGGGGGTGTTGCTGTTTTCTGTAGAAGGCCCACGCATGCTAGATTGTGAATATTTCCCTCCAAGTATTTTTGCAATTACATTTGCTAGGGTTTCATAGCTTTTGTGGTTCTGGACCAGTTTGTGTTTTATTTTTCAGAATTCTCTTATCATATAAGACATTTAAATTTAGATCTACATCTGTGTGTGGCACAGACCTTGGCTCTGATTTTTCAAGAGACATTTCATCTCCCCACACAGCACTCTATGCAAGGATGAACTTACTCTTCCTTCGACTGATGGGCAGTTTTTCTACTCCCTGTTAAGCAGAGAAGGCAGCTCTTGCAAGTTTCTGCCTTTAGGCAGCAGCTTCAGTCCTGGCTCACAGCCTTACAGGAGGCAACCCCACCTCGAATCCTGTGTGGGGATTAAAATCCCAGCCCTGAGCCATAAGAATCAATGTTCATGGCCAAATCCCCCTGTGCAGCTGAAGCTTCATTTGTAGAACTAGTTCCCTCTTCGTTTCCTACAAGCTGAGATTTCCCAGTCTCACTTCAAGATCAACTTTGTAGTGACAATTCTTTTTATCTTACCCAATGTTCAAATGAATTTATAGTGAGACTGAGATTTGCATCAGATCACAGGCCATGTTGCTAGGAAGTGAAGTCCACTATTTATATAGTGGTTCAATAGATGTGGTTTAGGGGGAAAAAAAGAGCTTCACTGTCAAAGAAAAAAAAAAATTAAAAATCAAAGGGTTAGTTCAATGCTCTTCTCCTGCTGAGGAAAGGAGGCCCAGAGAAATGAAGGGTCTATAAGGGTCACACACCCATTAGCAGCAGAGCTCCACTCTCCAACATCTTTCCTCCCTTCCCTTCTCCTTTTCTGTTTCATCCCCCTCCCTTCCTCCTTTATTTTTTTCTTCCAGAAACCATATTATATATTACATTCAATGCCTTGAAACCTTTGGTAGATAAAGTGTGTCCCCTGGTGAAATATGAGGACAACTTCATGAGTTTTAGCATAATAATCACCCTAAAGTGATACGGATGCAGGGCTTAATTTCAGGATATCGTTTCCTTCATCAAAAACATCTATAGGAAGAATATTGTCATCATTTGGTTTGTGAAGAGCTCAATTTGCTCTATATAGAGAATACGGCAACTGAATTTCTTTTAAGAACAATTATTAATAATTTATTAAGATATATTTGTGGATTCAAATTATTATTTTTTTTCTGTAGCTCTGACTATAACAATATGCGTGGTTGCAACTATTTATGCCACAGAAGTTAAATGAATGACCCTATTGTTTGGAACCATCTGCTAAAATCACACTAAAAAAAAAAAAAAAACCTTGTAGAAACCCAGTGACAAATATTGTTACCTTCCGATGCTTGTTTCTCATTTATAGCTGATTCATTATTCATTCTTTCCAAGTCTTTCTTTGCATCATATGTTAAAAAAAGCGACTTGTGTTTCTTTTCAAGCCAACTGACTCAGTGAAGTGTCAGCTTGTTAAGAAAAGTCAACAAACCATAAAGTAACTGATAGAACTTCAAAGGGACCCTACTCCTTTCATCCTAACCCACCTTGGCACCATCACAAATGTGGCAGCCCTTTCTTTCCATGAAGAAGGTAAAAAACTTCTCTGCCTTTTTAACAGTTTCAGATTGACCGGAGGTGACTGGGGAGTTTATCAGAAATACTTTAACAGGCGAAGGTAGATAAACTAAGGTGACTACTCTTTATAAGCCCAGGATCAAAGTTCTAGAGACAACTAATGTTTAAACCATGAAAGAGCTTTCAAATGGTGTGAGAGTCCTGAGCAGGTGGACCATAGAAGGAATTCCAGTCTGGCATATGTGTTCAGTATCACTGACACCAGCCGTGTTTACACCATCATTTAATGAGCCAGGCACCATGCTCAATGCTTCATATGCATCATTTAATTTAATTCTCCCAACAAGCCTAAGGGGAGGTATATCCCCACTTTATAGATCAGGAAACTGAGGCTCAGGGACATAAGGACAATGCTCGAGGTCACCCAGCTGGTGTGCATAGTGGAGCTAGGACTCCATCCATTGCCTGATGCCAAAGCTCATGCTCTTACCTTTGAACCATGAACCTGCCTAATGGATGTTCAATTTAAACTCCTAGACTCTTTACCTGAAAGATTTTGCGTAACTTCTTTCCTCTTCAAGGGTGACTTACCTAAATAATCTGAGATTATCTGCAAGTTTAGGGATATCAGTAATGTCCTCCTAAGGAAAAGCAGATGACATTTGACAAGCAGTAATTAGACAGGTGGTGCTGATACTCTGTACCTGCACTGTCCCACACTGTAGCCACCTGCCATGTGTAGCTATTTACATTAGAATTAATGAAAATTAAATAAATTGAAAAACTCAGTTCCTCAGTCACACCAGCTACATTTCCAGTTGTTACCCTGGGGGTGAGGTGGGGGAGGGTTAGGACTGGGATCGGGCACATGTGGGGCTTCTGGGGTGACTGGTAAAGTTCTAGTTCTTGATTTGGGTGGTGACTCGGGTGATAAATTTATAATAATTTGTTAAGCTGTACGTTTTTGTATTTTTTACTTCTCTGTGTCATATATTACACAAATGAAAAAAGATTTAAAAAACTACCACACACTATCATTCAAGTTAAAAATTTGAGTTAGAAACTACTAACTTGGGGCTTCCCTGGTGGTGCAGTGGTTAAGAATCCGCCTGCCAATGCGGGGGACACGGGTTTGAGCTCTGGTCCGGGAAGATCCCACATGCCGCAGAGCAACTAAGCCCGTGCACCACAACTACTGAGCCCATGTGCCACAACTACTGAAGCCCACGTGCCTAGATCCCGTGCTACTCAACAAGAGAAGACACCGCAATGAGAAGCCTGCATACTGCGATGAAGAGTAGCCCCTGCTAGCTGCAACTAGAGAAAGCCCGCGCGCAGCAACGAAGACCCAACGCAGCCAAAAATAAATAAATAAAATAAATAAATGTATTAAAAAAACTACTGCTTTTATGTATAAACAAAATATTTTACAATGTTTACATCAGAGTGGATAAGTCTAGCTATATCTAGTTCACTGATTAAACTCTCAGAAGGAATCTCGTTCAAAGTTCATTCTGCGGTGTAGGTTGGTGCCTGTTTTCAAACTGAAAAGACTACTGTTTGGCATCAAATAAAAATACTGAGTGAGGTGAGAAGGGAATTTTTAATTTATTCTAAGAAGGATGACTTTTCCATTGTAAGGATTTAGTGGAGGATGTAGACAAAAGAGAAGTCCAATTTCATGGGGCCCATGTCTCTGATAAATGTGATTCAGGGCCTGAATCTCTACAGAATCTGGGAATTCAGTTTGTATGAAGTATTTGCTTTGGCATGATACCAATTTCCTATTTTAAGGAATTTAACCATAATAGAACTCACATTAAATACAAAACTATATAATGACTCATTTTTATCTATTACTATTTATAGCCAATTACAATGATTCTACCTCTCTGATTCAATGTGATTAAACTAATGACTGAGGAAGTTAAACAAAAGGGTGGCTCCCAACGAATGAATCAAACAAGGAGGGGCACTGCAATTATAAAGCTGACATTCAGCCACATTTCTTGGATAAGGAGCAATAAAGATGATAAAACAGTGTTATTTCTTTATGTTTTACTGGAGAGTTTTTCTTTATTTACTAAAGTCAAAAGGTTCAGGAATTTTTTACGATGTCCAACCTTGCCCAGTTGAAATGTATGACTAAGTCAACAAATCATATGGTTTCTCTACTTTCACAGCTACCTCATTCTTCTAGACTTAAGTTAAAGAGTCAATTCATGTTCCACACTAGTGAAATGGAGCCCTCAGCAGTCTTTCCCTCATACAAGCTAGCTTATCTTTAAGAAGAAATACAATACGAAAGAATTGTCATCGAGAGTGATGAAAATACCTTACTGTCTCTTACAGAGCGACCTGAGAAAAGCTAGTCAGTTCTTGCTAGGTTTAAGTTTGTCAGATGAAGAGAGTATTTTCCTTTTTCAAAATCAGACAAAATATTCCCTTATTTACAATAATAAAAAAAACTCATCTATATTTGTCAATCAGTCAGAGCAAAGCCACAATTCCGAGTTATCAGAAAAATTCATACCAAAGTGTTGTCTGCTTTTCCACCTTCCAGGGTCACTTCCAAATTAGAAAGTGCTGCTTCTACTTCGTCGACCTCAGACTCATTTGTAAAATCCTGTATTTCAGTAGACAATGACAGTTTGCTAATGTGATACTACAACAAAAACAGAAGTTTTAGGAATGTTATAAACACAAGGGAATCCATCGGTCATTTCTTCTTTGAAGACAATTCCCCTGTAATACTGAACATCTCCTGGAAGGAGATCTCCAAGCTATGTAGGGAAAATGAAATACAATTTAAATTATTCTGCGATTTATGGTTAGTCATGTTCCAACTCAGTTCTTTTCCATCACTGGTTGAACTTGTAGTGCAGAAGAGATGAGGATGGCAAGACTGATGCCTTATAAGACGTGCATGTGGATGGGTTATGAGGAATATTTTAAATTTAAATTTACTACCCTTATTTTCAGCTCTTTTTCAAAGAAAAAAAATCAGTATGAAGAAAATGAAACTTTAAGGAGAACAAATTTGCTTTGTCTCCTTTCAGAGAAAGGTACCAAGGTTCCCATACCTGTAGTGCTGCAAAGATCAACATTTCTTCCTCTGTGCAGTCAATTTCTTCTAAGAGAATGGCCCACCTGGCTTGTTCATAGAGCTGGTTTATTCGGACAGCATCGTACTAGAGAAAGAAATAGATATATGTGTGTGTATGTATGAGGGGGCATATTTACATTCCACAATACAAAAGATCTAGAATAACTGAGGCCAATCCTTGTTAATCAGATGCAATAAACTTTAGTTCAGGTAACTGAAAGAAATCCCTCTATCTTTCCACTGCCCCAGCTCATTTTACTTCTGAATTAAGAACTTTCTTTCTCAAAATATTTTCCAGAGCTTTTTCAAGGGGCCAAACTGACCCATCTTAGATTCCAGTATTTTCCCTTTCTTATCACACTTCTATTGTTGGGAAACACAGGTAGTGAAATGGTTTATGTGATAAGTAGTATAAGGAGAAGGGGCCCCAGGCTGATCTGTAGACTCTGTAAATCTAATCAGAATCTGACAGGGGTTTTTAGTGGAACTTCATGCAAGCTGATCAAGTTGGGCTGGAAGAGACAATGTTCAAATATCTCCAAGAACATTTTGAAAAAGAACAATGCTGGGGAGACACTTGTCCTCCCAGAATTTAAAATATATAATAAAGTGGCAGCAACTAAAATAGTGTGGTATTGGTATAGCAATGCACAAAATTTCAATAAAGCAATATCTAGCAACAGACCTATGTATGTATATAATTTAATATAAAATAAAATGGCATTTTATCAGCAGGGGAAGAAAGAATTCAGCACTGTAACAGTGTTAAAAATGCCAAGCAACTTGGAGAACAAAAATCGAAAATCACAAAACAATTTTACACATCCAAAACACATAAATTACAGATAGATTAAAGAATCTAAACATGCAAAACCACAATGAGATACCACTTCACATCCACTAGGATGAATCTAATCTAAAGGACAGATAATGACAAATATTGGTGAGAATGTGGGCAAATTGGAACCCCTGTGCATTGTTGGTGGGAATGTAAAATGGTGTAGCCTCCATGGGAAACAGTTTGGCAGTTCCTGAAAAAGTTGAACATAGAATATTATCCAGCAATTCCACTCATAAGTATATACTGAAAAAAATTGAAAACCGGGATTCAAACAAATACTATTACACCAATGTTCATAGTAGCATTATTCACAATTGCCAAAAGCTAGAAACAACCAAAATATATATCAATAGATGATTGAATAAACAAAATGTAATATATATCCAATACATACAATGGAATACAATGGAGTATTATTCAGCCTTAAAAAGGAAAGGAGAACAGTCAGCTCTACCCACCACCAGAGCCTCCCATCAAGCCTCTTAGATAGCCTCAACCACCAGAGGGCAGTCAGCAGAAGCAAGAAATACTACAATCCTGCAGCCTGTGGACCAAAAACCACAGTTACAGAAAGATAGACAAGATGAAAAGGCAGAGGGCTATGTACCAGATGAAGGAACAAGAAAAAACCCCAGAAAAACAACTAAATGAAGTGGAGATAGGCAACCTTCCAGAAAAAGAATTCAGAATAATGATAGTGAGATGATCCAGGACCTCGGAATAAGAATGGAGGCAAAGATTGAGAAGATGCAAGAAATGATTAACAAAGACCTAGAAGAATTAAAGAACAAACGAACAGAGATGACCAATACAATAACTGAAATGAAAACTACACTAGAAGGAATCAATAGCAGAATAACTGAGGCAGAAGAACGGATAAGTGACCTGGAAGACAGAATGGTGGAATTCACGGCTGCGGAACAGACTAAAGAAAAAAGAATGAAAAGAAATGAAGACAGCTTAAGAGACCTCTGGGACAACATTAAACGCAACAACATTCGCATTATAGGGGTCCCAGAAAGTGAAGAGAGAGAGAAAGGACCAGAGAAAATATTTGAAGAGATTATAGTCGAAAACTTCCCTAACATGGGAAAGGAAATAGCCACCCAAGTCCAGGAAGCGCAGAGAGTCCCGTACAGGATAAACCCAAGGAGAAACACGCCGAGACACATAGTAATCAAAGTGGCAAAAATTAAAGACAAAGAAAAATTATTGAAAGCAGCAAGGGAAAAACGACAAATAACATACAAGGGAACTCCCATAATGTTAACAGCTGATTTCTCAGCAGAAACTCTGCAAGCCAGAAGGGAGTGGCATGATATACTTAAAGTGATGAAAGGGAAGAACCTACAACCAAGATTACTCTACCCGGCAAGGATCTCATTTAGATTTGATGGAGAAATCAAAAGCTTTACAGACAAGCAAAAGCTAAGAGAATTCAGCACCACTGAACCAGCTCTACAACAAATGCTAAAGGAACTTCTCTAAGTGGGAAACACAAGAGAAGAAAAGGACCTACAAAAACAAACCCAAAACAATTAAGAAAATGGTCATAGGAACATACATATCGATAATTACCTTAAACGTGAATGGATTAAATGCCCGAACCAAAAGACATAGACTGGCTGAATGGATACAAAAACAAGACCCATATATATGCTGTCTACAAGAGACCCACTTTAGACCTAGGGACACATACAGACTGAAAGTGAGGGGATGGAAAAAGATATTCCATGCAAATGGAAATCAGAAGAAAGCTGGAGTAGCTATACTCATATCAGATAAAATAGACTTTAAAATAAAGAATGTTACAAGAGACAAGGAAGGACACTACATAATGATCCAGGGATCAATCCAAGAAGAAGATATAACAATTATAAATATATATGCACCCAACATAGGAGCACCTCAATACATAAGGCAACTGCTAACAGCTATAAAAGAGGAAATCGACAGTAACACAGTCATAGTGGGGGACTTTAACACCTCACTTACACCAATGGACAGATCATCCAAAATGAAAATAAATAAGGAAACAGAAGCTTTAAATGACACAACAGACCAGATAGATTTAATTGATATATATAGGACATTCCATCCAAAAACAGCAGATTACACTTTCTTCTCAAGTGCGCACGGAACATTCTCCAGGATAGATCACATCTTGGGTCACAAAATCAAGCCTCAGTAAATTTAAGAAAATTGAAATCATATGAAGCATCTTTTCTGACCACAACGCTATGAGATTAGAAATGAATTACAGGGAAAAAAACGTAAAAAAGACAAACACATGAAGGCTTAACAATACGTTACTAAATAACCAAGAGATCACTGAAGAAATCAAAGAGGAAATAAAAAAATACCTAGAGACAAATGACAATGAAAACACGACGACCCAAAACCTATGGGATGCAGCGAAAGCAGTTCTAAGAGGGAAGTTTATAGCTATACAAGCCTACCTAAAGAAACAAGAAAAATCTCAAATAGACAATCTAACCTTACACCTAAAGAAACTAGAGAAAGAAGAACAAACAAAACCCAAAGTTAGCAGAAGGAAAGAAATCATAAAGATCAGAGCAGAAATAAATGAAATAGAAACAAAGAAAACAATAGCAAAGATCAATAAAACTAAAAGTTGGTTCTTTGAGAAGATAAACAAAATTGATAAGCCATTAGCCAGACTCATCAAGAAAAAGAGGGAGAGGACTCAAATCAATAAAATCAGAAATGAAAAAGGAGAAGTTACAACAGACACTGCAGAAATACAAAGCATCCTAAGAGACTACTACAAGCAACTTTATGCCAATAAAATGGACAACCTGGAAGAAATGGACAAATTCTTAGAAAGGTATAACCTTCCAAGACTGAACCAGGAAGAAACAGAAAATATGAACAGACCAATCACAAGTAATGAAAGTGAAACTGTGATTAAAAATCTTCCAACAAACAAAAGTCCAGGACCAGATGGCTTCACAGGTGAATTCTATCAAACATTTAGAGAATAGCTAACACCTATCCTTCTCAAACTCTTCCAAAAAATTGCAGAGGAAGGAACACTCCCAAACTCATTCTATGAGGCCACCATCACCCTGATACCAAAACCAGACAAAGACACTACAAAAAAAGAAAATTACAGACCAATATCACTGATGAATATAGATGCAAAAATCCTCAACAAAATACAAGCAAACAGAATCCAACAACACATTAAAAGGATCATACACCACGATCAAGTGGGATTTATCCCAGGGATGCAAGGATTCTTCAATATACGCAAATCAATCAATGTGATACACCATATCAACAAACTGAAGAATAAGAACCATATGATCATCTCAATAGATGCAGAAAAAGCTTTTGACAAAATTCAACACCCATTTCTGATAAAAACTCTCCAGAAAGTGGGCATAGAGGGAACCTACCTCAACATAATAAAGGCCATATATGACAAACCCACAGCAAACATCATTCTCAATGGTGAAAAACTGAAAGCATTTCCTCTAAGATCAGGAACGAGACAAGGATGTCCAGTCTCACCACTATTATTCAACATAGTTCTGGAAGTCCTAGCCACGGCAATCAGAGAAGAAAAAGAAATAAAAGGAATACAAATTGGAAAAGAAGAAGTAAAACTGTCACTGTTTGCGGATGACATGATACTATACATAGAGAATCGTAAAAATGCCACCAGAAAACTGCTAGAGCTAATTAATGAATATGGTAAAGTTGCAGGATACAAAATGCATGCACAGAAATCTCTTGCATTCCTATACACTAATGATGAAAAATCTGAAAGAGAAATTATGGAAACACTCCCATTTACCATTGCAACAAAAAGAATAAAATACCTAGGAATAAACCTACCTAGGGAGACAAAAGACCTGTATGCAGAAAACTATAAGACACTGATGAAAGAAATTAAAGATGATACCAACAGATGGAGAGATATACCATGTTCTTGGATTGGAAGAATCAACATTGTGAAAATGAGTATACTACCCAAAGCAATCTACAGATTCAATGCAATCCCTATCAAATTACCAATGGCATTTTTTACGGAGCTAGAACAAATCATCTTAAAATTTGTATGGAGACACAAAAGACCCTGAATAGCCAAAGCAGTCTTGAGGCAAAAAAATGGAGCTGGAGGAATCAGACTCCCTGACTTCAGACTCTACTACAAAGCTCCAGTAATCAAGACAATATGGTACTGGCACAAAAACAGAAACATAGATCAATGGAACAAGATAGAAAGCCCAGAGATTAACCCACGCACCTATGGTCAACTAATCTATGACAAAGGAGGCAAAGATATACAATGGAGAAAAGAGAGTCTCTTCAATAAGTGGTGCTGGGAAAACTGGATAGCTACATGTAAAAGAATGAAATTAGAATACTCCCTAACACCATACACAAAAATAAACTCAAAATGGATTAGAGACCTAAATATAAGACTGGACACTATAAAACTCTTAGAGGAAAACATAGGAAGAACACTCTTGACATAAATCACAGCAAGATCTTTTTTGATCCACCTCCTAGAGTAATGGAAATAAAAACAAAAATAAACAAATGGGACCTAATGAAACTTCAAAGCTTTTGCACAGCAAAGGAAACCATAAACAAGATGAAAAGACAACCCTCAGAATGGGAGAAAATATTTGCAAACGAATCAACGGACAAAGGATTAATCTCCAAAATATATAAACAGCTCATTCAGCTCAATATTAAAGAAACAAACACCCCAATCCAAAAATGGGCAGAAGACCTAAATAGACATTTCTCCAAAGAAGACATACAGGCGGCCACGAAGCACATGAAAAGATGCTCAACATCACTAATTATTAGAGAAATGCAAATCAAAACTACAATGAGGTATCACCTCACTCCTGTTAGAATGGGCATCATCAGAAAATCAACAAACAACAAATGCTGGAGAGGGTGTGGAGAAAAGGGAACCCTCTTGCACTGTTGGTGGGAATGTAAATTGATACAGCCACTATGGAGAACAATATGGAGGTTCCTTAAAAAACTAAAAATAGAATTACCATATGACCCAGCAATCCCACTACTGGGCATATACCCAGAGAAAACCGTAATTCAAAAAGACACATGCACCCGAATGTTCATTGCAGCACTATTTACAATAGCCAGGTCATGGAAGCAACCTAAATGCCCATCAACAGACGAATGGATAAAGAAGTTGTGGTACATATATACAATGGAATATTACTCAGCCATAAAAAGGAAAGAAATTGAGTCATTTGTTGAGAAGTGGATGGATCTAGAGACTGTCATACAGAGTGAAGTAAGTCAGAAAGAGAAAAACAAATATCGTATATTAATGCATGTATGTGGAACCTAGAAAAATGGTACAGATGAGCCAGTTTGCAGGGCAGAAGTTGAGACACAGATGTAGAGAATGGACATATGGACACCAAGGGGGGAAAACTGCGGTGGGGTGGGGATGGTGGTGTGCTGAATTGGGCGATTGGGATTGACATGTATACACTGATGTGTATAAAATTGATGCCTAATAAGAACCTGCAGTATAAAACAACAAACAAAACAACTAATACTAAACTTTCATTGGGTTATTTGTATGGAAATATGTTAATATAAATGTTTCAGACATTACATGAAATTTCTAAAAATCTTATATTTGTATTTGTATGGAAATATGTTAATATAAAGGTTTCAGACATTATATGAAATTTCTAAAAATCTTATATTTGTATTTGTATGGAAATATGTTAATATAAATGTTTCAGACATTACATGAAATTTCTAAAAATCTTATATGTTCTGGTATAATGTTATATGTAATAATCCTAGTTATTACTTTAAAATGTATATCTCAGAAATAACTAATTTTCTTGTCAACTCCATTATTATGAACTTTCATCAAATCTTTAACAGTGGTCATTTTTAAGTCTTTTGTCATTTACAGACAGTTCTGGGTGTACTCTGATGATTTTGCAAATATGTTCCTATAAAAGGGTTTCATCTTCAAGAAATTCATGGAAAAGACTCTGACAAGTACAGGTTTCTGGTAACTGACTGTATTGCTGAACTGAATGAATAAGCATTTTCAGAACTCTAATGAAAAACTGATGAACTCATAAAAGTGCTAACAAAAGATCAAGATGAAAAAAAAAATTAATTACATGGGACTGAGTGAACTGATGAGGATGAGGATAATTTTTGTGACTTTCTGTCTGAATTAAAAAAAAAAAATCCCACAAGGACTCAGAGGCAAAGAATATACAAATCAATTTTCACTGCAAAGTAAAGGAGCTGTTACAGTGGAGGATTACTGGACTGAATGTCAATATTATGACATAGTATGAGTGTGTTTCATGTTTGTTAATTGCAATCATTGTTGCTTTTGTTGTGGTCATCCATGTACAATGCTTGGTGTCAGTCTACTTATCTCTTGTAAAAATAAAACACAGTGTGTGTGTGTGAAAAAAAAAAAAAAATAAAGACATCCAAACACTTGGGAATGCCTATATGAAACACATGCTAATTTAAACAGTTAGAAACAAACAAAAATATCCTAATGTGTATCAGAGCTTGAGAAATATCTGTTGATTAAGAGAAAGTGGTTGATATTGAGGTTACAATGTAATTTTTGTAATTTTTTTTCTGATTTTATCCTAATTGTAAATTCTTTACATATAACCTAAAATATTAGTCTTGATGTGCTTGACTAATTACTTATGTATTGTTTATTGCCATGTTTATTTTTAAAAAACAAAGTCAATGTTAAGTAGTAATTATCTTGAGCCTTTATACCTGTGTGTATTCTATTATTTATCTCATTCAAACAAGTAATAAAGTAAAATGCATTATTGCCCAGATGCCAGTAATACTTTAAACCAAATCAGTGTTCAAACACAATATTTTAAACATTTTTCACACCTGCTTGGACAGTAATTCAATTATGTGCACTTAAATCTGCAATATTGTAAAAAAAAAAAAAAAAAAGAAAGGAATTCTGATACATGCTACAACATAAATGAACCTTGAGGACATTATGCTCAGTGAAATCAGACAGACACAAAAGGACAATTATTGTATGATTCCACTTATATGGAGTACCTAGACTAGGCAAATTCATACAGACGGGAAGTAGGATAGAGGTTACTAGGGGCTGGAGGAAGGGGAGAATGGGGAGCTTTGTTTAATGGGTACAGCGTTTCTGTACAGGATGATGAAATAGTTCTGAAAATAGTGGTGATAGTTGCACAACACTGTGAATGTACTTAATGCCACTGAATTGTAGACCTAAAAATGGTTAAAATGGCAAATGTTATGTTATATTTTATCATAATTTAAAAAAGTAAAAAAAAAAAACACCCCAGACTTGTACATGAATGTTCACAGCAGTATTTTTCATAATAGCCAAAAAGTAGAAACAATCCAGATGTCCATCAGCCGACAAATGCATAAATACATATACATATAATGGAATATTATTTGGCAATAAAAAGAAATGAAATACTGATACATGCTACAATATGAATGGACCTTGAAAATATTAAGCTAAGTGAAAGAAACTGTCACAAAGTACCACATAGTTTGTATATTGTATAACTCCATTTACATGAAATGTCCAGAATAAGCAAATCCATAGAGACAGAAAGTAGACTGATGGTTGCTTAGGATTGGGAGGGTTGGAGGGAAATGGGAAGAGACTCCTAATGGGTGATGGACTTCTTGGTGGGATGATGAAAATGCTCTGAAATTAGATAGTGGTGTTGGTTGCACAACTCTGTGAATATACTAAAAAACACTGATTTGTACATATTAAATGGGTGAAATGTTGGTATGTGAAATGCATGGTATTATGTGAATTATATATCTAAAAGCAGTTATAAAAAATATAAAGATAACAATCAAAACTATTAGAAGGAAACATGAGAGAAACCTTTTTGTAATTTTTCAGCAAGGAAGCCTTTTCTAAGCAAGACAGGAAAACTTTAGGTTATGCTGCATAAGGCTGAGTTGACAATCAATAACTAAACATTATTAAGTGAAAAATACCCTGAAGAAGATTATATGTTTATAAGATATAGATTGAAAGAAAATATCTGCAATAAAAAAGGTAATATCCATTTCACACAAAATGCTCCTATAAATAAATACAAAAAATATAAAGAGTTCAATAGAAGATGGGGCAAATATATATATCAACGGGCAATTCACAGAAGAAACCAAAATGGCCACATAAACATTCGAAAAGATTCTCAACCTCACTAGTAATCAGAGAATTCAAATTAAAACAAGAAGACATAGGGCTTCCTTGGTGGTGCAGTGGTTAAGAATCCGCCTGCCAATGCAGGGGACACAGGTTCGAGCCCTGGTCCGGGAAGATCCCACGTGCCATGGAGCAACTAAGCCTGTGCGCCACAACTACTGAGCCTACGTGCTGCAGCTACTGAAGCCCATGCGCCTAGAGCCCGTGCTCCACAACAAGAGAAGCCACTGCAATGGGAAGCCCGCACACCACAATGAAGAGTAGCCCCCGCTCGCCGCAACTAGAGAAAGCCTGCGCACAGCAACAAAGACCCAACACAACCAAAAAATAAATAAATAAAATAAATAAATTTATTTTAAAAACCCCCAAAAAACAAGATGACATAATTTCTATTTTCTTATCAGATTTACCCAGGCTGTAAGTACTGATAATGGCTGGTATTGGTGAGGATGTGGTGCAAACGGGCACTTACACATATGAGATCAGTAGGAAGAACTTTGGCGGGATATTTAAATGGTTTTTTTGCCCTTTCATGAGCATGTCCACAGTTACTATTCTAAAGAAATGCAAAGCACTCATCAAAGACACTTGTACAAGAATGTTCACAGTTTTTGAAAGAGGAAACATTTCAAGCAACTCACAGGTCCTGATAAACTATAGCCTTTCCTTTGATTATTTTGTACTGGTTAAAAAAAATGAGTCAGACACATATGCTGACATGAAAAGATGGCCGTGATATATTATGAAGTAAAAAGAAGTGAGCTACACAGCAAATACATGATCCTATTCATGTAGGAAGAAAAGATCCTGAAAATCTGTTCAAAAATACGTTTATAAATGTATGTGAAAAAATCTGCATGAATGATTAATCATTAAGCTGTTAACTGTGGTTAGTTCTCAGGAGAAGGGTCATGGTAAAGGACTATTTTCCAGTTTTACTCTAAATAATTCCTTTTTAGTTTTAGCCATTTTTAAGTGTACGGTTCAGTGGCATTAAGTACACTCGCATTGCTGTGCAACCATTACCACCATCTGTGTCCAGAACTCATTTCATCTTGCAAAACTGGAATTCTGTACTGATTAAACAATAACTCCTATGTTTGATTTTCTTTCTTTTTTTTTTTTTCATACTGAGGCTACACTTTACTGTATCCTTTAAAAAAGATAAAATGTTGAAGATAACATGGGGGAGAAATAGAAAGATAGTCAGAATACCTAAACAGGTCTATCACGGATTGGTTGGCATGAGTTTGTTTTTCCTTTTGCATTAACTTTATGTACACTAGGGAAAAAGGTGACAGGGAAGGTCAAAATCCGCAGTGAGCCGAGCCTGGCAAGCGGTGCTGCTCTTAGGCCGGTGGGACTGTGACCTGTCCACAGGCTCCCTCCTTCTCAGCATTTCTAAAGCTGCTTGGAAAGGAGGGCAAATGCAGATCCAGGGGTGTGGTTTTCAGGAGGCTGGAACAATAAGAATCTTAAAGTCTGTCCTGGTTTTGTGAACTTTGACAGGTGTCATGGAAACCCTCAGGAGTTTGCCCCAGAATCCTCCAAAAACAAACCAAAACATGACACGCATAAAAACATTCATGGTATCATCATTCATAACAGCTCCAAACCAGAAACAACCCAATGTCCCTCAACTGGAAAATGGATAAACAAGTGTATCCAAGTGTGTCCATCCACACGATAGGACACCATTCCGGCAAAAACACAGATAAACTTCGAAGTCATCATGCCGAGAGTCCAGATACAAGACTACACACTGTATGATTCCATACGTGAAATTTCTAGAAAAGGTAAAACTCAAGACGGAAAGCAGACCAGGTGTGGGCTGGGGCTGGTGGCAGGGACTGACCACAGATGGGTATGAGGAAACATTTTTGGGTGACACAAGTGTTTTAAAACTAGACTGTGGTGATGGTTGCACAACTATATAGATTCACTAAAAATCACATTGTACACTTACAATGGGTAAATTTTATGGTATGTCAATTATACTGTAATCCAAAGACATGACAACTAAACAAACCACACACACAGTGCACACCAAAACCAGGCACCCAACCCCCAACCCTCTCCCCCAAAAAGGCCCTGCCTTTAATTCACAGCTGAAACACAAAATCTAAATAGTATGTGCGGTTGCCGAAATCTGAATTGGACTAACAAACTGTCATATTTATCTATCATCTATCCATCTATCTATCTATCTATCTATCTATCTATCTATCTATCTATCTATCTATCTATCTCTCCCTCTCTGTCTGCTGTAGGGGTTTTAGTGAGAGTAAGTTAAATCACCCTATAAGGCTTTTCTCTCAAATGCAGTTAGAAAAGATTTAAAAAATTTAATAAGAGCTTCCTCACCTCCCCTCCACCCCAAGCCAGATTAAAGATAAAGAGCTAACTCCCCTCCACCCCAAGCCAGATTAAAAAAAAAAACTCTTTTGACAGAATATTGGTTAAACAAGAGTTGCCTGCATTTACAGACTAACATCAAGAGAAGAGGCCGGGCCAGCCTGGCTCCTGCTGAGGAACCTGGATTCCTCTGCGGCATCCACAGAGCTCTGGATTTTCCTCTTTGGAGGCTTGTTCACATTCCCACTGAGGCTCTGGGACAGCACAAGGTCCTGGGTCTTCACAGGTTCATTCATTAACAGGTATCCCAAAAGCTTTTTTCCTGAGAACTCTTTCAGTGGTTTCAGCAACTCAGAAACAAATTTTTCCCTGGTGGGAACTGGCTACTGCTGCCCTCTCCTTGGCCCTCAATTTCCTTTGTCTCCTGGTTAATTGAAAATAGAAACCACCAAAGCACGTAGTTTCTGCCAACTCCACCGCATGAATCCCTGTTTCTCCCTATCTGGCCAATTCAGTAAACCCTTCCCTCCTTCCACCAACCAACAATATAAAAAATAACAAAACCTACCTCCCATAGTTTTCATGCTCTCAGGAAGGGATTACTATTTGGATCTAATCACTCTTAAGTGATTCCCTAAAAACTTGGGTAGCAAGTTTTTAAAATTAATTAATTAATTAATTATTTTGGCTGTGCTGGATCTTCATTGCTGCATGCAGGCTTTCTCTAGTTGCGGCAAGCGTGGGCTACTCTTCGTTTAGGTGCACGTGCTTCTCATTGCAGTGGCTTCTCTTGTTGCAGAGCATGGGCTCTAGGTGTGCGGGCTTCAGTAGTTGCGACATGCGGGCTCAGTAGTTGCGGCACACAGGCTCACTAGTTGTGGCGCACGGGCTTAGTTGCTCTGCGGCATGTGGGATATTCCCGGACCAGGGCTCAAACCCGTGTCCCCTGCATTGGCAGGCGGATTCTCAACCACTGGACCACTAGGGAAGTCCCCAGTTGGATAGCAAGTTTTAGTATCTTCTAGGCCTCTTATTAAAACTGATGTGCCTTGGGACTTCCCTGGTGGCTCAGTGCTTAAGAATCCTCCTGCCAATGCAGGGGACATCGGTTTGAGCCCTGGTCCGGGAAGATCCCACATGCCACGGAGCTAGGCCCGTCCCATGCGCCACAACTACTGAGCCTGCACTCTAGAGCCCACGAGCCACAACTACTGAGCCCATCTGCCACAACTACTGAAGCCTGCGTGCCTAGAGCCTGTGCTCCGCAACAAGAGAAACCACTGCAATGAGAAGCCCGCGCACCACAAGGAAGAGTAGCCCCCGCTCGCAGCAACTAGAGAAAGCCCTCGCACAGAAACGAAGACCCAACACAGCCATAAATAATAAATAAATAAATAAGATAAAATAAAAGACAAAACTGTAGTTCCCAGAGGCTCTCATTATAAAAAAAAATAATAAAAAATAAATAAATAAAATGCACTTAAATGGGGCAAGAGAGTATATAATGATGGAATTCATTTTGAATGAATTCAAAAGGGACAAAGGGTGTACAATAAAAAGTCAGTCTCTTACCTTTCCTTGTTCCCCACAAAGTGTAGTTTCTCTACCAACTGTTTTGTACCTTGTTCTTTTTCATTCAGTAATATTCCCTGAATATGCTCCCCATCAAAAGAAAGCTGATTCATTCTTCCTAATCAAAACACTGTATGAGGGCTTCCCTGGTGGTGCAGTGGTTGAGAATCTGCCTGCCAATGCAGGGGACACGGGTTCGAGCCCTGGTCTGGGAAGATACCACATGCCGTGGAGCAACTAGGCCCGTGAGCCACAATTACTGAGCTTGCACGTCTGGAGCCTGTGCTCCGCAACAAGAGAGGCTGTGATAATGAGAAGCCCGCGCACCGTGATGAAGAGCGGCCCCCACTTGCCACAACTAGAGAAAGCCCTCGCACAGAAACGAAGACCCAACACAGCCCTAAATAAATAAATAAATAAATAAATAAATAAACCCAAAGTTTAAAAAAAAAAAAAAGACAACTAAACTCAACAGTTTAAAAAAAAACAAACAAAACAACACTATATGAATGGACCATAACGTATTTAACCAGTTCCCTATTGATGGATGTTTAGGTGGTTTCCAATTTTTCCCTAAAAGAAATAATGTAATAACTGTTCTTGTGTACAGACATATCAACTCACATATTTGAGTATAACTGTGGTATAAATATCGAGGGGTGGATTTTCTGGGTCAAAGCCATGCAGAATTGTAATTCTGATAGATATTGCCAAATTGCCTTCCATAGAGGCTAGATTAATTCATAATTTGACCTACAAGCAGTGTATGTATGAGAGAGCCTGTTTCCCCACACTCTTGCTAAGATAGTGCATGAAACTTTTTGATCTTTGCCAGTATAAGACCTTATAAGAGCCATTGTAGTTCCTTTTCTATGAACTATGTGTTCACATCCTTTGCTCATTAGTCTACTGGGTTGTTGGTATTTTATTATTGATTTGGAAGAGCTCTTGATATATTAGAGACTGGCCTTTTGCTTGTAGTATGTGTTGCAATGACTTTTTTTTAACTTCATTTACAGTTTTTTGCCATGCATAAAATTTTCATTTTTTAATTAAAATGTACCAATCTTTTCTTTATGGATTCCGGATTTTGCATTTTTAAAGTATATTATATTTGAAATGTATTCTAGTACTTTCATACATCTGAGATTTTAATCAGCGCCTGTTGCCTCAGCTCTACAGCTTGCTTGGATCTCTCCTCTGAAAGCCAGAGAAGAGAAGCTCCCTGGTCCTATTATATGATTTAACTCCTAAATGTAGGGTACCTTGTATGTTTGCAGTGGTTTCATGGGTGCTATCTTTGCTCTTCTTGATTTGATTGTAGATTCTTTGAAAGCACAAACTCTATCTTAAGTTTCTATATCCCTCTACCCAGGAGCCTTAAACTTGCTTTCATTTATAGCACTCTGTACTTTAGGAGGGCAGAGAAGGGAGGGCTGCCACAACTCTAGAGTGGTTGGGGAATCATCCTGCACCCCAAAGTCCTATCCCACCAGCTTGAGTTTTCCTGTCACCTTTGGGTTGACAGCTGCTATTTTGCTGTTAGATTCAGATACATTTTGTTCATAGGCTATGGACACAGAACTCCTTACCAATTAAGCAAGCAGGGGCTGGAGGCAAAGAGCCTAGGACAACAGCCCTAGTAACCTTTGCCTTCCGGGTTCTTGTCCCCTTCTGGAAGTATGATTCCTTTTAATCTTCCACTTTTTAGACAACACATTTTTAACACTGCCCCTCCATGTTTGATATTTATGCTGATGATCTGCCATGTCTGAATTCCTTGACTGTGATGTCACTTACATGTTCCTGACTATTATTTTAAGCAGTAGATGACTGAGTTTACTTTTAGCATGGAGCTCAATTGCCAAAGCAAGGGTTTTAATGGGGAATCTCTTGGCAAGGAAATTGATAGGAGGGTCTCCAAGGACCAGCTGATCCCATCCTGGAGCAGGCGACTAGGAAAGTCTGACTCTCCCAGCATCCTTGCAGCACGTAGGGGTTGAGAGTAAAGGAAATATCAGAAGTGCTCCCTAACTCCAAGGAGTTTGCAGTTTATTTGTAGAGAAAATCCATGAATGTGGTACAATTAGAGGTGTGAGTCCTGAAATTACACTCAGTTGTGGCTTAGAAAAGGGAAGGGCCAGTGTGACCAAGAGTAGAGAAAAGCTCCTTTCTGGAAGGAATAAGACCTGAATGTGATCTTAGGGCAGGGTTTCTGAATCTGCGATTCTTGGATTTGGGAGTCTAAATCAGGTGGTCCATAAGCCTGGATTAGGAAAACCTACACCTCTATTTGCAATGGCTCTTAATGGAAATTTAGCATTTCCTTCCATGGTGAATGTAGGCCACAAACCACAGTACTACAGAGCACTTATGACTTCATGACTACCAGAATCACAGATTTTTCATATTGCATCACAGTTGCTGTTTTCAAATAATGCTCACATTCATCATCACTTTGATATCAACTAATTAAACAGATATGTTACTTATATCCATTCTGAAAAAGATTTTGGTTACTATAGTTCAATATAGTTCCATTTTGTAATCCTATGTATTTTATTTCATAAATTTGAAAACATTATTCTAACATCCAGCAGTTTTGGGCCCTCAACTTCTATCTTAGTTCTTGGCACACGGTAGTTGTTCGATAAACAAATGAATAAATAAAACAACAGGGGCACAAGTCTGAGAGATAAGTTGGGGCCACATTCCTGACTTAGCAATTAGAAAATGCATAAGTATGTTTTATTTATGTGTTATCTAGTTTCAGAAAAAAATTTAAGGCAGTTTATTAGAATAGATAGCATACAACAAGGTAGATTAAGTTACCTAGGAACTAGTCAAGGAAAGAGTAAAGCTGAGTCAGGAATGAGGCTAAAAAATGAGGTCACAGAAAATGTAAAGATTTGGTTCTAGCAGGCAACACAAAAAAGAAAACCTGAATAGTTGTATAATTCACACTGCCCTTAAGAAAATCAAAACAATTGGTTAAGAGAAGCCATAACAGTAATTTCTCCTGAAGATTTTATCAAAGAAGAGCCAAAGTTTGCTTTCTTACCATGATTCACTGGAAGTGATGTACTCCAGATGCAAGCTAGGCCCATGGGCAGTAAGCTGGATCTCAACCAAAGACTGAGCAAGAGCTCCACAGAAACAAGGAAGAGGGCTTATTTTGAAGCAGATGCCAGTTAGGTAAGCAGTGGGAGTCCAGATGGGCCTCTGGAGCCCAGACAAAATGAGGACCAAGGAGGAGACAGTGACACAAGAGGCAGAAACACTGCCGTAGATGAGGAAGGGATGGGTGCAGAAAAGGCGACCCGAGGCAGGCCCCTTGGACAAGTGCCCGGTGGTAATCAAAGAAGAGCAGTCAGCTCGGAACTGGGATGGGAAGGATACAATCATGTTGTGCACTCAGAGGACTGGTGACCCAGTGTGTGTTTTCTACTTTGGGCCATTTTAAGTGCCAATTCACAACTCTACAAAAGGGAGAACTGGGACAAGGAAGGGGCAGATGTTCAGAGGAGTTATTTCACCATTCAGCTGTCCTAGGAAATTTCAGGTGGGAGATGTGCACTTAAAATGAAAGTTGGCAACCAGCTGGGGTCTTTATTTATCCAGATGATCCCTCTGTCTCATTGCCCAAGACTCATTCAGCACCGCAGTGGGGAGCCAGGTGTGTGCTATCATGAGGTCCTGGCTTCTTTGCCAAAACCCCTCCCCTCTTAACCTGGGCCCTGACAACTCCCTCCTTCCTAAGCATGAAGGACTCCAACTCTGTGAGCCACTCTCTTCTTGTTCCTGCTTCACCGTGAATGGAGAGGGGCAGCACATGCCATGAGTGAAGACCCTTAGAGACTCCCCTAACTCAGGGGTAGCCTACCATGCTCGCTAGAGACAAACAGATGAAAATCCAGAGACCAGTATACATTTATTGGTCTCACCCTACAGAGCTAAACAGAAGGTTACATAAATTAATCCTAATTTTGAAAACTAAATAACTCAATTTTACACTTTCATGCATTCACATTAAAAAAAAAAAAAAGGAGAGACAGAATTGAGAAAAAGTATCTTACTTTGGGATTCAAGTCAAAGAAAGTGTAGTATTTAAATCGTAACAGCAGCTGCTCATCCTCCTGGATGCCTTGTTCCATAAGGGAACGTGAGGAGTCTAGCCAACTAGAAAACAACAGGATGAGTTTTAAAAGTCAATCAATTTTACACACATAATTATAGTATTATATAATGTGTTTATATATACATATGCATGTATATCTAAATGTATACGTGTGTATACATACACCCTTGAACAAAGTCCGGGTAAGTAATATAACCAAAACTCAGTAAGGGAGATGACTTGATAATAGCTTATATCTCCATTTTATACATACAGCTTTCATACAGCTTTCCAAGTGCTTTTTTGTATGTATATATTTTCTCACTGACACTTTAAAGTAACCAACTGAAGGAGCCAGGGCAGTTCTTCTTCTTCTTTCTTTTTTTGAGTTAATTTTTTTTACAATTTAATTTTATTTATTTTGGCTGCACCAGGTCTTAGTTGCGGCACGTGGGATCTTTAGTGGTGGCATGTGGACTCAGTTGCGGCACGTGGGATCTTTAGTTGTGGCATGCGGGCTCTTAGTTGCCGCATGTGGGATCTAGTTCCCTGACCAGGGATCGAACCTGGGCACCCTGCATTGGGAGCGCAGACTCTCACCCACTGGACCACCAGGGAAGTCCCCCAGGGCAGTTCTTATTTTCTCAGTTTTATGGATGAGGAAAATGAGCCTCAGCAACATTAAGTGATATGTTCAAGGTCACATGCCTCGTGGTGGAGCCAGAATGAGAATCTGCGCTTGCTGACTGTTGCATGTACTTGTGCTACATGTACTTGTTGACTGCTGACCACTTCTACACCAGATGGTCCAACCCAGAACTGGCTCTATCTTACAGAAAGTTCTATGTAGAACTTTCTGTAACGATGGAAATGTTCTATATTGCCCTGCCCAATTGAGTAGCCACTAGCCACACGTGGCTACTGAAGGTTTAAATGTGGCTAGTGCCACATTTTAATTTTAATTATGTTCAAACATAAATGTAAATGTCCATATGCGGCTAGTGACTCCTGTACTGGGTAGCACAATTCTAGAGTTTGAAAGATAAGTACTGGCAATGGTAGGGGTGATGAAAAGTTAACAACAAAACAAGGTGGGAATGAGGGGCATCCAATACCACTGAAGGAAAATGGCTTGAACTTCTATCAAGTATTTTATATATGTTTATATATATTGATTATATATACTTATATATGTAATATTCTATTACATATTATATATTCCCTTTTGGGAGAATAAGAATAACCAAGATTCAGTCTCCAACCTAAAGGAACTGACAGTCCAGTAGGGTAACCAAGCCTCATACTAAAGGAACAAGGTAACACTGGAGCCAAGAACAGGACTCAAGGGAAGTGACTGATCTTGAATGGTGACATCTGAGAAGGAGACTGTATGTGGCTGGGCTTTAAAGGACAAACAGGGATGGGCTGGTAGAGGAGGAGGGAAGGAGAGGGTTCTGGAGCAGGGGAAAAGCTGAGATGAGGCGGTGACAGAAGAGTGAGCATGCACGTGAGGGGATGGGGTGCATGAGAGCACAGCAGGACGGACAGATGGACATCTTCGGGGCCAGATCTCACAGGGAATGGAATGCTGTTAACAAACTTGACTTTGCTTGGTGGACAGCAGGGAGTGAAATAGATGGTGGTTTGAGAAATAGATTGTGTTTTCTGAGACCACTTCAAACAAACGCTGAAGGACTCACTCGTTGGATCGCAGAATGGAGAAGGAGTGCTCTACGAAAGACAGTGAGGCCACCTTGGGTCTCCTCCGCTGCTCCATGGGGACCAACCCACTTATAAGCTGTTCTACATTCCATAAAATACACTTTGCACACGTGTATGGGCAAAGAATTAGTATTCACATATGGTAAACCATTGAATTAACCCAGTGCATAAATGTTGTCACACTTTAAATGTATTGAAATGATGAAAGGCTGCATTTTTCCCTTTTGTTGCTAAAATCAGCACTGATTTTTGTGAATAGTATACAATCCCTAGGCATGCTAACTTAAAAATGAAACACCCCCCCTCCCCCATCCCTGCAGCATCTCTCTTACTATATCAGCATCAGTTCACAGAGAAGCAAAACGAAGTCATGTCCTTACCCTGCGTTAAGCTTGGCTTTGTCAACCAGAGACCGAGGCTGGTACATGTCAGCAAGAGCTTCTGGTGACTGAGGGGGCTGGCTGAATGCAAGGATACTGCAGTTTTGTTCAGTCAAAGGGCTGTCACTAAACCAAGTCATTGTGGATGACGCTGGCGTTCCGTTGATGGGGTCATATGTGGGGGTCATGGTTCTACTGTATAAGCCAGGACTTACTGCAAAGCAAAGGAGAGTATGAACTAGGATATGAGATTTGGGGTAGGAATCTTTAGAAAAATAATTACCAATATTGCTTGTACTAAAATGGATTTTGAACTTAAATGTTTGTTATCATTTAAAATAATCAGATGAGTCATGAGTGATGGGGAGAGAAGTTAAACACAGGTAAAACTCCTGTCTGAATATTTAGCTCCTGGGAAGCTTGGGAACTCATAGGCTGTAAAAACTTCCAAAATCAACCCAGACAGATGTGGGACTATCTCCTTCTCAATAATTCAGAATTCTCCTATTTCGGTAGTGAGTTCTGGCACTATTAGAAAACTGGAGCTCTTGCAGAATGCATGCATACACTATATTCTTTGGCAAATCCCCTAAACAAATCACCGTATTTACAATTTTAAGAACCCAGCTAGTTGATGGTTTATAAATCATCTGACTCTAATTTGCATAAGGAAAGTGTAAATAATCCTTTTCATTCTTTGCATTGGAATATACCATGCAAGAAATCCTCAGAGTTGCAAGCAAGCTAGAGATTAATTCTTATATATAAGCATATCTTATTTTATTGTGCTTCGCAGATACTGTTTTTTTGTTTTTTTAGAAATTGAAGGTTTGTGGCAACTGTGTGTTGAGCAAGTCTATTGGCGCCATTTTTCCAATGGCATTTGCTCACTTTGTGTCTCTGTGCCACATTTTGGTAACTCTCCTAATATTTCAAACTTTTCCATGATTATTATATTTGTCATGGGGATCAGTGATCAGTGATCTTTGATGTTACTGCTATGACTTGCTGAAGGCTCAGATGATGTTAGCATTTTTAGAAATAAAGTATTTTTTAATTAAGGTATGTACATTTTTTTAAAGGCATAATGCTATTGCACACTTAATAGTAACAGTAGAGTGTAAACTTTTATATGAGATGGGAAACAAAAAAAATTCGTGTGACTTGCTTTATTGCTGTGGTCTGCAATATCTCTGATGTAAGACTGTAAAAATAAAAGGATGATGACTTTACAGAATTTTTACTGCCCCTCCTGTTACACGTCCAACGCAAAATTTAAATTGAGTTCAGGAAAGAGTCATATGAAGGTAGGATCAGGAAGAGAAGTATATCTGAGTGATCTAACAAATTTCCTTTATCCCACAAATTCATTGCCAATTCTACTAAAGTTTTACATTCATCAGCGACCTAATACATACAATTAAAATAATGAGCCATACAACATACCTTGTCAAAAAATTTCTGTTAGTTCTAAAATTAGTTGGATATTCTATCCTCATCACTGGAATCCTCAATTTTAGTCCTTCTTTGTTTGGGGGAGAGAAGAAAGGTGAGCAGAGGGGAGGAGAGTTCTTGGGACTTAAGAATTTAAGAAATTCTTGGATTTAATAATGAATTAAAACAACAAAACACCTATCATAAATCTTACCTGGTGGACCTGAATTTGTTGGAGAACACTCCAGGCTTAAAATATCTTCAATTATGGGCTCCTTATTATTTTTTTCTTTTCTTTTCTTCTTTTTAAAATATTCACCAGAAGGCTTTAACAAGGAAACTTCTTCTGCTCTTCTAATATCTAAAAAATAAAAAAATATAAAAAAGAAAGAAGAGGGCTTTCCTGGTGGTGCAGTGGTTAAGAGTCTGCCTGCCAATGCAGGGGACACGGGTTCGAGCCCTGGTCCAGGAGGATCCCACATGCCGCAGAGCAACTAAGCCTGTGCGCCACAACTACTGAGCCTGCGCTCTAGAGCCCGTGAGCCACAACTACTGAGCCCAAGTGCCACAACTACTGAAGCCCATGCGCCTAGAGCCCGTGCTCCGCAACAAGAGAAGCCACCGCAATGAGAAGCCACCGCAGTGAGAAGCCCATGCACCGCAATGAAGAGTAGCCCCCACTCGCCGCAACTAGAGAAAGCCTGCACACAGCAACGAAGACCCAACACAGCCAAAAATAAATAAATTAAATAAATAAATAAATAAATAAAGAAGAAGAAAGAAGAAATGCAAAAAGTAAAAAGAAAATTCCTTCTAAGACTCAGAGTCATGTTGGGCATCTGAAACCATTTCTCAGGAAATTCCTGAGAAATAAATGGAACTAAATCGCATTCCTTTTGAAGAAACTGAAGGGGATAAGTGACTCCTAAAATGGGTGTGTGGGGGGGTCAGATAGTTGAGGGAGATTCAGTCTAGGAAAATTTCTAGTTTGTTTTTTAATCTACTGTGAAAATGTTTCAAACATATCCAATGTGAAGGGAATAGTATAGTGGCTCCTTCCTGTGCTCGGCACTCTGCTTAAACTGCTCTCAGCATTTCGCTATGCTTGTGTCATCTATTTACTACGTTTTCCCCTCCCTCCTTGCTTCTTTCCTTCCTCCCTCCCTTCCTTCCTTTTCTGTTTTTAGGTTTTTAAGCAACAACCAAAGACCCTACCTTTTTTCTTTATGGACCAGCGGTCTTCAGAGCCTTTCTCTGCCCAACAGCTAATTTCATACCCGAGGCAGACATGGTAGGTACCCTGCCCACCCCTTGGCCATCACCATTTCAGTGCGCTCTGACCCCCTTCCAATGGCAGCTAGGATGTGTCTCTCTACCCAAGGGCTTGCTCTGGATGCCAGAGTCCACACTGCTCAGATACAGATGCAACAGGCCACATGAGTTCAGAGAATTAACGTTCCCCAAGAACAGCCCTCAATGACTCAATGACTGATGAGAATGGTGTATTAACACCCCAGCTCCCTTGCCCCTTGGGTGGCACAGCTCCAAGACATGTCCACACTGCCTCCCAGAGGTCCCCAGTTGCCCACAGTGTTACTTGATCAGTGATACTTGCTCATTAGTGGCCTTCTCTTCCCAGTCTCACTTTCCCACTCCCAGCCAGTGTTTCCTGGCATCACCTTCCAAATAAATAATATTTGTACTTGAATTCTTATCTCAGGTCTGCTTCTGGAGTGCTCAAACTAAGAAGATAGTCCCCATTTTCCTCCATTAATCAAATATACGTATAACTGCCATTTCCAATCAGAACTGATAACTTTATAAACACACTGGGCTGCTATGATCCTAGGTAAAAGCCAAGGAATGTGGATGTTAAGAGTTTCTGGGCAGCTTTCCTGGAGGTAAATGCACTGATTCCATAGGTCCTCCTACCTCTTGGTTCAAACACTGCTTGGTGCTGAGGCTGAGGCTGGCAATTGAGCTCGATTCCCTCCCAGTAACCAAGCCTGACTGTCAGGTTGCAACACACACCTGTGACCATTCCAAATGCATAATTTATACACAAAACCCGGAGATGAATCAAAATGTGCAGTGGAAGCTTTACAAACAAAACAAAACAAAACAAAACATCGATATCTCCAAGCCCAAGATTTGTGTCTTGTCTTTTCTTCAAGGGAAAAAATCATCCTATTGCTAAATTTGATTTAGTTTCAATTGGTCACATATAAAAAGTGATTATTAGGGAATTCCCTGGTGGTCCAGTGGTTAGGACTCGGCCCTTTCACTGCTGTGGCCCGCGTTCAATCTCTGGTTGGGGAACAGAGATCCCGCAAGCCATGTGGCATGGTCAAAAAGAAAAAAAAAAAAAAAAAAAGGGTTTATTAGAAATGCCAAGTTGAGCCCTTTAGAACTACCATGAAGGTATAATCTGGAAAAGAAAAGAATGTATGAATGTTTCTGTTTATTTCAAAACTTCAAGTTTTCGGCCCCAGCTACAATGTGTGCTTCCAGTCAACTGTGGTGTGTGAAATGTAGAATTTTATTTACTCATTCACTCTGTCTTCAAATTTTCATTAGAATATTACTGAAAGCAAGGCGCCCTGTACTTGTCATTTGCTCACCATGCATCAGGGACAATTCTGGAACTTATGTTTTGTAATGGAAGCTTCCATTCATTTGCTCAGTCAACAACCAGTTACTAAGCAGCTGATGTGTGCCAGGCATTCTCCTAGGTGTTAGGAACACAGACATGCTCAAGAAATGGTTCTGTCTTCACCTTATTTAATACTATACCAGCCTGCACTACCCAACACTGGCACTCTCAATCCTGTGTACACTATTACACTTTTTCCTTTTTTTCTCCACTACATATCTCCTTTTAACATCTTATTTTTCACATGATTTATTTCCTGTCTCTGTATGCTACAATGTAAGCTCAAGGAGGGCAGAGATTTTGGGCTATTTTTATTGCTTAACCCATCCCTAGCACTCATCCCAGGGCCTGCCAAACCAATACATATATATTTGTTGAAGGAATGAATGAGCAGTTTACAGTTTAATGGGGAGATAGATCACTCACTCACGTACTGTATATACTGTGTGCAAATACTAAATCTTTGCCTTGGAACTCAAGAATATACCTATACACTTTCAAAAAATATAAAATAAGAACACCTTCCTGACCCAGGGTTTGCTCCTATTATGGAAGTCGTAGGAAGAAGAAATGGTTTGGACAGTGCTGTCTCTAATGGCTGTTAAAGTTTCTGATCCATAATTAAGTGTACTTTTCTGCTTAAAATAAACTCCACAAATGATGTGTGCGGACAGAGTTATTTACTGGAGCCAAATGTTAAGGAAGCAATTAAGACATTGCATCACCATTATCTCAAAAACAATAAAGACATATCGGCTCTATGGTGATAATAATTTAATGGAACTCTTTTTTGTCTTAAATATAATGATGATTTCAGTATGGCTTAGAGAAATGAGGTTTGGGGGGGAAATCTTATTGGGGTTGTCTCCTCTGTTTACAAATCTCTTTTGAAATAGTTTTAAGCTTTGTGGAAGTGAACCTGATTTATTCCAATAATGTTTCGTTTGGTTTAACTTCACTTAAATGGCTAAAGTCTCCAGAACTGGGCTTGAAAAGTATGCTCCTAATAAGGGACGTGTTCTGTAAAGCCAACTGCTTGTTGGCAGAAGTGCACGTATTTTCCTGTCCTCCTCTGCTGAGAGTCCAGAGGGCGCAGGTGCCTGCGGGAACTCACTCAGGGCTCTGCAGATGTCACTGACCGCTCTGAAGACCACGGCCGAGAAGCTGACTCGCAGTCGCACTGTCTTCATATTGGGCAGGCGGAGGCGAAGCATTTTATGCTGAGGGGTGAAGAGAAGCTTTGCATCTGCCTGGACCCCACATTTGTCCAGGGTCCAGTGAGTTTTCAGAAGCCAGCAGTGCTTCTGTTCCCACCAAAGGGCAAAGTCTGACCAGTCCTGGGCTATGTCTGCAAGAACGGAGAACACAGTGCAGTAAAGTGAGAGTGAGCACTCGCACCCCAGAGTCAAGTCCCTTGTGTGCAAAACTGAAGCCAATGCTGGTCTTCAGCTCCCACCTCCTCCTACAACCCAAGGTTTCATCATTCTTGGCTTCTTGTCAAAGTCCCTAAGGCGGGGCAGGTAGAAGACAGACTGAACCTTACCTTCTTTATATTTAAATACTATGAAAGGAAGAGAAACATACAATTTTTGTTCCTGATGAAATACTAAAGTTCTCTTCTCCCAAGTCCCTTGGTGTCATGGTCCTTTCTGGGAAGGCCAGGAGCATCACCTCTGTTTAATCAAGATTATTTCTCTAATAGAAATGAATCCTTCCACAAGGGAGTATCAACAGCTCCCAATCAAATTCCACGCAGAAGTACTGGGAAGCTGACATTTCACTCTTCTCAGGAATGTCCATCTCTTATTAGTTCCACCATATTCCCAGTTTCCAAAGTGTTTACACTGAAATCAGAGCTGAATATTTTCTCTCTCAATGGTAGCATCAACATTGAATTCTTCTCCTTCTTCAATGCCCCTTGGCATCTAGGTTGAATCTTTCCCCTTTGCCAATGTTAGAGTCAATATTCAATCTTTTATTTTGCTAAATTAAGAGCCACTGCTATTTTTATTTACTTAAAAAATAGTTTCTCCCTCTTTCTTTCTCTCTATTTAGATTAGAAAACCTTTCTCTCAGTGCTATTAGAAGAAGTATAAATGCTATAACTATTTTGGAAAGTCCTATTCAGTAATTTTTCTCTGAGCTATATACGCATTAGAAATGCATGTACTATATAGTCACCAAAAGACAGGTACTATCTGTAAAAGCCCCCAAATGGAAACAATCCAAATATCTATCAACAGGTAAATGGATAAACTGTGGCATAACCATACAATGGAATATTATACAGCAATGAGAATCGATGAACCCAAACTATATGCAATAGCATGGTTAAATCTCACAGACATAATGTGGCAGGAAAGAAAGCAGATGCCTAAGAGTATATTATCCTGTATAATTCCACTTATATACAGTTTGCAGACAAGTAAAATTATTCCTATGGAGTAAGAATTCAGGATAGTGGTTACCCTTGGTGGGGCAGTGGCTGGGAGGAGTTAGGTGTGGGACTTGGGTGGGGGAACAGGTAATGTTCTCTTTCTTGATCTGGGTGGTGGTTTTAAGACTGTGAAAATTCACTGAACTGTACACTTATAATAAGTGCACTTTTCTGTACGTATATGATACTCCAATGAAAGCTTACTTAAAAATACTTTATATCACTAGTGTAAATGAAAAGCCAACATCTGTGGTCTTAAGTAGAAGACAAAAAATAAATACAAAGAAAATAGAACATTATTAAATTCTAGGTACCTCATGTTGACTCGTGATGTGAAGACTCTGACCCTGAAGACTTCTTTCCTTGTTTTAAACAGGGTGAGTAGCAAATGGTGGACAATGTGAAAAGACACATTGGCACCAGGCCGCCTGCATCACGGAGCAATCAAGCATTAATGGAGAATCACACAATAATCTAAGGCCCCAGGTGTGGTCTAAAGTCACCATGGAAGGGGTCCCGTTCTTGTGCAAATAGATTTTTACACCTACTGGGGAGCTTTAGTTTGCCACCAAAGACTCAAATTTTCACATTGGGGGTCAGGGGGTGGTTTGGGCTCCTTCAGGTCTTCCCATTTCTCTTCCTCTTGCAGGCAGGGGCCATTACAAGATGGATGATCAAAAAAATTTAGATGGTCAGACAATCCAGTTCAGCCATTTAGTGGTGATGCAACAGAGAGGGTTTCAAATGTAGAGAAACCATAAAGAAGCAGCAACTTACTGATCTGTTCCACTAACTTGAGCATCACTCCCCCAATGTGCAGGTCTCCAGACACTCTCAGTGTGACGTCCTTCTGCTCCTCTTCATTTGGATGGTCAACTTGGATCATGAGTTCCCAAGAAGCAGACGCAAAGTCGCTGGATGAGAGCATTGTGGCAAATGCAGGTGTCTGTGTGTAAAAAGGCAGACAGAGCATAAGGATGCTGGGACTCGCCAACCAGACCTTGCAGAGCAAAACTCTTTTTTCCCCCATTTTAGCCCTGTCTTCAAAAATGCTGCAGGGTTCCTGATATTAAATTCAGCATCTTAACTTTAAAGACAAAAAGTCTTATAAAAATGATCTCAAGCCTTCTAAATTTATGTACTTCACTTTTCCACCCTCCCAGGTCCACCTGGCTATTTTCTGTGCCTGCCCAGTGCATCCATCCTTCTCTACTGACTTTTCTTGACCTTCTCTGAACTATTTTAGCAATAGGCAACAAATCATGGCAATCCTTGACACTTAAAAAAAATCAACTTTATTGAAGTATAATTTGTATACAATAAAATGCATTGAATTTAAATGTACACTTTGATGTATTTTGTTGTATGCAAATTATATGTCAATAGAACTGACTTAAAAAAAGGAAATTAAAAGAGGAAATTAAGGGCTTCCCTGGTGGCGCAGTGGTTGAGAGTCTGCCTGCCAATGCAGGGGACATGGGTTCGAGCCCTGGTCTGGGAAGATCCCACATGCCGCAGAGCAACTGGGCCTGTGAGCCACAACTACTGAGCCTGCGTGTCTGGAGCCTGTGCTCCGCAACAAGAGAGGCCGCGACAGTGAGAGGCCCGTGCACCGCGATGAAGAGTGGCCCCCGCTCGCCGCAACTAGAGAAAGCCCTCGCACAGAAACGAAGACCCAACACAGACAAAAATAAATATAATTAATTAAAAATGAGGAAGCTGATAAAATCAGACTTAATGCTTATTAAAAAAAAAAAGGGGAAATTAAAATCTTTATCTTGGGACTTCCCTGGTGGTGCAGTGGTTAAGACTCAGTGCTCCCAATGCAGGGGGCCTGGGTTCGATCTCTGGTCAGGGAACTAGATCTCACATGCATGCCACAATGAGTTTGTATGCTACAGCTAAGGAGCCAGTGAGCTGTAACTAAGGAGCCCTTGAACTGCAACTAAGGATCCCGCCTGCTACAACTAAGACCCAGCACAACCAAATAAATAAATATTAAAAAAAATCTTTATCTCTAATGTATATACATATGTATTATTACATTCCTCCCATAAATACTGATGACATCTTCTGGTATGAAAATTCAAAAAATAAAAATAGAGCAAAATTGTTTCTTTTCTAGTCATATAAGGTAGTTTTATCTTAAGCACATAGAGATACAGGTCATTAGTTATTGCCACATATTTGATTTACTTGAGTAACCATTTTATATCATATAGAGGTTGATAAACAAGTGTATCAATTAAGTTTTTGGACACACCTTTAGCAACAGATTTAAAACAGGAGTGACAGACATACAAACCCACTCTTCAAAGTACAGTTAGGGGTGAGAACTTCAAACCCATAGTGTTCTCCTCGTTGGAGGAACTATGATGAAAGAAGCTAAGCAGTATCAGAACTGAGTGCTGTGGGGGTAATAGGAACACTGGGATTCCAAATTGGCAGAACTTAAAAATGTCAGCTCTCTCTTAAATAGAAAGCAAATGATACTACCTCTCCTGGCTATTTTAAAATTTAAAATAAAAATCAGTCATTTAAGCGACAACAAATGTTTTTCACTTTGCTAAGTAAAGACAGCTTATGAGAAATCTATGTTTTCATAAGGCCTGTTTTTAAGAAACATCTGTGCATGCAAACGGCCCAGGAAAGGGCTTCTCTAATGGAAAGTGCACACGAACCCTGAGAACCTTATTAATATGCAGATTCTATTCAGCAGGATCTTATTAACATGCAGGTTCTAGTCAGCAGGTCTGGGGTGGATGTGGAGACCCTGCATTCATAACAAGATCCAGCTAATGCTGGTCTTCCTCTCACACCCTCAAATTGCAACAGCCACTTGAAAAATTAGCTCCAGGACTCAGTTCCTCCCTTCAAACTAACTAGATCACTTATTAAGCCAGGACTATGGTGACCTCTGAGGAGGTCTGCAGAAAGTGGGCATAGAGGGAACGTACCTTAACATAATAAAGGCCATATATGATGAACCCACAGCTAACATCATACTCAATGGTGAAAAGCTGAAAGTATTTCCCTCTAAGATCAGGAACAAGACAAGGATGCCCACTCTAGCCACTTTTATACAACATAGTATTGGAAGACCTAGCCACAGCAATCAGACAAGAAAAAGAAATAAAAGGAAGCTAAATTGGAAAGGAAGCAGTAAAACTGTCACTGTTTGCAGATGACATGATACTATACATAAAAAATCCTAAAGATGCCACCAGAAAACTACTAGAGCTCATCAATGAATTCGGTAATGTTGCAGACCACAAAATATATATACAGTAATCTGTTGCATTTCTATACACGAACAATGAATTATCAGAGAAATTAAGGAAACAATCATATTTACCACTACATCAAAAAGAATAAAATACCTAGTAATAAACCAACCTAAGGAGGTAAAAGATCTATACTTGGAAAACTATAAGACACTGAAGAAAGAAATTGAAGACAACACAAACAGATGGAAAGATATACCACATTCATGGATTAGAAGAATTAATATTGTTAAAATGACCATACTACCCAAGGCAATCTACAGAGTCAATGCAATCTCTATCAAAATAGCAATGGCATTTTTCACAGAACTAGAACAAATAATTTTAAAATTTGTATGGAAACACAAAAGACCCCGAATAGCCAAAACGATCTTGAAAAAGAAGAACAGAGCTGGAGGAATCACGCTCCCTGACTTCAGACTATACTACAAAGTTACAGTAATTGAAACAGTATGGGACAGACACAAAAACAGACACATAGATTAATGGAATAGAACAGAGAGCCCAAAAATAAACCCACACACTTGTCAATTAATCCACAACAAGGGAGGCAAGAATATACAATGGAGAAAAGACAGTCTCTTCAATAAGTGGTGCTGGGAAAACTGGACAGCTACCTGTAAAAGAATGAAATTAGAACACTCTCTAACAACATATACAAAAATAAACTCAAAATGGACTAAAGACCTAAATATAACCAGAAACCATAAAACTCCTAGAAGAAACCATAGGCAGGACACTCCTTGACTTGAATTGTAACAATATTTTTTTGGATCTGTCTCCTAAAGCAAACGAAATAAAAGCAAAAATAAACAAATGGGACCTAATTAGACTTAAAAGCTTTTGTATGGCAAAGAAAACCATAAACAAAATGAAAAGATAACCCATGGAATGGGAGAAAATATTTGTAAAAGATGCAAAAGACAAGGGATTAGTTTCCAAAATATACAAACAGCTTATACAGCTCAATTAAAAAACAAAAACAAAAGCAAAAACAACCCAACCCATTCAAAAAATGGGCAGAAGACCTAAATAGACATTTCTCCAAAGTAGACATATAGATGGCCAACAGGCACAGGAAAAGATGCTCAACATGTTAATCATCAGGAAAATGCAAATTAAAACCACAGTGAGATATTGCCTCATACCTGTCAGAATGGCTATTATCAAAAAGACTACATATAACAAGTGTTGGCAAGGATGTGGAGAAAAGGGAACCCTCCTACACTGTTGGTGGGAATGTAAATTGGTGTAGCCACTGTGCAAAACAGTATGGCAGTTTCTCAAAAAACTAAAAATAGAACTACCACATGACCCAGCAATTACACTACTGTGTATATATCAGAAACAAAATAAAACAAAACAACCGAAAACACCAATTAGAAAAGATACATGCACCCCAATGTTCATAGCAGTATTATTTACAATAGATATGGAAGCAACTTAAGTGTCCATCAACAGATGAGTGGATAAAGAAGATGTGGAATGGAATATTAGCCATAAAAAAATAATGAAATTTTGCCATTTGCAACAGCATGGGTGGACTTGGAGGGTATTATGCTGAGTGAAATAAGTCAGACAGAGAAATACAAATACTGTACAATATCACTTATATGTGGAATCTAAAAAAATAAAACAAACTAGTGAATATAACAAAAAGGAAACAGACTCACAGATATAGAGAACAAACTAGTGGTTGCCAGTGGGGAGAGGAAAGGGGGGAGGGGCAAGATAGGGGTAGGAAATTAAGAGGTACAAACTATTATGTATAAAATAAATAAGCAGCCAAAACTAACACAACATTGTAAAGCAATTTTACTCCAATAAAAATAATTTAAAAAAAAATAAAATAAGCTACAAGGATATATTGTACAACTCTTAAAACTCTGAGCTAAACTCTCAGTACCTTCACTAAGCATTCCTACTAACATAAATCTTTCCCAGTGAGGACACAATAAAGATAACTCAAACTCATAACACGCCATTGAAGTATTTGACTTTAAGATCCTTACAATTTCTAAAATGCTATGATTTGAGGTTTTGTTATTTACAATGTTTTGTACATAAAGAAAATAACCTTACTTTTAAGGTGACTCCTTGCTGCTTGTTTTGTGAACAATCAGACACAGGGTTTTTTCTTTTCCTAACCTGGGCAATCAAAACACTTCTCATTTAGGCAATAAATGGTGATTCCCTTACAACGAAATTCTGGCTAAAATTAGATAATCTGGTTTCCCCGCATTCCTCTCCTATCTTTTCTGCGCCTTTTTGAGCGAACTTCTCATGTTCAGCAAGCTGTTACTTGTTGAGGAAAGCACATCTAAGTTAAAGACCAGAACAAGAAGCAAAGCGCACCACCAGACCTGCCTTCCTTTGGGGAAGCCCAGTTTACCACTTCTTCGGGTCCTTTATAGAAAACTCAATCAAGAAAGACAGACAGACGCAGGCAGGCAGACAGAGAGAAAGACGGGGGGAAATAGACGCAACGCTTCCCTGGAAGATCAGAGTAAGTGGGTCCGAAGGCCTCTGGCCTGTCTTTTGCCAGCTCTGCAGGGTCCTGGAGCCCAGGGGAGTGTGGTGGGTGGGTAGAAACCTGCCCTCTACCCCCATAAAGACAGTACCCGCAGCTGGACGGAGAGTTTACTTTGCGCAGCTAGATACGCAAGGACGGAGAAGGTGGTCACAAGCCGAGGACGCGGTTTTTAATTCAGCAGCCATTTAAGTGCAAGGAGCTGTAGAAAGGCAGGGGCGGGGGTCTCGGGAACCAGCGGTGCCCATCGCAGCCTCCCCTCCCCGCCTGGTCCCGGCCCCTCGCCACCCACCTCCTTTCCGGAGCCTGCGGCGTGCGGAGTCGCTGCCCCCTGGAGACCCGGCCAGAGGCCACTCCGGCCGAGCCAGGGGCGCGCGGTGGCGGCAGCTGCTCCGCGAGGTTCGGCTGGAGAAGGCTGCGCGCGGACCTGCCACCTAGACTGGCGCCCGCCCCCGCCGCCCAGTCTCCGCCCCGCGCGGCCCCCGGGGCAAGGCCGGCCAGCACAGCGGGCAGGCGCCTGCACGCCCAGCCCCCGCCTGCCAGGTCCCGCTGCCCGGGGAGGGGGCGTTCCGCAGACTTTACGGGCAAAGGGGGGTCGCCGGGCTACCGCGCGGCGAGAGGGCGGGGAGAACCCGGCGGAGGCTCAGCCCCGTGCCCCTCTTGCGACCTCTCATCCTGCCCACCCTCTCTTAGACCGCCTCCAGTTTTCCGGTTCACCGAGGCCCGCCCGGGACTAGCCCGGTGATTAAGGTCCTGCTACTTCCCCGCCCTCAGGATGTACCAGTCACTCACACCCCGGGGTGCGTCCACGCGCCAGGAGCCTCGGCTTC
Organism: Eschrichtius robustus; assembly: GCF_028021215.1. Lineage (NCBI taxonomy): Eukaryota > Metazoa > Chordata > Mammalia > Artiodactyla > Eschrichtiidae > Eschrichtius > Eschrichtius robustus. The sequence goes on from NC_090839.1 coordinate 35,046,477, forward strand.
GGGCGAGAACAACCGCCTCCCCTCTAGAGAGCCTGGAGGACCTGTGGTCGCCAGGTGGAAGAAAAAAAAGCGGTTCATCTCTGAGTAAGAGGGTGGCGTAAACCCCTGAGAAGGGTGAGGCACCCCAAACATGCACGATGGAAGACCCCGGGGGAACCCAAGGCCACGCCCCTCGCGGAAGTCTGGGTGGCTCACCTCACATTCACCACCCAGCCCTCCGCTCACCCTCCTGTTGGATTCACTTCCGAAGAGAGCAGGAAGGGTGGGTGACCTTGGGGAATTTACACAACCTCTCCAAGCCTCCTTCGCCCAAATTACACACTTTTGTTGAGTGTTTACTATGCACCAGGCCTGGGCTGAGCTTTGAGGATACAGTCGTTATAAAATAGGAAATTATAGTTTTCTCATCTGTAAAATGGGTAAGGGGATGGAATTCCCACCACCAGAATTGCATTCAGTCCATGGAGGAGTTCTACGCAGTATAGTAGTCTTTAGTGATTTTTGTCAAGTACGTAAAGCTTTTGATAACTTAAATATTAATTTAAGATGTTGTAAAATTTAGAAGTGGAATCTTTGTTTTTGCTTGGACATGACCATATTCAGCCATTATTATGGTTTTGAAAGTACTTTACATTTAATTTTAAAAGGTCAGTTGAACAACCGTCAGCAAATATGGGATTTTATAATTAAAATGATTAAAAAATTTGAAACAATTTCCTAATTTGGTAGAGTTTGTCAACTATAGGAAAGTGGTCAGCTGTCATCTGGTCTGACTTCCCCGCATGCCTAATACCAACTGAGCAAATATGCACTTGTTTGGGGCAGAAAGTGTCTAAGACTTGGTTTCTGGAGACTGTGCATGGTTGATCAGACCATGGACTGTCTTCAGGATCTTGGATATGATCATGAAGCAGTAACGGCTTTCTTTACACCAAATTGGTTTTCCATTTTAGTTGAAATTATCTGGATTGTGCCAAAGAATTTAACTGGTTTTAAGCTTTCTGCTTGGCCTAAATTCTTTTTAAAGCTTTTTAATGGAAATATTATATATTTATACGCAAGAACACAAATCATAAATATACAGCTGATGAATTCTCACATACTGAACACACCTGTGTAATGAAACTCCGATCAAGAAACAGGACATTGCCAGTCCCCAGAAGCCCCCTAATCCCACCTTTTAGTTACTACCACCCCTTACCAAGAGTAACCATTATCCTGACTTCTAATCCTCAGATGGGTTTTGCTGATGTTTGTACCATACATAAATGGAATTGGATGATGTATGCTATTTTGTGTCAGGTTTCTTTTGTTCAGCATTATATTTTTTAGTTTCATCCATATTGAATGTCCTAGGCTTTTTTTTTTTTTTTTTTCACTACCTAGCTATTATTGTGATGCAGGTCCAACTCATCCCCTAAGGTTCTGGTTTAGAAGTGTATTAAAAAGTATATTCTGGACTTCAAAATTTCATACATATATAAACAAGCAATACTCACCTTAATCCCTCTTAAAAAACAAGCAGAATCAACACTTTGAGTCTGTTATTTAATCCATACATACTCATCAAGCAATGAATAAGCTTATTTATTCATTCAGCCACTGTATAACTGTGAGCTAGACACCAAAACAAGTGCTGAGAATGCTCAGATTAGGCACAGACTTTATCTTCGTATCATAATATGATGTGAAGGAATAAAGAGGAGGGATGTGTACCTCTCCCGGGTGTGTACCTCTCCCAGTTGTGTGGCGTGGTGGGGAGTATGAGAAAAGGCTTCAGAGAGGAGATGGGTTTTGAGATGGAATTGGAAGATTTAGTTGCCTATAATAACCTGTAGTTTCTAGAAAAATATTTTAAGGTATTTTTTAGTTAGCAGATAGTTACTGTACTTCAAGAGATGTATTTCCTGATCTTAAAAATTTCCATGTTCATGGTGCAAATATTGAAACAATAACTATTATCAGATACTTATATATGGCAAAGCTGGCCTGAGAATCATTACCCTCAATAGGTTAAGTTAGTCATGTTTGCATTATCATGTGGGATATGAGTGTGTAACAGAAAAGAACAAACCTGAAATGTACATGATAGCCCATTCTCAAGGCTCTGCCTCCCTTTAAAGATATAACACTTCTCATTCATGTAGAGATAAAATGTTGTGGAACAGAGGTTTACAGGAACATGGTGACCTGACCTACATGGATAGCTGCAAGCACAAAGGATTCCAGCACCAAGAAGTTTGAAACAACCAGCCACACTGCTCCTCTTTTAGTGTAAAAGAAGCCTGAATTCTAACTCCAAGAAGATGGTTCTTTGGGACACTAGTATACCATCTTCTTAGTCTGCTGGCTTTCTAAGTAAATTCGCTGTTCCTTGCACCAACAGCTTGTTTCTCGATTTATTGGCCTGTTATGTGGCGAGCAGTAAGAGCTTGGTAATAAATACATTGGAGTGGATGAGAGATGTGGCCATGTTTTTTTTTTTTTAATTTAATTAATTAATTAATATATATATATATATATATTTTTTTATTTTTGGCTGTGTTGGGTCTTCGTTTCTGCGCGAGGGCTCTCTCTAGTTGCGGCAAGCAGGGGCCACTCTTCATCGCGGTGCGCGGGCCTCTCACTGTCGCGGCCTCTCTTGTTGCGGAGCACAAGCTCCAGACGCGCAGGCTCAGTAGTTGTGGCTCACGGGCCTAATTGCTCCGCGGCATGTGGGATCTTCCCAGACCAGGGCTCGAACCCGAGTCCCTTGCATTGGCAGGCAGATTCTCAACCACTGCGCCACCAGGGAAGCCCGTGGCCATGTTCTTAATCGCTGAACAGAAAAGGGAAACACAGCAGTAGAGGGCCTTTGACCATCCTGGCTACTTCAACTTGTGAAGCACAAGTGACTTTCTTCCTCTACACCTTTCTACTTCCACCACATGAGCCCTCAAAGTTTAAAAAAATTCTTTATAATTAACTTAGAGAGAATGAGAATGCTGCTAGAAGGAGAAAAGAGGTGTTTTTTCCTGATTGATGCTTTTATTTGACAAAACAAATAGGCCGTTACCCAATGTAAATGTCTGTGTTGCGCATTCAGCTTATAAACATTCTGCAAGTCTGGCAACTAAGAAATGGCAAGAGTCACCGAAAATGTATTTTTGTTTTCACTGAGTCCTTGCGACTCAGGAGTTGTGTTCATGTCTGTGGACAACGTGTTCTATTGAGTGCAAAGAAGCAGAATGTGCCTATTATAGCTACACCCTCCTTTCCAGCTGCACAGATAATGAGCACTTTCTATGCCCAGGCAAGTTCTAAAATGTTCTCCCTGACAGGGTAGAGAGGTGTGTCTTGATGTATCGACAGGCACCGGATGAAGAAGTGTGAGGAAGAGCAAAGAAGGCCTTGCTCCTTGCTGTTGAGAGTGAGAAGAGCAAGAAAGATGGTGCCTCCCTCCCTCCCTTCCCCTCCTTATTTCTTTCTTCTTCCTTCTTCCTTCCTTAGCATCCATCTCAATCAAAGGGTACAAAAGAATATACACTGATAATTAAGTCTTCATCCTCTCCTGATAATGAAGTTCCCTTCCCCGGAGAAAACTGTTACTATTTCCTCTTGAACCTTCCAGAGATAGTCTTTGTCCGTAGACTATTTAACTTTTATATGGTAGTATTCTATACATATTTTTTTCTGTGTTTAGTTTTCTCACTTTAAAATATCTTAGTTATCGTAGTGGACATCATTCATATTCATGGCTGCCTACCGCCCTTGGAAAGTCCTCTTTACATATTTGTAGAAATTCTTATGTTATTATTTCAGTCTAGAAATCAGAGCTCAAATTCTCAACCTCTCTTGCACAGGCCTATGACCTAGATCCTTTCGCTCAGGCACACACAGACACAACTTTAATTTGGAAGTGAGTGAGATGCAAAGACAAGATGTACCTGAGGTTTCCATCTGATAATCATAGGCAAGAATCATTGATGGATTATAAAATAAGTGAGTAAAAATATGTTGAGAAACAGGATATTTGTAGTCTCAGAATATCTCCCTACAAAGTATTTGTCAATTACATAGGGAAAGATACATAGTAACTTCAGAGTGGAGAAAACTGGCAGTTATCACCTTAATCAAGTGATCAAAATGAACATCATCTGTAATAATGCATATTGACCTCACACACCTGAGAAGACACAGCATCACTTCTGAAGTATTCTTGCCCAAAATATACAACCTCAATTTAATCATGAGAAAATGTCAGACAAACCCAAATTGGAAGACAGTTTATGAAATAAGTAGTTAATATTCTTCAGAAGTGGGAATGAGAGACAGAAAAACTGAGAGACTGTGTCAGATCAGAGGAGACTAAAGTGACAACTAAATGCCATGTGCGATCCTGGATTTAGTCCTGGAATGGAGAGCGGACATGGGTGGGGAAGGCCTGTGAAATGTGAACAGGGCAGTAGGTTAGTTAATAGTATTATTTCAGTACTAATTTCCTGGTTTCCATAAGTGTATTGTAGTTATGTACAAGGGTAGACAAGTTCTCTGTGTACCATTTTTGCAACTTTACTATAAGTCTAAAATTATTCAAAGTGAGGAAGAGGAGGAAGGCGGTGGCAGGAGCATGCTCTGACCCTGAAGCAACTCACTAAGAGGATAAGGAGGGTTCAGGGTTCTGGATTCAGCTATGACCTCCAGTGAGCAGGGGGAGAAAAGTCCATGTACAGATGGTTGTTTGCTGTAACCCAGAGTTTTCAAACTGGATTGGGGTTTGGGGCCCATGTCTGGTATTCTTACCCCAGCAGTGAATTTATAGCATGGTGGTTCAGGATTTGAAAACTGACAAATTTGGGTTCACCTGCTGGTACTGCTGACACAACAGATCAGAGGGCTTGGGCATGTTTTAGTCTGGATCTCTGACGAAACTGAGAGCTCTCTGATCTCAGTTTCTGGTTCTGTAAAATGGGAGTAATAATACCCATCTCGTAAGGTGCTGTGAAATAAGAGAATGTTCCTGAAGCACAGAGCACAGAGCCTGGAACATGGAAAATGTTCAATAACTTTATTTATTACTAGAGTAATAAGTAAATAAGAAAGGATGGGGTGTTCTCTGGGAAAGAGGAGGAATTGGAGACTCTGAGGCTGTTGCATCTCATCCCAGTGAAGTTAAGACCTCGCCTCCTTTCTTGCTCACAGGTAAGGGACCAAAGAAGGGGAGGAATTGTCACTTAGGTGAACCCGTAGGAATTTATTAACTTTTTCAGACTGCACCTCAGGGAAAATGTGACAGTTTACACCCAGGTTAGCAGGAAAAGGGTCACAGTGAGCTCTTTCCAAATCCAATGCAGGTGTAAGGTGCTCTAGAAATATTGGAATGATTTCTGTCCTGCTTTCTTGTACTATATGTTCAATAAACACTAGCTACTACTATAGTAGCAGGTATGATTTTGAAAAGTCCAGAATGCTGAGTGTGAGAACGGTCATGGTCCTTTATTTTTCTAAATCTAACTTCATATTTTGATTTTTGGTTAAAGATAGTTGATTGGCAACTCATACTTATCTTTCCTTCCTATTGACTCCCTGCTAAAATTATAGTATAGGAATAAAAAGGTATAAACCTACAATGACAAAGGTTAACAGGAGAAAGGCCATCAGCCAATAAGAGATTTCAAGATTTCCTAGAAGATAGAAAATTGAAGAAGAAATGGTTAGTAATGAAGCAGAGTAGTGAAATCCATAGTCTAGGAGTGAAAATGGGAATGTAACTGAGGCTTTCCAGAATATTCTCAGAGAAACTCAAGTCCTAGAAATGTCAGGTATGACAGACAGTGGATATGAAATGTGTTGTCAAAAACAAGGGAATGAATAGAAAATCTCTATAAAGAATAGTCAGTCCCCTCACTGTCACATTCAGGGTAAATATATGGCTGCAAGATCTCCACCCTGCGGGGCCAAATCCAGAGGGCTCTGCTCTTTAGAAGTTAAATGTTTCCGGGCTTCCCTGGTGGCGCAGTGGTTAAGAATCCGCCTGTCAATGCAGGGGACACAGGTTTGAGCCCTGCTCTGGGAAGATCTCACATGAAGCGGAGCAACTAAGCCCATGCGCCACAACTACTGAGCCTGCACTCTAGAGCCCGCGAGCCACAACTACTGAGCCCGAATGCCACAACTACTGAAGCCTGCGCACCTAGAGCCTGTGCTCTGCAACAAGAGAAGCCACCCAATGAGAAGCCCGCACACCGCAATGAAGAGGAGCCCCCGCTCGCCGCAACTAGAGAAAAGCCCGTGCGCAGCAACAAAGACCCAAGGCAGCCAAAAATAAAATAAATAAATAAATTTATTAAAAAAAAAAAAAAAAAGAAGTTAAATGTTTCCTTTGAAAAGGTTACTTGGTATAAAGGCCAACTCCCCACTCAATTACCCTAAAGCAAAGCGTATCAGTGAAACCTCCCAAATAGATCATAAAAACTATATCCTCATTCTCAAATGCTATCAACATTTAAGGAAATCCTCCAATATGAGAGAGAAGCAAACTTTAAAAAATCCTTATTTTATTTTATTTAATTTATTTTTTCCAGTTTTATTGAAATAATTGACATGAGAAAATTTAACACAAAAAAATGAGTAAAAAGATAAGAAACCTAGAGGGTCAATACAAGAGAAGAGCAAAAATACAGTGGGGTAAATTATCACAGAAATAATGTGAGAAACTGCCCAGAAATGAGGAACATGAACCTCCAGTTTAAAGAGTTTACTGGATACCCATCAAATAAATAAGAGATAGCTACACCAAAGTACAGCATTGTGAAATGTAAGATCACTGTGGAAATATCAAAAACCTAAAAGCTTTTAGGAAGAAAAAACAGCTTATCTACAAAAGAACCCAAATGAACACTCTATACCCAGTCAGACCATCAATCAAATATGTTTCAGACATGCTGGGACTCAGAAAATTTAATTCTCACAAAACCTGTCTTAGAAACGTTCTCAAAATGAGCTCTAGAAAACAAGGAAGTGAATCAAGAGAGAGGAAGACCTAGGATGCAGGAAACAGTAGATCCAATCCAGAAAAGCAAGGGAGAATTGAGTGCCCTGGGAGGAGGTCTCTGGGGCAAAAGAAGACATCGTAGAATACCTGATGTTATGAGAAGTTTGGAAAAAGATTTGGGATATGGTAAAGGAAAGTAGGACAAGAAAAAATAGTCATTTAGAAAATTCAGGAAAGCAAATGGATGTGAAAAAGGAAATATAACTTTTTCAATTTCAAAAATTAATCTATAGACAAAGCAAATAAGACTTAATTATAGTTATGAAACAGAATGTAAACATTGTCAGTGTGATATAATAAGAAAGATATTTGGTCTTTATCCAGTTCCTGACACACAGTTTTTAAAACCCTTGGAATTTCCTGAGTGATAAGGGTGACAGGAGTGTCTTTCATTGTAACTGGTGACTCTTGGCAGGACCCTGGATAGCCTCAGGCTGGGGGCTGGTCGCCAGAAAGACCAGGCCTTGATTAAAATCTTGGAACTTTCAGTACTACCCTCTAATCACTAGGAGCCGGAACTTGAGTTAATCACCAACTGCCACAATCATGCCTATGTAATGAAACCTCCATAAAAACCCTTCAGTGATGGGTTTTGGAGGGCTTCTGAATTGGTGAACACATCCACATGCTAGGAGGGTGGTGCACCCCAACTCCACAGGGACAGAGGCCCCTGCACTTGCCACCCTTCTGGACCTCATGCTCTGTACCTCTTCATCTGCCTGTTCATTTGTATCCTTTCTTATTAACTGGAGTAGTAAGTACAGTGTTTTTTTCTGAGTTCTGTGAGTCTTTCTAACAAATTATTGGGCACTGAGGGAGGGGGATTGTGGGAACCCATGACTTTGTAACCAAGTCAGAGTACAGGTAACTTGGGGATGCAATTCTTGTAACTGGCGTCTGAAGTGAGGGCAGTCTTGTGGGACTGAGCTCTTAAAACTGTGGGGTCTGCCGCTACTCCAGGTGGCCAGTGTCAGAATTGCACTGACTTGAAGGACACCCAATTTATGTCAGAGAATTTAGAGAATTGGTTGGGGAAAAAGCCCTCCAGTCAACCTCAACAATGCAAAAATAAAGGCACAGGTGACAGAATTTGAGGGTGGAAGAAAGAAAGAATAGATGAAGGCAAATGTTAGAGGTGCTAAAAGCCTCATGTTACATTATGGGATGCTAAAAGATATGGTTGATAAACAAGTAATCAAGGTTTTAGTATATTACTTAAAGTAACAAAAGTAACCAAGAGAAGAACTAAAATAAAAATAGGTCTAGATATACCTATATTGGGAGGTGGGAGTTTTGTAAGAAAACTTAATACTCATCTATTACACGTGGAAGTCCACAGATGATGTCTAAAATTGGTAAATTAAGAATTAGTAGTAGAAACATATTATATACAGTTGATTCTTATTATTCATGGGAATTATGTTCCATAAAGTTGCCATGAACACTGAATTAGCCAATAATGAACCATTGCTCCTAGGGAAAATATGTGCAGACACACACACACACATACACACATACATATCTCACATAGATCATAATCTTAAATTTAAAAACAACTCATCCTTGTAGATCCTATTTTTAAACATTTTCTGAAGTTCAGAAGTGTTAAGTGACTAACCCTAGGCTGCTGCACTAATAGATGGCCAGAGTTGGGATTCACACTACATCCAAGTGACCCCAGAGCTGGAGCTTTTTGCAGGACACTGCACGGCCCACTGATCTCCATCCTCTGGTCATCTCTGTAATGGAAGAAATTTTCACATATTGAAGTATGGGGAAATCATTCTGGCTTATAAATGATTTAGCTTAAAGTTTATGCTAAACTATTGATAAAACAGCCTGTTTGTGGTCTATCAAACATCTGCTTTAATCATTAAAGAAAAGGGTGCATTGATTAGAAGAATGTCCATATTAAAAATAAAGATTAAATGTCTCCTTTCCTGGGATGGCAGTGCTGGTATTCCTTCGATGATAAGACACCCTACCCAGGTGCCAAGGACATATTGACTCGCTGTGTATGTGCTGTGCTGATCTGTTTGTTTTTGAAACCTTGAAAGAATGTATCCCTGACTTGTTTGATGTTCTTTATTCTGACAAGATGTAAAAGTGCTGAAAACCATGCATCTCCAGAGCAGTTCCTCAGAGCTATTGGAGAGGCTATCTCCCCAACTATAGTCCTCAATTTGGGCCAAATAAAACTCTTTTCTATTCCTATTATAGATTGTTTATTGATTATTTCCAATGACATTGCTTAGCATAGCCTGTAGGATGTCAGAGAAACCCACCTGAAATCGCCTGGAGTCTACTTTGGACCAGCGCTTGGTACAAAGCACGGGCCCCGTGAGCCCCTCCAGCTTCACAGCACCTTTCAGGTGCTTCAGTGAGTTTTTCCTGATATCTGGGTCTCCTTGCATTAAGTGACAGTCCATGAATTTTATTTGAGCTGTTTGTTATCTTAAGACTTGGGAGTCTTAAGATAACAAACCGGTACATTTCCTAGTGGAAGGGACCTAGGGGAAAGTTACTAGGCAGAGAACCCAGAGGGAATTTCCAGGCAGGAAAAGCCTAGAAGGAACTTTGGAGTGAACTGAGTTGGCTGACCTTTATTTTAAAAAGTGGCTTAGGGCTTCCCTGGTGGCGCAGTGGTTGAGAATCTGCCTGCCAATGCAGGGGACACAGGTTCGAGCCCTGGTCTGGGAGGGTCCCACATGCCGTGGAGCAACTGGGCCCGTGAGCCACAACTACTGAGCCTGCGCGTCTGGAGCCTGTGCTCCACAACAAGAGAGGCCGCGACAGTGAGAGGCCCGTGCACCGCGATGAAGAGTGGCCCCCGCTTGTCGCAACTGGAGAAAGCCCTCGCGCAGAAACGAAGACCCAACACAGCCAAAAATAAATAAATAAATAGAATAGAATAGAATACCGTGGCCAAAAATTAGTAAACAAACAAACAAACAAAAAAAACCCCAAAAACCCCCCACAAATCTGATCATGTCAGTCCCATGCTCTAAACAAGTCAGGGCTCCTCTGCTTTCCAATTAAAAAAAAAAAATGTGGCTTAAAATTGGAAATATTTGTCCTTTACAGTAAAATGAAACTAAAAAAAAAAAGGGTGGGAAATTTTGCTTTTAATGCCTACCAGCTCCTGGACAGGCAGCCACCCACTGGAACTCCAGTTAGGTTCATGTACAGTTGGTACAGAGCTAATACTTGCAAGTACTTATCTAGCCCTACAGTGGCCAGGGACACTTGGGACACTTTTGACATTCCAAAACTGTTTTTTTGTGTGCACAGTTAGAATAAGCTACTTTGATAAAACATCTTTTTAAAATTCTGACCCTGAGAGAACAAAAGCACTCCTAGGAGAATATTTGAAATTATAACTCTTGTCATGTCCTTGAAATGTAAACATAGCCCACATTACCTGAGACTACAGCCCTGGCTCAATTAGTAGAAACTAAAACGTAAAAAAAAAAAAAAAAAGGGAAAAGAGGCCTTTTAAAACTCAAGCAGGAAAACTATGAATCTCTGTCTGTGTCTAGCTGGATGTATGTATGTCTGTGTGCACATTAAAAATATGATGTTTCTACCTCCAGATGATATAAAAATTAATTTGTAAAAGAGCTCTACTAGTTGACTTAAATATTAGCACTTACAGATCAATATTTCTTTCTTTCTTTTTTTTTTTGGCAGCTCCGTGCAGCATGTGGGATCTTATTTCCCCAACCAGGGATCGAACCCATGGCCCCTGCAGTGGAGCATGGTGTCCTAACCACTGGACTGCCAGGGAAATCCCAAATCAAATATTTCTTTTTACTTTTTATTTTTAAAACTTTTTATTGGGGTATAGTTGCTTTACAATGTCGTGTTAGTTTCTGCTGTACAGCGGAATGAATCAGCTATATGTATACATATAACCCCTCTTTTTTGGATTTCCTTCCCATTTAGGTCACCAGAGAGCACCGAGGAGAGTTCCCTGTGCTATACAGTAGGTTCTCATTAGTTACCTATTTTACACTTAGTATCAATAGTGGATATATGTCAATCCCAACCTCCCAATTCATGCCACCCCCCTTTCCCCCTTGGTGTCCATACATTTATTCCATACATGTGTCTCTATTTCTGCTTTGCAAATAGGTTCATCTGTACCATTTTTCTAGATTCCACATATATGCATTAATATAGGATATTTGATTTTCTCTTTCTGACTTACTTCACTCTGTATGACAGTTTCTAGGTCCATCCACGTCTCTGCAAATGGCACAATTTCTTTCATTTTTATGGCTGAGTAACATTCCATTGTATATGTACCATATCTTCCTTAGCCATTCCTCTGCTGATGGACGTTTAGGTTGCTTCCATGTCCTGGCTATTGTAAATAGTGCTGCAATGAACATTGGGGTGTGTGTATGTTTTGGAATTATGATTTTCTCTGGGTATATGTCCAAGAGTGGGATTGCTGGGTCCTATGGTAGTTCTACTTTTATTTTTTTAAGGAACCTCCATACTGTTCTCCATAGTGGCTATATCAATTTACATTCCCACCAACAGTCCAGGAGGGTTCCCTTTTCTCCACACCATCTCCAGCACTTACTGTTTGTAGTTTTTTTTGATGATGTCCATGCTGACTGGTGTGAGGTGATACCTCATTGTAGTTTTGATTTGCATTTCTCTAATAATTAGTGATGTTGAGCATCTTTTCACATGTTTGTTGGCCATCTGTATGTCTTCTTTGGAGAAATGTCTGTTTAGGTCTTCAGCCCATTTTTGGATTGGGTTTTTTGCTTTTTTGATATTGAGCTGCATGAGCTGTTTGTATATTTTGGAGCTTAATCCCTTGTCAGTTGCTTTGTTTGCAAATATTTTCTCCCATTCCGGGGTTGTCTTTTTGTCTTGTTTGTGGTTTCCTTTGCTGTGCAAAAGTTTTTAAGTTTAATTAGGTCCCATTTGTTTATTTTTGTTTTAATTTTCATTACTCTAGGAGGTAGGTCAAAAAAGATCTTGCTGTGATTTATGTCATAGAGTATTCTGCCTATGTTTTCCTCTAAGAGTTTTATAGTATCCAGTCATATTTAGGTCTTTAATCCATTTTGAGTTTACTTTTATGTATGGTGTTAGGGAGTGTTCTAATTCTATTCTTTTACATGTAGCTGTCCAGTTTTCCCAGCACCACTTATTGAAGATACTGTCTTTACTCCCTTGTATATTCTTGCCTTCTTTGTCATAGATTAGGTGACCACAGATGAGTGGATTTATCTCTGGGCTTTCTAACCTGTTCCATTGATCTATTTTTCTGTTTTTGTGCCAGTACCATATTGTCTTGATTACCGTGGCTTTGTAATATAGTCTGAAGTCAGGAAGCCTGATTCCTCCAGCTCTGTTTTTCTTTCTCAAGATTGCCTCGGCTATTCGAGGTCTTTTGTGTTTCCATACAAATTGTAAAAATTTTTTTTCTAATTCTGAGAAAAATGCTATTCGTAATTTGATAGGGATTGCATTGAATCTGTAGATTGCTTTGGGTAGTATAGTCATTTTGGCAATATTGGTTCTTCCAATCCAAGAACATGGTATATTTCTCCATCTGTTTGTGTTGTCTTTGATTTCTTTCAACAGTATCTCATAGTTTTCTGAGTACAGGTCTTTTGCTTCCTTTGGTAGGTTTATTCCTACGTATTTTATTCTTTTTGTTACAATGGTAAATGGAAGTGTTTCCTTAATTTCTCTTTCTGATCTTTCATTTTTAGTGTATATGAATGCAAGAGATTTCTGTGCATTAATTTGGTATCCTGCAACCTTACCAAATTCACTGATTAGTTCTAGTAGTTTTCTGGAGGCATCTTTAGGATTCTCTATGTATAGTATCATGTTATCTGTAAACAGTGACAGTTTTACTTCTTCTTTTCCAATTTGGATTCCTTTTATTTCTTTTTCTTCTCTGATTGTCGTGGCTAGGACTTCCAAAACTATGTTGAATAACAGTAGTGAGCATGGACATCCTTGTCTTGTTCCTGATCTTAGAGGGTATGGTTTCAGTTTTTCACCATTGAGAATGATGTTTGCTGTGGGTTTGTCATATATGACGTTTATTATTTTGAGGTAGGTTCCCTCTATGCCCACTTTCTGGAGAGTTTTTTTTTTTTATCATAAATGGGTGTTGAATTTTGTCAAAAGCTTTTCTGCATCAATTGAGATGATCATATGGTTTTTATTCTTTAATTTGTTAATAATGGTGTATCACATTGCTTGATTTGTGTATTTTCAAGAATCCTTGCATCCCTGGTATTAGTCTCACTTGATCATGGTGTATGATCCTTTTAATGTGTTGTTGGATTCTGTTTCCTAGTATTTTGTTGAGGATTTTTGCGTCTATGTTCACCAGTGATATCGGTCTGTAATGTTCTTTTTTTTGTAATATCTTTGTCTGGTTTTGGTGTGATGGTGAAGGTGGCCTTGTAGAACGAGCTTGGGAGCGTTCCTGCCTCTGCAATTTTTTGGAAGAGTTTGAGAAGTGTCAGTGTTAGCTCTTCTCTAAAAGTTTGATAGAATTCACCTGGGAAGCCACCTGGTCCTGGACTTTTGTTTGTTGGAAGATTTTTAATCACAGTTTCAATTTCATTACTTGTGATTGGTCTGTTTATATTTTCTATTTCTTCCTGGTTCAGTCTTAGAAGGTGGTACCTTTCTAAGAATTTATCCATTTCTTTCATGTTTTCCATTCTATTGGTGTATAGTTTCTTGTAATAGTCTCTTATGATCCTTTGTATTTCTGTGGTGTCAATTGTAATTTCTCCTTTTTCATTTCTAACTTGATTGATTTGACTCCTCTCCCTTTTTTTCTTGATGAATCTGGCTAAAGGTTTTTCAGTTTTGTTTATCTTCTCAAAGAACCAGCTTTTAGTTTCATTGATCTTTGCTACTGTTTTCTTCGTTTCTATTTCATTTATTTCTGCTCTGATTTTTATGATTTCTTTCCTTCTACTAACTTTGGGTTTTCTTTGTTCTTCTTTCTCCAGTTGCTTTAGGTGTAATTTTAGGTTGTTTATATGAGATTTTTTCTTGTTTCTTGAGGTAGAATTTTATGGCTATAAACTTCCCTCTTAGAACTTCTTTTGCTGCATCCCATAGATTTTGGGTCATTGTGTATTCATTGTCATTTTTTTCTAGGTATTTTTTGATTTCCTTTTTGATTTCTTCAGTGATCTTGGTTATTTAGTAGCATATTGTTTAGCCTCCATGTGTTCGTGATTTTTACAGTTTTTTTCCCTGTAATTGATTTCTAATCTCATAACGTTGTGGTCAGAAAAGATGCTTGATACAATTTCAATTTTCTTAAATTTACCAAGGCTTGATTTGTGACCCAAGATGTGATCTATCCTGGAGAATGTTTTGTGTGCACTTGAGAAGAAAGTGTATTCTGCCACTTTTGGGTGGAATGTTCTATAAATATCAATTAAATCTATCTGGTCTATTATGTGACTTAAAGCTTGTGTTTCCTTATTAATTTTCTGTCTGGATGATCTATCCATTGGTGTAAGTGTGCTGTTAAAGTCCCCCACTATTATTGTGTTACTCTTGATTTCCCCTTTTTTTTTTTTTTTTTTTTTAAAAGAGGCCACAAGGAACACAGAGATTTTTTTTTAAAATTATTTATTTATTTATTTATTTTTGGCTGTGTTGGGTCTTCGTTGCTGTGCGAGGGCTTTCTCTAGTTGCGGCAAGCGGGGGCCACTCTTCATCGCGGTGCGCGGGCCTCTCACTGTCGCGGCTTCTCTTGTTGCGGAGCACAGGCTCCAGACGCGCAGGCTCAGGACGCGCAGGCTCGGTAGTTGTGGCCCACGGGCCCAGTTGCTCCGCGGCATGTGGGATCTTCCCAGGCCAGGGCTCGAACCCATGTCCCCTGCATTGGCAGGCAGACTCTCAACCACTGCGCCACCAGGGAAGCCCGATTTCCCCTTTTATGGCTGTTAACATTTGTCTTATGTATTGTGGTGTTCCTATGTTGGGTGTATGAATATTTATAATTGTTATGTCTTCTTCTTGGATTGATCCCTTGATCATTATGTAGTGTCCTTCCTTGTCTCTTGTAACAGTCTTTATTTTAAAGTCTATTTTGCCTGATATGAGTATTGCTACTGCAGCTTTCTTTTGATTTCCATTTGCATGGAATATCTTTTTCCATCCCCTCACTTTCAGTCTGCATGTGTCCCTAGGTCTGAAGTGGGTCTCTTGTAGACAGCATATTTATGGGTGTTGTTTTTGTATCCGTTCAGCCAGTCTGTATCTTTGGGTTGGATCATTTAATCCATTTACATTTAAGGTAATTATCAATATGTATGTTCCTATTACCATTTTCTTAATTGTTTTGGGTTTGTTTTTGTAGGTCTTTTCCTTCTCTTGTGTTTCCTGCCTAGAGAAGTTCCTTTAGCATTTGTTGTAAAGCTGGTCTGGTGGTGCTGAATTCTCTTAGCTTATGCTTGTCTGAAAAGCTTTTGATTTCTCTGTTGAATCTGAATGATATCCTTGCTGGGTAGATTAATGTTGCTTGTAGTTTTTCCCTTTCATCACGTTAAATATAACCTGCCACTCCCTTCTGGCCTGCAGGGTTTCTGCTGAAAAATCAGCTGACAACCTTATGGGGATTCCTTTGTATGTTAATTTTTGTTTTTCCCTTGTTGCTTTTAATATTTTTTCTTTGTATTTAATTTTTGATAGTTTGATTAATATATGTCTTGGTGTGTTTCTCCTTGGGTTTATCCTGTATGGGACTCTCTGCATTTCTTGGACTTGATTGACTATTTCCCTTCCCGTGTTAGGGAAGTTTTTGACTATAACCTCTTCAGATATTTTCTCAGACCCTTTTTCTTTCTCTTCTTCTTCTGGGACCCCTATAATTTGAATGTTGGTGAGCTTAATGTTGTCCCAGAGGTCTCTGAAACTCTCCTCATTTCTTTTCATTCCTTTTTCTTTATTCTACTCTGTGGCAGTTATTTCCACAATTCTATCTTCCAGCTCACTTATTTGTTCTTCTGCCTCAGTTATTCTGCTATTGATTCCTTCTAGTGTATTTTTCATTTCAGTTATTGTGTTGTTCATCACTGTTTGTTCTTTAGTTCTTCTAGGCCCTTGTTAAATATTTCTTGTATTTTCTCGATCTGTGCCTCCATTCTATTTCTGAGATTTTGGATCATCTTTACTATCATTACTCTGAATTCTTTTCTAAGGTAGATTACCTATTTCTTCTTCATTTATTTGGTCTTGTGGATTTTTACCTTGCTCCTTCATCTATAACATACTTTTCTATTGTCTCATTTTGTTGATGGGTGGAGCTGTGTTCCTGTTTTGCTGGTAGTTTGGCCTGAGGCTTCCTGCACTGGAGTTTTCAGGCTGTTGGGTGGAGCCAGGTCTTGGTGCTGAGATGAGGACCTCTGGGAGAGCTCACACCGATTAATATTCCCTGGGGCCTGAAGTTCTCTGTTAGTCTAGTGGCTTGGACTTGGCGCTCCCACCACAGGGGCTCAGACCTGACCCCTGGCCTGGGAACCAAGACCCGAAAGTCACGCAGCATGGCAAGTAAAAAACAAACAGAAAACAGCCCAACGCAAGTAATAAAAACAAAACCGACAAACAAAATCAAACACACAAACAAAAAAAGAAGAGAAAACAAACAGACAAATAAAACCCAAAACAAATTAGAAAAACAAATCCAAGCAAACAAAAAGCAAAGCAACAAGCAAACAACAACAACAACAAGAAAAAAATCACAAGGAAAGCATAAAACCAGAAGACACCCAAACAAACAAGAGAGTTCAAAACCAAAACCAATAATAAAAACAAAACTAACCTAAACAGAAAACAAAAAATAAAAGAAAATAAAAAAAGAAACTAAAAGAAAAGCTAATAGAACAAAAGACAAACACACAAAAATGACAAAAACAAAAACAAAAATAAAAAAAGAAATAATGAACATAAAAACAAAACAAAACAAATTAAAAAACATAATGGAAGAAAACAACACAAAAATATCCAAAAAACAAACCAACAGAAAAAAGACCCAAAAGAACACCAAAATACAACAACAAAAAAAGAACAGAACAATAACAAAGAATAAAAAATAAAATAAAATTAGAAAATTTAAAGATATATTAGAAAAAATAAAAGTGAAAAAGAACAACAGCAACAACAAAACAAAACACAACAACAGCAAAAAAAAAACATTAATTAATTAAAAAAAATTCCCTGGTACCTCCACTATCAGTGTCCTTGTCCTCATGGTGAAGTGCATGCAACCCCTGCCTCCCCAGTGGCCCTCCAAGACCTCTAGGTAGGTCTCTGGACCCGCTGTGTCAGCCTCACCTCTGCGTGTATTCCTTTCAACCAGCATCTGCTCCTGAAGCTGGCCCGGAGCACATGTGCCTGTGTAAACCAGCTGGGGTGCAGGCCTCCATGGGTGTGCCTGCAGGGGCTTGCAAAGCCAGAGGAGGCCTTGAAAGTGGGCGGTGCTCAGCCCGCCTGGACCCATAAGGCCAGAGGAGGCCCCATCAGGGGACACACGCAGGCCACCAGGACCCACGCAGCCTGTGGAGGCTTTGTGGGGTGTGCAGTGCTCGGGTCCACTTGGACCCGCATAGCCAGAGGAGGCTTTGGTGGTGGCAGGGCTCAGGTCCAGTACCCACGTGGCCTGCAAAGGCTTTGGCTGGTGTGGAGCTCAGGCCCAGGACCCTAGCAGGCTCGACAGGGCCTGAGCAGGTGGTGGAGACCCTGTCTTGAGGGGAGGGTGAGCCCAATCAGGTGTTCACCCGTGTCACTGCCCAAGGAGGTTGGGCCAGCGGGTGGGGAAGGGTGCCACCATGGAGGCCCTGCCAATTGCGCTCCACTCAACAATGGTGCTTCACTTCCCTGGTGGCCCAGGCTTTCTCCACCAACCTTCCTTGCCATGGAGCCCTTCCCTTCTGCTGCCCCATGCTGCCTCCCCACCACCAACAGCCATCCCCTCCCTGGGTCCACCCTCCAAATTCCACTCTCTGGCACCCAGCCCTCCTCCTACCAGGGAACACAGCTCAAGCTGGGGTGTGCAGGGCTGTGGCATGGACCATGTGTATAGGTCCCACTCTGTCCTACCCTTCACTGACTGGCTGCTGCATTCCCCTCCAAACCCCCTATCCCCCAAAGGTCCCTCTCTGTCCCCGCTGATCCCCTCTCTGTGCGTGGGCCCGTCTGAGTGTGGGAACCTCTCTTCTTGCCCAGCCCCACCTCAGGGGTGCTGGTCCCATCCCACCTCCACTTTTCTTCACCCCCTCTTTCCCTCTCACATCCTACCCAGTTGTGCGGGGATTCCTCCCATCCCCTTAGGTGTCTGAGGTCCCTCATTAGTGCTCAGTAGGTGCTCTGTGAGAATTGCCCTGATGCATTCTTGTTGCACTTGTGAGGAGACGCAAACTCCACATCCTCCTACTCCACCATCTTAACTCCACCCCCAAATCAAATATTTCTAAATATAACAAAAAACTATCCCCAAATCTTTAAAAGATCATGTGATCTAGGATTAATCTTTAATGAATGAAAACAAGTTTAAGTTTTTGGTTTGATTAATACAGACATGTCTTTAGAGTCATAAACATTAAATATAATACTTTTATTTTACCTAGGTTTACTAAAAGTCAATAAGCTCATATTATCTCTGTTACAAAATTTGTCAACAAGAAAATTAACTTGGTAAGATGATATTTTTGTAAGTAATAAATAGAGATAAATGGGATAAAAGTTTTTAAGTGAACTCTTTAGGAATGATTGTTTTGTGGTATGTCTACCTAAAAATAGTTTCTCCAGACTTGAAACTTTAGAGTTTTCCTAGATTAAGTTAAATGATAGGAGTTCATTGAATATACAGATAACTTCCAATTAAGGTAAAATACTAAAACAGTAATTGCTAAGAAAGTCTAAATTTACCTACTTTTGTCTCCTTATTAGAGAAAAACTAAAGATGCTTGAGTTTGTTGGACACACGTCTTGTACCCCAATGAGGGAAGAAATTAGGTTATGAGAAAACGTATGTTTTTAGAGATTATGGAATATGTTCACAAGTTTGCCAATCAGGAAATGCTGATATGACAAACAGTTCACAATTGCTTGCATCTTGGTTTTTGCCACAGATTAAAGTTTTTAAAAAGGTTAAAATTGATAATATATAGGTAATTAAAGATATTAGAAATAATAAGGGAAATATTTCAGTATACAATGAAAATAAGATGTGTGTTTTCAGTAAAAGAAAGTATGAAGAATGGAAATGCATTTTGTTAAGGGAAAAGAAAGTGATTTTTGTCCTGAAGCATCTCAAAGAGAGATATTAAGCTAATTAGGCTTATTCAGTATGTTAAATTATGTGGGAAGCATTGTCAAATAAAAGGTAATGTTAAGTCTTCTTCATGTTATATCTACATAAGTGTGTATTATGACTCCCAGAAATTATGTGAAATTCCTGGAAGTCTTATATGTCCTGACATAAAATGTTATGTTGTCATCAAAACTGAGGCTTATGCTAAAGGGACTGAACCCAAGTATCAGGAGAATGCCCTAGATTACTTTCATGCAAAGGCAACAAAAACAGAATCTCTATAGATAAAATCCATTCCGCTTCTGCAAGAAAATTGACACCTCATTGTCAGGATTTTGCCATCCTGATGTCCTTGTAACATGGCAACAGTCTGTTCCTAAATAAGAGATATTAAGGTGGGTAAGCAATAGCTGTGAATTAAACAGTAAGGGCTATGGAAAACCCAAGATGGCTACTGGGTTCTTCCCAGCTCTCTGACGAACCCCATTTTTCATGTGATGGATTAAAGCCTTCTCTTTCTGCAAGGCTGATGATGTCACGATGGTAAAGAAACTGTTAGAAAATGTGTTTTCCACTTGGAGAACATCTTCCATAATCCCCAGTGATCAAGACACTCACTTCATTGGGCAAATCATATGAGTCTTAAAAAAAATCTTGCAAATTTCTTGAAATTATCACTGTCACTGTCACCTTCAATCATCAGGCAAGGTCAATAAAACTAACGGAAAAACTGGACTTGAACAGAACAAAAATTAATTACATGGGATTGAATGAACTGGTAAATACAATTTTTATGACTTTTTGTCTGAAATATTACTGGCTTTTAATTTTTGTCTTCCAGATATAAGGGAACCTTTCCTCTTAAGCTAATTATAACTTACAACAATTTTGTAAGTTATATCTTTATAAGCAGATTGAAACATTTATCTTTCCTCTCTACTTGATCCCTCCAGAAATTGGAAACTCTTAGGTTCCCAGCAGCATTTCCAGGTGAATAAGGAAGGCCACTTCCTGGCAGGTGCAGGAACCTCAAGATATTTTAGACTTCAAGAAGAGAGGTATACACCTAAATCTGTAGGTATTGCAGGCAGAATCTGATGGCAAGTTCTTGGCATGGCTTTCCTGGTCTTGAGAGGACTTTTAGAAGTTCAATTTGAGATTCCTCTTGAAAAGTTCCAGCAAAGCCAAATTTAAAAGAACCTATACGATCAATTCCACTTATGTAAATAATCAGGCCAAGTTTATTGAAATCAGACTTATTTTTGCAAAAAAATCAGTCTTAATTAGACTATATTTGGTGAAAAATGAAGATAATTTAGAGAGAAAAATCATGTTTCCATAATATATCTTTGTGGATATTGAAGTTTTGTATATACCGAGGTTTTCTATTTACTACCTACATCCAAGATGCCTCTTTGTTGCTATGTTACATTATTGTAAAGTTTATTGAATTATTGAAAGGATATTCTAAGCTTGTTTCTGAAGCCGATCACAGTAATCTCTCTTTGGATGAAGATCAGATGCCACATGACCTGCATCCAGGAGATCATGCTTACTGGAAAAGACATCATATAAAGGACTCTCCAACCTAGATGAAAGGATCCTTATCAGGTACTCTTAAGTAGCTCATGTACAGTGAAACTTACGGGAATTGACTCTTGAATTCATATTTCTGACTTAAGAAAGCCTCTGCACCTGACTGTTCTATAGAAAGGACTTCTGACCTCAGATGACATCCACACCAGGACAAAAAGATGACAGCAATGGTAGACAGTTGACCCAAGAATCTGGACTGGGCCTGTAAGACTCATCTTATTAATTCAATTGTACTGTTTACCAAATACTCATCTCCCTATCAAAATTGAAAGTTATTGTTTTACTTCTAGCTATACTTTTGCTGCAGTGTTCAAAATGGAAAGAAAATTCTTTAGTAAAGTTGTCACAGAGTATAGCTCCTGGGGGCAATCTAACTGACTGTTGGATTTGTCATCAAATTCCTCCATCAGTACAAGACCAACTTGGCCCCTCCTAACACCTATATCATGACTTTTCAGATGTTTCTAACGTTACCACCCACCTTGACTGACCTCCTTCTGGCCTAACCTTTCAGGTTCAAATTCTTCAACATATTAATTTGTCTATCCTTTGTCTGATACTATTCATGATCCTTAGAGACCTGACACAACTTACCCTAGGACACCTCACTCTGTTCCTTACTTAATTAACAAATGTCTTAAAGAGAAAAACACAAGAAAATTATGCCAGCAACTCCCTTATGTCAAATACCATACAGATAGCTTTTGGAAAGCCTACAGGAGAAATGACCCATGGTTTAATACCGCATTAACAAAACTTCCAACTGATGAAGCTATCAATGAGAGCACTCTAGGAGGGATCACTTGTGCTCCCCCATCTTTTGTCTTCATGTGGTATTGGAATTGATCCACCTTCCTAAAGATGGGCACATAGTCTTACTAGCTGGCAAATAGAAGGTTTATTTTTACTAGGATAATATGTTACTCTATTGTCTATACATAAGTAAGTAGATGAACCTCCTTTCTCTCTTCAGTACAGAGTCAAGAGATCCATGTTAGCAAGATGCCAAGATACCTCATGACAAAATCTTTTGGCAATCTTGGTTCCTAATGCAGGAGTATGTGTAAACAGAGATACGATTAGAAATCTATCACCCACCATTGGTCAAATAGTTGAGGAAACTGCAAAAAAGCATTGCAGCATAACAGACATCCCTAAATTCCTTAGCCCATATAATATTAGATAACAGAATTGCCTCATATTTTTGTTGGTTAAACAAGGAAGCATTTATGCTATTGCTCCCACTACTTGCTGCACTTATATCAACAGCTCTCGAGAAGTAGAGGCACACACACACACCATTTCCCAAAAGGGTGAAAAGGCTACAAGATCAGACATTTTATTCCCATTTTGCTTACAAATGATTATCATTGTCATAGTACGTATTATTATTCGTTTCCTGGCTAAGAAGCTACTCAGGACATGTATCACTACTTGCTTTAAGCCTACTGTTAAAAGCAGGTGTAACATAGCCAGGTCATGGAAGAAACCTGAATGCCCATCAACAGACGAATTGATGAAGAAGATGTGGTACATATATACAATGGAATATTACTCAGCCATAAAAAGGAATGAAACTGGGTCATTTGTTGAGACGTGGATGGATCTAGAGACTGTCATACAGAGTGAAGTAAGCCAGAAAGAGAAAAACAAATATTGTATATTAACGCATATATGTGGAACCTAGAAAAATGGTACAGATGAACTGGTTTGCAGGGCAGAAATTGAGACACAAACGTAAAGAACAAATGTATGGACACCAAGGGGGGAAAGCGGCGGGGGAGTGGGGGTGGGGGTGTGATGAATTGGGCGAATGGGATTGACATGTATACACTGATGTGTATAAAACTGTTGACTAATAAGAACCTGCTGTATAAAAATATAAACAAAATAAAATTAAAAAAAGCAGGTGTAACAATGTTTATGTGACAATTCAACATAATTGATAAAATCTATAGCCTATAAAATGTTTCCCCATTAGCATACGTCTGTGCTTGCTCACTATGTCTGATTAGACCCCCCCCCCCATCCCCCAAGTGGATAACTAGGCAAATCTCTTCTTCTTTTTTTTTTTTTTTCTCGTGAATGAAAGAAATGTCAAATTTTGGTCACAGCTCTAAAGCAGGCGTTACATTTTTCACAAGGATGGAAATGGAGACACCTAATGCTGGGCATTAAGGAGGTGGGTTCACACGGCCCTCACAGCACTATGGCATGGATGATGATCTCTGGGTTCTTGGTGTCCTTCTTGCTCTGGACAGTCCTCAGCTACAGCTGGACTGGGCTGGGCTTCAGTCCCTCCCCAGCCTTGGCTTTTGCATACTTGATGGTCTGCTGCAGAACATGGTGCATGGCCAACACGGTATTTTCACAGGCCACCTTGAGACTGTTGAGGTGCTTGTGCATCCATGCCAAGAGCACGGCAGTGAAGAGGTCCCCGGTGCCTATGAAGACTGTGTCCACCTTGCACATCTCCATGTGGATGCTCTGCATCATCACAGTGCCGTCAGGGGTCTGGGTCCTCTGGCTCCCCGGCATGATGCCCCTCGGGGGTGGCAGGTCTGAGCTTGTGATGACCACCATGTCAGGGCCCATTAAGTGCAGCACATCCATCACTCACTGCTAAGTCTTCTTCCTGGCTGTGGATCTTTCTCCAGCTCAGCAACTCAGCCTCAAATTGGTTAGGGGTTATGATGTCTGCAACTGGCATGACCTCCTCTCTGTAAACCAGAAGAAGGTCCTCAGGGAGGTAGATGGAACCTTCTCTGTTCCACCTGTCTCCCATCACGGGGATGTACACAACCAAGAGACTGGAGTTCTGCTGCTTCAGCTCCTTCCTGGTGTCCACCACCATGGCCAGGAAGAACTTGTCTTGCATGTAACCTGTGAGCACATAGTCATATTTGTTCATGTTGTTCAGCTCCAGCCCGTCATACAGCTCGTGGAGCTCATCTGAGTTCAGTGCTTGGCCATTCCAGTGCAAGTAGCCTGTGTGGTTTGAAAACTGGACAGAGTTCACTATGTCAATCTTGAACCCCAAAACCTGTAGCAGGAGCGTGGTCTCCTGGTTGCCCACGTAGCCACAGATGACATGGCTCTGAATGGAGAGCACCTGGCAATCTTCCTCCTTGCCAGGTCTGCCTCAGTGGCAGGGCCGGGCAGGGTCAGTGTCTCCCCCGCATGCTGGGGCTGTGCTCCACTTGGCTCCAGCTGCACTCAGGCTCCGCTCTGCTGCAGCCCTGCTCAGTGCAGGCACTCTGCTTGAACGATGGGCCACCTCCCTCTTAGGCAAATCTCTATACATGTATAAATAACAAAAAAAAAGGAAGCCGAACACTGAGGGACATGATGGACCCAGGGCAGGCAGCAACTACCCTGGCATTGAGGGACAAATATTTTGCTCATCAGTGCTTTCTATTGAAAGATTTGCAATCAGAAGGGAGAAATAATGGAAGGAAAATTTCACATATTGAGGTATGGGAATGTCTGGTTTCTGGATTATACACGATTTGACTTAAATTTTACGTTAACCTAAACAGCCTGTTTGTGGTCTATTGAACATACATTGTACATCTGCTTTAATCATTAAAGAAAAGAGTACATTGACTAGAAGTAAAGAATGTCCACATTAACAATAAAGATTAAATGCCTCTCTTCCTGTGATGCCAATGCTGGTATTCTTTCAGTGATAAGACTGCCTTCCTAGGTGTCAAGGACATACTGACTTGCTGTGTATGTGCTGATCTGTTTATTTTTGAAACCTTGAAAGGATAGTATCCCTGACTTGTTTGATGTTCTTTGTTCTGACAAGATGTACAACTGTGCTGAAAACCATGCTTCTTCAGAGAAGTTCCTCAGATTAATCTAAGAGGCTGTCTCCCCGACCATAGTCCTCAATTTGGGCCAAATAAAACTCTTTTATTTTCCTATTATAGATTTTTTATTGATTATTTTTGAAGACATCTGTGTGAGAGCTGAAACAAGAAGGCAGACTTCCGCTTTGCTCCACCTCAGCTGGGCACAAGCATGATAGAGATGACTCAAATTTTTTGTTGTCTACCACAAAAGCACCTTGAGTATTAATTTTGGAGTTAAAATAAATTTTAGCTAGTAGACAAATTCACAAATATGGAACCATCGAGTAGTGAGGCTCCACTGTATAGAGATATGGACTTAACACCCAGGAGAAAGAGCTAAAAGAATTAGAAATAGTTGCCTCTGGGAACAGGACACTGGATGGCAAGGAGTGAGGTATGGGACTGTTGCTTTTAATCAAGTATAAATTTTAATTTGTTAACAAATTTAAAATGAATAATTTTTCAAAAATATTTTAAACCACTCCTTCTTCCATGACTTCTTCTCCCCTTCTTCCAGGCTAGTGGAAAATGTAATACATCATTATTGGGTTTCACTTCCCTGACCTCCAGCATCTCAAGAAGATCCTGAGATTATTTTAGAAAAGGCAGAGCTTTCTGGAAGGGGTCTCTGGACTCCAGTCTCACTGGTCTCTAAAAATTTGTATTCTCTAAGTACTTACTTGAAAGAAATGTCTCTCTTTTTCTGAGCCCAGTTTGAGACTGGGTCTTGCCCTGTGGCTTCCAGGGCCACAATGAATACCTCTCTTTCATTTTTCTGGGAAGAGGATGGTTCTTGGGAAGGGGGTGGGGGCAGATGGCAACCTCAACTTCTCAGTGGGAATTGCAAATGACAGTTGTTTCCAATCCTTGACCACTGGGAAGGGTAAATTCAAGCTTGCAGTTTCCTGAGTCATGAAGGCAACATTTAGCCTTTTGGTGAGCACTATCTGTGTCCCAGACACAGAGTCTAGTTCTTTGTATGCATTATGTTACTTAATCCTCACAACCTAAGGGGACATTTTACAGATGAGGAAACTGAAGCTTAGGGAGCTTAAGCAATTTGCTCAAGGTCACCCAGCTACTAAGTGGCAAACTTGGGATTTGAACTTGCACCTGGTTAACTCTCAAACCAATGCTCTCAGCAGCTCACAATACTATTGGCACACACATGCAGTGTTCCTTTTGCAAATTTCCAATTCTACTTAGTTTTGATAGGTTGAATTTCTGGCAGCTTCTGAGAGTTTATTGCCATTTATGAGGACTTTATCTTGGCAGGATGGTTTCCTTAGAGTCCACCGAGGAAGGTGTGTTTTTTATTGCTTCTCACTTTGTTTAGACTGTTTCTTCCATCTGTACTGCCTTCCCTGACCCTTTCTTTGTGTATAATTCCTACCCAGCCTCTAAGAACTAGCACTGTAGGTGGTGAGGCTGTGGGAAGCACAGGTGGAGGAAGGAGAAATTTTAACCTTGAATGAAGATTGACATTTAAATTTTTACCTGGAACTGGACTATCTCTTACCAAACTGAGATTTTTTTTAAAAAAAGGACCAGTGGTGTTGGGAGCACTTTTCATGATCTAAGAGGGCCCAGATGTTTTATAAAAGTTGCCCTGATTTTCATCCAAGGAGGGAAAAATTAATACCCCTTCTCACATCAACAGACAGAATGGGAAACAAATAAAATAGTTTTAAAAAATTATGCTGCATGCGTTTTGCTTAGTTATTGTACTAATAATGCATATATTTATATAATACTTAACATGATTGCAAGCTTTCTACTGTTTGGATAAATATAATTTATTTTAAACCATTAAATCTACTGTTTTGAATTGTCTCAGTTTCCCCCCAATTTAAGACTATGCTGGACATCTTGCTAAATTTTTGTTCATGTATGTAAAAATTTAAAGGGTTTTGGTATGATTGCAAATTTTTTTTGACAGAATATTCTCTCCAGCAATATATCAGAGCTCCTCTAAGATTATTATGCATTGTTACTATCACTGTCCTGTATTAAATATTGTGCTCTACTAGGCCCTTGGGATACCTGCCTTTGACACTCAACTGAAATAGCAAGGGACATATGGCAACAATATAATAATGATAATGTATGTGTTTATTATTTTACAGTTTCATTTACCTTAATAAATGAACAGTTTCATGTACCTTTCACATTCAAGGCTTCTCAAACTATACTGTGCAGATGAATCATTTGGGTATCTTGTTAAGATGCAAATTCTGACTCAGTGGGTCTGTGTTGGGGCCTGAGAACCTGCATTCCAGCAAACTCCCAGATGATACTGATGCCACTGGTCTCAAGACTACATTGTGAATAACTAGTCTTTGTTCATCTTAATTCCTGTGATAATCTAACGAATAACAAAAACCTCAGGTTAAGTAATTTGTCTTCAGTCCTGACAATGCAGCTTCTTTCAGTCATTCATTTGTTCACTCACTCACTCCTTCAGGCACTGTGGAGACTGCAGCCAGTGAAACCAAGCCCCACCTTTGTGGGACTTGTCTTCTAGTGGAGAAGACCGACTATAGGTGAGTAAATAAATAAATACAAATAAAACAATTTCAGGTAATAAAAGTGTTTACAAAGGAAAATAAAGCAGGGCAAGAGATTGACTATTAACAGGGGTCTTCTGGATCTAAAGTTTATTCCCTATACTCATTGATTAAAGATATGGCCTTCACTATTGCATAACACTTCGTAGGTCATGTTTTGCTATCAAACCTCTTCCCCCTACTTAGTTTTCACAATATCCCTGTGATAAGTTTAGGCAAGGATTCCACACAATCCAGCTGGTGAACCATTCAAACTTCTTGAACTAAAATACAGAGGGAGAGAGGCACTCTCCTTAAATAAAAGGTACTGTAAAAGGTCTTTTGTTTTCATTTGAGTTGACAAAGGGACCCTTGGCCTCTTCTTGCCAGTCTCACTCATCGAGGTCGAAGGGGAAGGGAGATGGGAGAGATGACTGCTTGTGTGTGTGTGTGTGTGTGTGTGTGTGTATGTGTGTGTGTGTGCACCACACTCAATCCATTTGTCTTGGAAGACTGCGTCTAGCTGTTAGGATATTTTGGTTGTAGGCAACATAAACCAATTCTGTCTTAAAAGGGTAAACAAATAAAATTGAAAGATATGGTTAGGTAGGTATATTCACAGAATCAGGGAAAAGCTCCCCATTAGACTTTGGAAAGCACAGAAACCATGGCAGATCAGGGATCTAAGGAGTCCCTTTAGGCTTCTCTCTTCAGATGAATGGGCTCCATATGGTTTCAGGCTTTGTGTCTGTTAGGGGTTGAATTGTATCCTGCCAAAAGATATGTTGAAGTCCTAGAACCCAATACCTGCAAAAGTGATCTTATTGGGAAGTAGGGTCTTTGCAGATGTACTCAAGTTAAGACGAGGTCATACTGGAGTAGTGTGGCCAATCCAATATGGCTGGTCCCCTTATTAGAGGAGAAGTGACAGAGACGTGTGGGGAGAAGACGGCCACTGACAATGGAGTCAGAGAGTGGAGTGACACATCTAAAGGGATGCCAAGGATTGCCAGCAAACACCAGAAGATAGAAGAGGCAAGGATGGATTCTCCCCTACAGATTTCAGAGAGAGCATGGCTCTGTCAACAACTTGATTTCAAAATTCTAGCCTCCAGAATAGTGAGACAAAAAATTTCTGTTGTTTTAAGCCATTCAGTTTGTGGTACTTTGTTATGGCAGCCCTAGGAAACAAATACAATGTTTTTCTGCTCCAGGTTCAAACTCCAAGGAGCAAACATCTGAGTAGCCCAGCTTATGCCATGTGCACACTCATGAGATCATATTTGGAGGGGTGGGCGGTTCTTCAAAGGGTAAATAGATGCTGTTGCCAGGAGTAGGGAGAATGGGTGAGGGCAGCAAAATAAGGATATGCACCTGGTATGAACCCATGTGTGCTGTTGGAGCCTCATGACCTGAGGTGGGGGTGGAGGAGTGATTAAGGAATGTTCAGGCCACTTCCTTGGGTTGCTCCAAACCCTGGTGGTGTTTCTGTGAGCTCTTCCTGACTGGAGCAAATTCAAACCTCTTTACAGATTGAACATTATCACAAGGATCTTGATAACTATACTGAAATTTTCCATTTTTTAAATCACCCACCCACATATGCACCAACCCAACCATTTATCTGTTTACCCACCCATCCATCCACTCGTTGACCTACGCACCCTTCTCATCACTGCTAACTGATCTATATGCTTATCCACTCATCTTCTACTCTACCACCTGTTCATCTAACTATCCATAAATCAGCACCTACGTCTGTCAGGCAATATTCTTTTTTTTTTTTTTTTTTTCATTTTTTGGCCACACTGCACACCTTGTGGGAGCTTAGTTCCCTGGCTAGGGATCGAACCCAGGTCCATGGCAGTGAAGGCACCGAGTATTAACTACTGGACCGCCAGGGAATTCCCCATTAGGCAATGTTCTTCAGTTCTTTCATTCATTCACTCATTCATTCAATAAATCAATCAATATTTGTTGAGTGCCTCCTCTGTGCCAGACAATGTTCTAGGTGCTGGAGATAAAGCAATGAATAATAAGATACGGTCTCTGCCCTCATGGAGTTTGCAATATTGTTGTAAATGTAGGTGTTAAACCAATAACTAGGAAGACAATATGTGTGGCAACTTCTCTTTCTGTCGTAATTCTTTTTCCCCTGATGCCTCTCTCTGTTTAGTGTGTATGGAAAACTTTGACTTTGGAAAATTTACAGAGCATATAGCATAGGCAGATGACTGGATTGGAGAAAAGGAACATCACTTCCTGAGGTGAGTGAGATTGAAGTCCAACTAGACTCTAAGCTCCTGGAGGGCAAGAAGAGTGTATATTTTAATTCATCACTTTTTCCCAGGACTTGTCACAGAGAAGGCACCAAACAAACATTTGCTAAATGATAAAGAGGGCAAATATTTACTCTGTAATTTCCTGAGTTTTGACCCTTTGAAATATTTTTTTTTCTGATTCTGGCACTTTCAAGATCATAGTTTATTTATTACTTCAGATAAAAAGATAGTATACATATTAGGGAATCCCTTAAAATTCAACTCTAGAATTATACAGCATCTATAACTTTTGCACTGAATGTTAACCGAAAAAATCTCTAAACACCTGAAAGCCCCACTAGTAACATGAACTGTGGTAATAAAAAATTTGACATTTAATTTGTTCAATATATAGTATTTACATTATGAAACCAATGGTGATACGATAAACAGTGATAAAGAAATAGTAAAAATAAACTTTACAAAGCAAAGTTTTATATTCTTACAATATGCTAATTATCATAATTGTATATAAAAATTAAAACATAGCAGAGTTTTCTGTTACAGAATTCTTAATTATCTGAGTTGTAGTCATTACTTGCTAACAATTTACATGCAACAATTGCTAGTACTGACATTTGATTTTTTTCCCCCCAAAAAGTGTGAGTAGATATTTATTTAAGAGCAGACATTAATTTACTTGTGGACAGAAAAAGATAAAACTGTACTCAAGATTAGTACTGGTCACAAACCTCTTCTCTATAGAAATGATAAGAATAGTAAGACCGAAAAAAATTCCTGAAAGAAGATGCATAGGCAAAGAGTACCATGAATGGCACAGCTCAAAAAATCTTGGGACCAATTAGACACACATCTTTTCTCTCTCCTTCAATGATGAGAGGTCTATTCTGCCATCAAATTATAATAACTGTAGCATGTAAGGGATACCAGGTGTACAATTAATTAAACCTTGCAAAATACTAAGATGGGCAGGGGTGGCCAGAAGAAGGAACAATTTCCATATAATTCAAACTATATACAGCATAACTAGAATGGGAGCTCATCCCAAACTGGCTGTGTGAAACAACTGGACTTTTATGATTTAATAGTTAAAATTATAACAAGTGTAATAATACAATAGATTTACATGGGAGGCAAGAGCCAAGGGGCACTTTATATTATTTACTGTGTATTTCAGTTTAAAAATAATTTTGCTAAGTATACATCTCAACTGAGGTCTATGTATAAAATGTACTAATAGATACAGATATTCACCTTTGGTGACTTAAAGGCCTTTTTGTGACTTCTGTCTGAATTGCGGACAGAATGCTAGATGTACATGCACATGTGGAAAAACTCAACCTGAGGTAATCCAAAGGATATGCATGTGAGGAGCCTGGAGGTACTCTGACAGTCAAAGCACACCAGAACCCAAACAGGCAACAGTGAGGATGGCAACAAGGAATGGAATGCCAGTATGGCAGAAAGAGGAAGGCCAGCAGAATCCTGCATACATACACAAAAGAAAAAGCCACCCACCATTTCAAAAAACAAAAGCCAATTATAGTGTGGGAAGTGCAAACTGCAGAAAACCAGAAGTTCACAGAAGAAAAACAACTGGCTCCTGTGAGAGAAAGGAGGACGCTTGGTTCTGAGCAGGGTCACTTGGTGAAGGCTGTCACCGTCGTCCACAGCACCTCGTTGGTGCTGGCCTTCAGACACTCCACCTCAGAGACCCTTTGAAATATTTAAAGACAATATTTAAAAAAAAAGAAATTAGGGTAGACCTTAAGTAATATTTTTACAGATTTCTGTAGCTGTTCTATCTCCATTGTAGAGATAAAAAAACCATCCCAGGAAACTGAGAGGAAATATAGACAAAAGGATTCAGAATAGACAATTCAAAGATGATTGTACTTTAAGGACTCCCAAAGAGCAAAAATAAATGCTAGGAAAATCATTCTCAGCATTGTGAAGCTTGGCAGGACTCAGACAAAAAACTTATTTCAGTATATTTTCAACATATGTTATAATGTTTTTAAAAATGCATTTTTCTCGATTATAAAGTGCATGTCAGTGGTAGAAGATGTAGAATGGAGAGCCCCATGGGGAGCCTCACACTCTCCTCCTCAGAGGATCACCTGAGTTCTTCCACCCCCTTTTTGGGAGAGTTCCTGAATGAAAGCCAAGCTGTTCCTATGCTCCTCTGACAGTCCTTTACTGAGGAGACACCAAAGGGCAATAAGAGGGAATTTTATGGCACCGCTGGTAAGTGGTGCCTTCAGTCCAGCTACTTGGGAGAACTTGAGACAGGTGGCCACACCAGGGATATTAACAAATGGAGATTCTAGGTTTGAGAAGGTTCCCTCCATCTATTTCCAATTGAGGTGATCAGGTAGCAGTGGGGAGGATGGAAGTGAGAGAACACAGCACGTCACACCTGCCAGCTGCTGAGTCTTTGGAAGTCTCTTTATAATTTCACTTATTTATTTTTACTAAAGTATAGTTGATTTACAATATTATGTTAGTTTCAGGTGTACAACACAGTGATTCAGTTTTTAGAGGTTACACTCCATTTATAGTTATTATAAAATAATGGCTATATTCTTTGCGATGTATAATACATCCTTGTAGCTTATTTATTTTATACGTAGTAGTTTGTACTTAATCCCCTACTCCAATCTTGTCCCTCTCCCCCCTGGTAAACACTAGTTTGTTCTCTATATCTGTCAGTCTGTTATATTCATCCATTAAAAATTTTTTTAGATTCCACATATAAGTGATAACATACAGTATATTTGTCTTTCTCTGTCTGACTTTTTTCACTTAGCATAATACTGTCCAGGTCCATCCATGTTGCTGCAAATGAATTTTTTTTATGGTTGAGTAGTATTCCACTGTGTATATATACCACATCTTCTTTATCCATCATCTGTTGATGGGCACTTAGGTTGCTTCCATACCTTGGCTATTATAAATAATGCTGCTATGAACATTGGGGTGCATATAACTTTGGAAGTCTATTAGTTAAAATCCCAGAAACACACAAAATGTTATCCATAAGCCGCTATCCAGAAATGATAAACTTGTTAATATTTCGATGTAAGTTTCTTTAGTCATTTTTTTCTGTCTCTATATAGAAAAATATTTTTGACAATAATAAGGTTCATATATATACTGTTTTATAAACTGCCTCTACCATCTAAAGGATTAATGTATAATACATTATGTATTAATGTATTTTTTTCCCATTAAATATTATTAGTCAATGGATATTTGTTTACTACCTGGCCCTACTATGCTACTTGCTGTGGGATTTTTTTTTTAAATAGATTTATTTATTTATTTTTGGCTGCATTGGATCTTTGATGCTGTTCATGGGCTTTCTCTAGTTGCGGTGAGTGGGGGCTAATCTTCAGTGTGGTCCACAGGCTTCTCATGGCGGTGGCTTCTCTTGTTGAGGAGCAGAGGCTCGAGGTGCACGGGCTTCAGTAGATCTGGCATAGAGGCTTAATAGTTGTGGAGCAGGGGCTTAGTTGTTCCACAGTATGTGGGATCTTCCGGGACCAGGGCTTGAACCCATGTCCCCTGCATTGGCAGTAGGATTCCTTTATATATATATATATATATATATATATATATATATATATATATATATATTTATGTTCAGATTTTCTTTTATTTATTTTTTTATACAGCAGGTTCTTATTAGTCATCCATTTTATACACATCAGTTTATACATGTCAATCCCAATGTCCCAATTCATCACACCCCCCACACCCCTCCCCCATGCCGCTTTCCCCCCTTGGTGTCCATATGTTTGTTCTCTACATCTGTGTCTCCATTTCTGCCCTGCAAACCGGTTCATCTGTACCATTTTTCTAGGTTCCACATATATGCGTTAATATACGATATTTGTTTTTCTCTTTCTGACTTACTTCACTCTGTATGACAGCCTCTAGATCTATCCACGTTTCTACAAATGACCCAGTTTCGTTACTTTTTTATGGCTGAGTAATACTCCATTGTATATATGTACCACATCTTCTTTATCCATTTGTCTGTCGATGGGCATTTAAGTTGCTTCCATGACCTGGCTATTGTAAAAAGTGCTGCAATGAACATTGGGGTGTATGTGTCTTTTTGAATTATGGTTTTCTCTGGGTATATGCTCAGTAGCAGGATTGCTGGGTCATATGGTAATTCTATTTTTAGTTTTTTAAGGAACCTCCATATTGTTCTCCATAGTGGCTATATCAATTTACATTCCCACCAACAGTGCAAGAGGGTTCCCTTATCTCTACACCCTCTCCAGCATTTGCTGTTTGTAGATTTTCTGATGATGCCCATTCTAACTGGTGTGAGGTGATACCTCATTGTAGTTTTGATTTGCATTTCTCTAATAATTAGTGATGTTGACCAGCTTTTCATATGCCTCTTGGCCATCTGTATGTCTTCCTTTGTGAAATGTCTATTTAGGTCTTCTGCCCATTTTTGGATTGGGTTGTTTGTTTTTTTAATATTGAGCTGCATGTGTTGTTTATATATTTTGGAGATTAATCCTTTGTCCGTTGATTCATTTGCAAATATTTTCTCCCATTCTGAGGGTTGTCTTTTCGTCTTTTTTATGGTTTCCTTTGCTGTGCAAAAGCTTTTAAATTTCATTAGGTGCCATTTGTTTATTTTTTGTTTTTATTTCCATTACTCTAGGAGGTGGATCAAAAAAGATCTTGCTTTGATTTATGTCAAAGAGTGTTCTTCCTATGTTTTCCTCTGAGAGTTTTATAGTGTCTGGTCTTACATTTAGGTCTTTAATCTATTTTGAGTTTATTTTTGTATATGGTGTTAGGGAGTGTTCTAATTTCATTCTTTTACATGTAGCTGTCCAGTTTTCCCAGCACCACTTATTGAAGAGACTGTCTTTTCTCCATTGTATATCCTTGCCTCTTTGTCATAGATTAGTTGACCATTGGTGCATGGGTTTATCTCTAGGCATTCTATCCTGTACCATTGATCTATATTTTTGTTTTTGTGCCAGTACCATATTATCTTGATTACTGTAGCTCTGTAGTATAGTCTGAAGTCAGGGAGTCTAATTCCTCCAGCTCCTTTTTTTTCCCTCAAGACTGCTTTGGTTATTCAGGGTCTTTTGTGTCTCCATACAGATTTTAAGATTTTTTGTTCTAGTTCTGTAAAAAATGCCATTGGTAATTTGATAGGGATTGCATTGAATCTGTAAATTGCTTTGGGTAGTATAGTCATTTTCACAATATTGATTCTTCCAATCCAAGAACATGGTATATCTCTCCATCTGTTGGTATCATCTTTAATTTCTTTCATCAGTGTCTTATAGTTTTCTGCATACAGGTCTTTTGTCTCCCTAGGTAGGTTTATTCCTAGGTATTTTATTCTTTTTGTTGCAGTGTAAATGGGAGTGTTTCCATAATTTCTCTTTCCGATTTTTCATCATTAGTGTATATGAATGCAAGAGATTTCTGTGCATTAATTTTGTATCCTGAAACTTTACCAAATTCATTGATTAGCTCTAGTAGTTTTCTGGTGGCATCTTTAGGATTCTCTATGTATAGTATCATGTCATCTGCAAACAGTGACAGTTTTACTTCTTCTTTTCCAATTTGTATTCCTTTTATTTCTTTTTCTTCTCTGATTGCCGTGGCTAGGACTTCCAAAACTATGTTGAATAATAGTGGTGAGAGTGGACATCCTTGTCTTGTTCCTGATCTTAGAGGAAATGCTTTCAGTTTTTCACTATTGAGAATGATGTTTGCTGTGGGTTTGTAATATATGGCCATTATTATGTTGAGGAAGGTTCCCTCTTTGCCCACTTTCTGGAGATTTGAGGTAGGTTCCCTCTATGAACACTTTTTAGAGAGTCTTTATCATAAATGGG
The DNA here is from genome assembly GCF_028021215.1 of Eschrichtius robustus. Lineage (NCBI taxonomy): Eukaryota > Metazoa > Chordata > Mammalia > Artiodactyla > Eschrichtiidae > Eschrichtius > Eschrichtius robustus. The sequence continues at coordinate 35,082,010 of NC_090839.1, forward strand.
TGTTGAATTGTGTCAAAAGCTTTTTCTGCTTCTATTGAGATGATCATATGGTTTTTCTTCTTCAATATGTTAATATGGTGTGTCACATTGATTGATTTGTGTATATTGAAGCATCCTTGCATCCCTGGGATAAATCCCACTTGATCATTGTGTATGATTCTTTTAATGCATTGTTGGATTCTGTTTGCTAGTATATTGTTGAGGATTTTTGTATCTATATTCATTAGTGATATTGGTCTGTAATTTTCATTTTTTGTAGTATCTTTGGCTGGTTTTGGTATCAGGGTGATGGTTGTCTCATAGAATGAGTTTGGGAGTGTTCCTTCCTCTGCAACTTTGTGGAAGAGTTTGAGAAGGATGGGTGTTAGCTATTCTCTAAATGTTTGATAGAATTCACCTGTGAATCCATCTGGTCCTGGACTTTTTTTTGTTGGAAGACTTTTAATCACAGTTTCAATTTCAGGGCTTGTGATTGGTCTGTTCATATTTTCTATTTCTTCTTGGTTCAGTCTTGGAAGGTTATACCTTTCTAAGAATTTGTGCATTTCTTCCAGGTTGTCCAGTTTATTGGCATAGAGTTGCTTGTAGTAGTCTCTTAGGATGCTTTGTATTTCTGTGGTATCTGTTGTAACCTCTCCTTTTTCATTTCTAATTTTATTGATTTGAGTCCTCTCTCTCTTTTTCATGATGAGTCTGGCTAATGGCTTATCAATTTTGTTTATCTTCTCAAAGAACCAGCTTTTACTTTTATTGATGTTTGCTATTGTTTTCTTTGTTTCTATTTCATTTATTTCTGCTCTGATATTTATGATTTCTTTGCTTCTGGTAACTTTGGGTTTTGTTTGTTCTTCTTTCTCTAGTTGCTTTAGGTGTAAGGTTAGATTGTTTATTTGAGGTTTTTCTTGTTTCTTGAGGTAGGCTTGTATAGCTATAAACTTCCCTCTTAGAACTGCTTTTGCTGCATCCCATAGGTTTTGTATTGTTGTGTTTTCATTGTCATTTGTCTCTAGGTATTTTTTACTTCCTCTTTGATTTCTTCAGTGATCTCTTGGTTATTTAGTAACGTATTGTTTAGCCTCCATGTGTTTGTGTTTTTTATGTTTTTTCCCTGTAATTCATTTCTAATATCATAGCTTTGTGGTCAGAAAAGATGCTTGATATGATTTCAATTTTCTTAAATTTACAGAGGCTCGATTTGTGACCCAAAATGTGATCTAGCCTGGAGAATGTTCCATGCGCACTTGAGAAGAAGATGTAATCTGCTGTTTTTAGATGGAATGTCCTATAAATATCAATTAAATCTCTCTGGTCTATTGTGTTTAAAGCTTGTGTTTCCTTATTAATTTTCTGTTTGGATGATCTGTCCATTGGTGTAAGTCAGGTGTTAAGGTCCCCCACTATTATTGTGTTACTGTCGATTTCCTCTTTTATAGCTGTTAGCAGTTGCCTTATGTATTGAGGTGCTCCTATGTTGGGTGCATATATATTTATAATTGTTATATCTTCTTCTTGGATTGATCCCTTGATCATTATGTAGTGTCTTTCCTTGTCTCTTGTAACATTCTTTATTTTAAAGTCTATTTTCTCTGATATGAGTATTGCTACTCCAGCTTTCTTTTGATTTCCATTTGCATGGAATATCTTTTTCCATCCCCTCACTTTCAGTCTGTATGTGTCCCTAGGTCTGAAGTGGGTCTCTTGTAGACAGCATATATATGGGTCTTGTTTTTGTATCCATTCAGCAAGCCTGTGTCTTTTGGTTGGAGCATTTAATCCACTCACGTTTAAGGTAATTATTGATATGTATGTTCCTATGACCATTTTCTTAATTGTTTTTGGGTTTGTTTTTGTAGGTCCTTTTCTTCTCTTGTGTTTCCCACTTAGAGAAGTTCCTTTAGCATTTGTTGTAGAGCTTGTTTGGTGGTGCTGAATTCTCTTAGCTTTTGCTTGTCTGTAAAGCATTTGATTTCTCCATTGAATCTAAATGAGATCCTTGCCGGGTAGAGTAATCTTGGTTGTAGGTTCTTCCCTTTCTTCACTTTAAGTATATCATGCCACTCCCTTCTGGTTTGTAGAGTTTCTGCTGAGAAATCAGCTGTAAACCTTATGGGAGTTCCCTTGTATGTTATTTGTCATTTTTCCCTTGCTGCTTTCAATAATTTTCCTTTGTCTTTAATTTTTGCCAATTTGATTGCTATGTGTCTCAGTGTGTTTCTCCTTTGTTTTATCCTGTATGGGACTCACTGTGCTTCCTGGACTTGGGTGGCTATTTCCTTTCCCATGTTAGGGAAGTTTTCGACTATAATCTCTTCAAATATTTTCTCTGGTCCTTTCTCTCTGTCTTCTTCTTCTGAGACCCCTATAATGTGAATGTTGTTGCATTTAATATTGTCCCAGAGGTCTCTTAGGCTGTCTTCATTTCTTTTCATTCTTTTTTCTTTAGTCTGTTCTGCAGCCGTGAATTCCACCATTCTGTCTTCCAGGTCACTTATCCGTTCTTCTGCCTCAGTTATTCTGCTATTGATTCCTTCTAGTTTAGTTTTCATTTCAGTTATTGTATTGTTCATCTCTGTTTGTTTGTTCTTTAATGTTTCTAGGTCTTTGTTAAACATTTCTTGCATCTTCTCGATCTTTGCCTCCATTCTTATTCTGAGGTCCTGGATCATCTTCACTATCATTATTCTGAATTCTTTTTCTGGAAGGTTGCCTATCTCCACTTCATTTAGTTGTTTTTCTGGGGTTTTATCTTGTTCCTTCATCTGGTATATAGCCCTCTGCCTTTTCATCTTGTCTGTCTTTCTGTGAATGTGGTTTTTGTTCCACAGGCTGCAGGATTGTAGTTCTTCTTGCTTCTGCTGACTGTCTGTCCTCTGGTGGATGAGGCTATCTAAGAGACTTGGTGGGAGGAACTGGTGGTGGGTAGAGCTGACTGTTGCTCTGGTTGGTAGAGCTCATTAAAACTTTAATCCACTTGACTGTTGATGGGTGGGGCTGGGTTCCCTCCCTGTTGGTTGTTTGGCCTGAGGCAACCCAACACTGGAAACTACCTGGGCTCTTTGGTGGGGCTAATGACATACTCTGGGAGGGCTCACGCCAAGGAGTACTTCCCAGAACTTCTGCTTCCAGTGTCCTTGTCCCCACGGTGAAACAGAGCCACCCCCGCCTCTGCAGGAGACCCTCCAGCACTAGCAGGTAGGTCAGTTTCAGTCTCCCCCGGGGTCACTGCTTCTTCCCCTGGGTCCCGATGCACACACTAATTTGTGTGTGCTCTCCAAGAGTGGAGTCTCTGTTTCCCCCAGTCCTGTCGATGTCCTGCAATCAATTCCCACTAGGTTTCAAAGTCTGATCCTCTAGGAATTCCTCCTCCCGTTGCCGGACCCCCAGGTTGGGAAGCCTGACGTGGGGCTCATAACCTTCACTCCAGTGGGGGGACTTCTGTGGTATAAGTGTTTGCCAGTCTGTGACTCACCCACCCAGCAGTTATGGGATTTGATTTTACTGTGATTGCGCCCCTCCTACTGTCTCATTGTGGCTTCCCCTTGGTCTTTGGATGTGGGGTATCTTTTCTGGTGAGTTCCAGTGTCTTTCTGTCAATGATTGTTCAGCAGTTAGTTGTGATTCTGGTGTTCTCACAAGAGGGAGTGAGAACACGTCCTTCTACACTGCCATCTTGAACCAATCGGCAGTAGTATTCTTAACCACTGCACCACCAGGGACGTCCCTTGCTGAGGGATTTTAAAGATGTATTCATTAGAGTTTCTAGCACCAAGGAGATTACAATTTAACTAATAAGAAGAAGACATAAAATAGGTATAGTAATAAAATAGCTAAATAATATGACAGCATTAGAAGAGTCCACACATCACAGTTTGGGGAAGATTTTTTGTTGATGGGGATATAGAATCAGAAGACTTGAAATTATCTCAACAATGTTGTTCACTAAATGAATTTGCCACACAATCATTTTCAGTCTCCTCATCTATAAAATGGGAATAAGGATAAAAACAATAATACCTACTCTGAGAGGTTGTTTTGGGGTAAAATAACAACAATAACTTTAGTAATAGAAGTAGAAGACACTTATACAGATCTTACCATGTGCTGAGTACTGTTCTAAGAATTTAACATACACTAGCCAACCAAACATCATGGCAGCCTTAAGTAAAGAACTGTAATTATCCCCATTTTATAGATGAGGAAATGGAAGCACAAAGAAGCTAAAAAACTGGCCCAACATCATACAGTTTAGAAGGGGCAAAGTGGGCTTTGAACTCAGGCAGTGTAGCTTTGTGTTGGCTATGTATCTGAAAGAGGTTTTGCAACTGGAAAATGCTTTATAAATGGTATTATAAATTTTACTGTAAATAAAAAGTTCTAAATGAGAGCCCCTGGGCTGTTAGAACTGTAGGTTTCTTTTTATTTTTTGACCACACTGCATGGCTTTTGGGATCTCAGTTCCCTGAACCCAGGCTGTGGCAGCGAAAGCCTGGAATCCTAATGACTAGGCTACCAGGGAACTCCCAGAACTGTGGGTTTCAATGCAAGAGGTTTCCCTGGTGGCACAGTGGTTAAGAATCCGCCTGCCAATGCAGGGGATATGGGTTTGAGCCCTGGTCTGGGAAGATCCCACCTGCCACAGAGCAACGAATCCCGTGCGCCACAATTACTGAGCCTACGCTCTAGAGTCCACGAGCCACAACTACTGAAGCCCGTATGCCACAACTACTGAAACCCACGCACCTAGAGCCTGTGCTCTGCAACAAGAGAAGCCACCGCAATGAGAAGCCCGTGCACTGCAACAGAGTAGCCCCTGCTCTCAGCAACTAGAGAAAACCCGCATGCAGCAATAAAGACCAACACAGCCAAAAATTAAATAAACGAATAAATAACTAAATTAAAAAAAAAAAAAAGGAGGGGTTGGGGAAGGCTTCTGGAAGGCATGGCCCTTTGAAATGGGAGCAATGTCTCCGTTTTGAAATCAGCTGCTGTCTGTGTCTTTCATTAGTCTCAAGAGTGAAATCAGAAAGTGAAGAGACCATCTGAAACAAGGACAAAAGGAGTATGTTGGTCATAACTGAGATGTTGAGAGGCATGGCTGGACCTGGGATTTCATCAGAGCCCTGTCTCTTTCTCATCTTGTCTTGGCTCTGTTTTCTTCTGCAATGGTGTTATTCTCAGGCTGACTCAACTTGGTGAAAAGGATGACCTTCACTATGCCCATTATGACTGCACAGTTGGAAATGCTGAAAGTTCTGACAATGTCCTGGGAAGGCTTCCCATCAGTCTGGTGGGAGCAGGTGCCCACTCTTGGGAGGGTGGAACCAGCCTCAAGTGAATCACATGGACTGAGGAGGATTCTTATGGAATGGGAGTGGGATGGGTTCTCCAAAATAATGAGATGCTGGGCAGAAAAAAATTATGTCTGCTCTCGACTTGCTACTCTGTGTGGTCCATGGGTAAGCAGCATCAGCATCACCTGGGAGTTGCTAGAAATGCAGGTTCTTGCTTCCCACCACAGAGCCACGGAATCAGAATCTGCATTCTAACAAGATCCCAGGTGATTCCTGTGCCCAGTGAAGTATAAGTACTGTACCACAGAGTGCTGTTAGAGAGATGTGGTTGATCTCTCTCACTTCTCTTCCATGTGGACTCTGTGAATGTCTAGAGTTGCTACAGTCATGAAAACATCACAACCAGGAAATACAGGAGAAGGGAGGACAAGTAAGGACAGTGATACCCTTAACTCTTGGCAAGAACCCTCTCCCCTCCCTCAGCTCTCCTCTGGCCTTGTCCATCCCACTGGCTGAGAAGTCCATGGGGCTTAGAGGAGTGCCCCCTGGAGACCACTTCTAGACCCTTTTAGGGCTTCCACTGGGTACATGAGACTCAGGAATTCCCTGCACAACTGGCCCCAAGCATGTTTCTGCCTGGGCTTATTCTCAGCCATTGCACTCTGATCACCCAGGTCCCAGTGCCTCTCCAACCTGCCCTGAGCAGTGCCTTGGGCTGCCCTTCTATGCAGGGTGGATCCACCACAAGTGCATGCTCCTCTAGGTCTGAGCAGTGGCCCCGGGACCTCACTTTCTTGCAAATGCTGTCCATCTTACTTCTTCTTCTTCCCTTCTCCTCCTACCTCTGAGGCACTTTGGGTTTTTTGGAGGAAGGCAAGACGAATGATCCAAGGGGGAGAGAACATGGAAGTAGTTTGTGGGGAATTGAATGACTCTATCCCAGGTCTCCAATATTATAACCTACTTCAGTGCACACGTTTTTCTTTGTTTTCATGGGCAAATATCCCTTGCCTGGGTTTGGTCATTTCATATCTGCCTGACTTTTTACTTTGGCACTAAATCTTCAATCAGCCAGTCTGTGAAAGGGAAGAGTAGTCCCTGCATCTGGGACTTGGCTTAAGTGTGTACGCATGGGGCCATTATTGTGTGGGACGGAGCCAGGGGAGGGAAAAGTGCATGAGAGGGCTGTTGGCCTGGGCCTAAGGAGGTATTAGTCTATAATAGGTGCTCAATAAATGTTTAATTGTGTCCTTCTGTGCTTGTTTCTATCTGCAGCGTTTCTTGGTAGGTAGTCGAAGTGCTTTACCACATAGCTCCCACTAGATGTCACTGTTGTGCTGTTTGCAAATCGTATCTACGTCTTTTCCTCCCGCCCCCGCCCCCATCTTGGTTTGATTTCATTAGATCTAGAACACAAATATGTCCAGTTTTAAGTTAGAGGGCAGATTTTCCTTGAACAATTATCAGAATCCTTGCTTTACTTACATGTTGTCACTGACTTCCTATTACTTTTGTTGTTTTACTTGCTCACACTGGGCATTTGAAGGTCTCTGTAGGTACTTGAAATTTGAATTGAATTGAAAAGAGGGAGTTTCTAGGGATTTGAGGAGGATAGTGTACTCCTACTTTAACTTACTACCGTACTATTTATTTCTAAAAATTAAGTAAATGCCTTGATTCTACCAGCGTTTTTTGTTTTTTTAAAAAATATTTATTTATTTATTTATTTTGGCTGCACTGGGTCTTAGTTGCAACCCGCGGGATCTTCATTGCAGTATGTGGAATCTTTACTTGTGGCATGCGGGATCTTTCAGTTGTGACACATGGGCTTCTTAGTTGCGGCACACATGTGGGATCTAGTTCCCTGATCAGAGATCAAACCTGGGCCTGCTGCATTGGGAACGCAGAGTCTTACCCACTGGACCACCAAGGAAGTCCTTCTATCAGGGTTTTTTTTTTTTTTTTAAAGACCACCTTCTTCCTCATTCTTTTTTTTTTTTTTTTAATTAATTTATTTATTTTTATATTTTTATTTTTGGCTGTGTTGGGTCTTCGTTTCTGTGCGAGGGCTTTCTCTAGTTGTGGCAAGCGGGGGCCACTCTTCATCGCGGTGCAGGCCTCTCACTATCGTGGCCTCTCTTGTTGTGGAGCACAGGCTCCAGATGCGCAGGCTCAGTAGTTGTGGCTCACGGGCCTAGTCGCTCCGCGGCATGTGGGATCTTCCCAGACCAGGGCTCGAACCCATGTCCCCTGCATTGGCAGGCAGATTCTCAACCACTGCGCTACCAGGGAAGCCCTCTATCAGGGTTTTAAACCAGATCTTAAGCCAAATTCAGTGTGAATTTGAAAAGGAAGAAATAAAAATCACTAACCTCTAACACAAAAGTAGCATTTCCTTTGATTATAAATATAGACAACAAACCAGAGTAGTAGTTCCTGGAACTATGCCACAAGTAAAGCCACAATTTTTTATATCACACTTGTTGCCTGAGGGCCTTTGCATTTGCTGTTCCTCCTGCCTGGAATGCTTTTACCCCAGATATGTAGGTCTAAAATGTCACTTTGTCAGAATGGCATTCTCCAAACATCTTGTATAACATCATCCCTCCTTCTCAACATTACTTTGATTTATTTTAGTTATAGGACTTACCTGACATATTATGTCATCTGATACATTAGACATTCACTTGTTTATTGTCTGCATCCACTAGAATATGAGCTCCAAGGGGCCATGGACTTTGTGTCTTTTTTTTTTAAGTCTCTAGAGCCAAGAACAGTGTCCAGCACAGAGAAGCTCTCAATAAATATTTATTGCATTAATAAATGAGATAATGAGAACCAGCTTTGCATTCATATCTGTACTAGTTTCCTATTGCTGCTGTAACAAATTACTGACAAAAATTTATTATCTGAAAGTTCTGGAAGTTAGAAGTCTGAAGTGGGTCTCATGGGACTTGAACCAAGGTGTTGGCAGGACTGTGTTCCTACTGGAGGCTCTAAGGGAGAATCCACTTCCTCGTTTTTTCCACTTTGTAGGGGTTGCCCACATTCCTTGCCTTGTGACCCCTTATTATTTCTAGCATTATGTCTCCTTCTGTGACTTGGATCCACTAGCCTCCCTTTCATTCGGACCCTTGTAATTACATTAAGCCCACCCAGATAATCCAGGATGATCTCACCATTTCAAGGTCCTTAACTAATCACATTTGCAAATTCCCTTTTGCAGTTTAAGATGAAGTATTCACAGGTCTTGGGGATTAGGATGTGGACACCTTTGGGGGCCATTATTCTGCCTACCACATTATCTGTGTTGTTTTAAAAATGAACTGGTTTGGATGATTTTTTCTTTAGAAGGTCTACGTGGTGGTATAATGATGGGAGACATGGGGCTGGATTATGAAGCAAACCCTATGTGTGTTGATTCTTTTTTGTGTGTGGGGAATGACAGTGTTCACTGCCTTGTTCCCTTCTCCACTCCTTCCCCACCCACACTGTTAAGGATCTACCTGAGCCCAGTCCCAGTACCACCTTTGGCCACCTTGGATAATTTCTCCTCTTCTCCCAAATTGACCTGAGGAAAGTCAACAGAGAATGTGGATTTGATGAGGGAAGGAGCAGTAGGAAGGATCCAATAAAAGCTGGAACTGTACCACTGTAGAAAACAAGAAAGACTCTGTCTTCATTTCTCTTCCCTTGAGTTGAGATCCCATCCATAGTAGACTTACATACTCACAACTTTACCCACCACCTACACTCTCCTCACCTCTCCAGCCTTCACTGGCTGCTAAGAAGCCAAATACCCTGATCACCTACCTGAGCTTATCTCCTGCTACCCTCCCACAAGTTTGCTCTGATCCAGCCAACCTGGCGTCCTTGCTTTTCCTTGAGCACACCAGCTTTGCCCTTGATTGTGGGTCTTGCCTTGGCTGTTCCCTCTGCCTGGAATGCACTTCCCTAGTCTCAGTCTGACTGCCCCTATGGAGGTTTTTGTCTTCATCTGTAAAAGACCTGCCAGGTCTCAAAAGGCTTTTCCAATTCCTAGGATTTTGGACCTCTAGCTGGTCATGGAACTTCTAGGGCAAAAATGATAAAAGAGGGGTCTTCTCTTATTGTTGTGATTGTATTTCACAAATTTAATTACTAAGAAATACATTGGTAAGTAGCTTTTTATATACTTTTTCAGCTCTTGAGTATTATAGTCAGGGTTTCTTAGCTAAATGGTTACCTTTACCATTTGGTTGGGAAATGTGAGTGCTGGTTTAATCACTTGGAGTTTTATTGAACATACTTATCTCAGCTCCACCAACTACATACTGTGTGGCCTTGGAAAATTAATTTAACCTCAATTCTGAAACAATTAAGAGGTTATTTAGAGCTTTTCCTTTTTTTAACCTGGACCATAATGGAGCATTAGGGGGGAATATCATAATAGCTAAAATTGTAAATCGTAGCTAAAATATTGTACATTTTATATACATCTGTTTTTTCTGGGAGAATATCCATACTTTCATTGATTTCTCTAAGCAATCCATGACTCCCCAAAAGCTAAGAGTCACTAGGTTAGATGATTTCCAAGGACATTTCTCATTTTAGATGACTGTTTATTGCCTTTTACCTGCTAGGCACTGTAGAATGGCGATTGAAGAAAAAAAGCAAAGTTCTGGTCCTTATGGAGGTCCATGTCTGGAAGGGGAAACATATATAAACAGAGCAACAAATAACTATGGAATAACATGCTGAAGAAGGTGCTCTGAAGATATCCCTCTGAAGATATTTGATAGGATAATGGGAATATCACTTAGGAGAAAATCGTAGACATTCAAACAAGTGATGGTGGAGGCCTAGACCACTGGGGTGGCAGTGGAGTTAAGGATGGAGATGAAGTGAATGAATGCAAGGTGTCTTTTGGAGATAGCCTTGGCCAGACTCCATTATGAAATGGATGTTAGTAAGAGAAAGAGACAGAAAGAATCAGCTAAAAGGAATCTTCAGCTTTCTGGATTGAAGAACCAGTGGTGCCATTTCCTGAGATGGAGAAGTGCTGATGGCATTTCAGAGAGGCAGTCAAAGTTCACATTTGGACAAATCATATGGGCAGATTCTAATTCGCAGAAAAAAAAATCCTTAAAGAACTAGTAAAGTCTATAATGGCTTCTCTGATGTGTTATCGCTGGAAATCTCCATTAACTGGCATGATTTTAGATGTTCCCTTCAGTGACCTTCATTCAACAGTCAATGTTTGGTGAGCCTCTGTTGCATGCCTCCCATGTATTAGGTGTTGGAGGAGGTCATGGAGAGGACGTGACCGCTGGTTGACCTGTGAGCTGGACCCAGGCAATTGGAGGCTTGTCACCCCTCCCCTGTCCTCGGAATGTACATTCTGCCCACTGTTCCCACACTGGGAGCTGGTTTCAAGGACATGGCCTTGAGAGATCATGTGTTGTTGGGACCAACTGAAAGGCCTCTGTATAAACTTTAAGATTCTCACAGTGGGTGTGGAGATCTACTCCTCTTGAGGCTGCCCAAGACAAGCCTTGCATGTAAGTACCCTTGCTTTTTAAACCTGGCATATACTCTGGCTCTCTCTTTGGTCTCTCCTTGCCCTTCGTGTACAGGGATCAGTTTCAGATTTCACCCAGTTTCAGATTTCACCCAAGGAACTCCCAAGGTTGTGAACTAACAATTAATGAGCCAGGCAGGAAACCCAAGAAATGGGCCTTGGGAAAGAGGCATCTGGGGGAAATCATGGCCTCTGTGTGGGGAGGAATGGCTCATATATTAGATGCTTGTGGACCATGTGAGTACAGGGATGCCCCTAAAACACTGGCTGGTCTAATGCATTGTTTGAGGAACCATGCTGAGTGCACTGCAGTGAAGAAAAGAGATGAATGTCTGTCTCTGCTGTGGGTAGGTTGGTGGTCTCCAATGTCCAACAAGAGGCTAAGGCTTGATTAGAAAGTTGGAAGAAGAGCTGAGGTTAGAGAAGGATGTGCCATATCCACTGCTCTGCTAGCTTCAGGGCTGGCAGACCAGGTGGGAGAGCAGGTGAATGTTGGATTCTCTCAAGTGGCCCTCCATGAGAAATTGAAGAACTTGGCATGTCATTTTGCAAAGCTAGTGGCGCAGGGAGGGGGCAGGGCACAACCTTTAAAAGAATGGCATCGCTGTTGAGGAAACGACATAAACTGGTTAGAACCAACTAGGCCCAAGTTGGTGGAAAGTTCGATTTCCAGTGGAACTTGAGCCTCATTATATGCTCATTATAATACATTAACATCTAAGTGACACACCCACAAGCACGATGACAGTTCAGAGGCCAGCCATAAAAGGTCAAAAAGTGGGTGGTGACCCAATTCCTGGAAATCCCTGCCCCTTCCCTGAAATAGTTGAAATAATCCTCCCACTTGTTAACCTATGAAATTGCCCTGCCCATAAAAACTAATCACCCATATTTCAGGGCCTTTTGTCTTCTGAGATGGCCCACACTTTGTCTGTGGAGTGTGTGTCTCCCAGGGCCACTCTCACTCGCTGAGACAGACCGCATTCTGTCTATGGAGTGTGTATCTCTCTCAGTAAACCTGCTTTCACTTTACTACAGCTTGCTCTTGAATTCTTTCCTGTGCTAAGCCAAGGACCGGCATTTGGAGCCCGTCCCAGGGACTCACTCAAGTCCTGGGATGTGACCCTCCTCTTGCACCCACGTTTTCTTGCAACATTAAGAGGGTGCAAGCTGCCACAGATTAAGGTCCAAACGCTTTGGCAAAGCCTGATTGGGACTCTAAGAGGCGAAATCCCTGGGAAAGTGAGGAAGCAAAGAGGAGGACATTGTAGTGATTGACAGTGAAATCACCCCATGGTGTTGACCCCCAATACAAAGGAAAACTAAAGCACAGCAACAAAAACCCCAGCCAGCAGGGTAGCCCCCAGTTCATGATGAGACAATATACTCCTTTTGAGCTTATTGTTATAGCTGCCATGTTTCAGCAAAAGGCCAGGTAAAGTATCCAGGCATGGTTAATGCAGCTACGGGATACAGGAGGCATGGCATTTATCTGATCAGCAGAAGGCAGAGGAAATGAGCAACATCACCACACACCCTGCCCTCCAGCAGCTCCTGCATTGTGCTTGAAATGTTCAAAGTACTCACTCGTTTGTTGATTGGATTATTCTAGCCTGCAGGGAGGCTTGGCCCAATGAAGCACATGGAATCCTGGAAATCTATAGAGGAGATATGACAAATTCTTAGGGAGTTGGGAATGAGATCAGTCATCTATGCCCCTATCTTTGAAGGCCTTGATCAGGCCACATTCACTACAGGGATGAGGGCCAAGATAGTCCAGCCTGCCCCCAGCACCTGGTATGGGACACTCATACCCATGCTGAGCCCAGTAGTGGGACAAGACATTTATGACTTTGGGCAATGCATTGCTGATTTGGGGGAAACTGACAAATCCTGGGGACAGGTATGGGCTGTGGGAAAGACCCAAGACAGAGAGGGAGCTCTAGAAGCCAAAAGGCTATCCCAACTGGCTCTAAAGTGTCCTGTAAAATTAACTTGGGGGCAAATGTGGTTTGATCTCCTTGCTGCCAGGACCCCACCTGAGAAGATAGACCGCCAACCCAACTCTGGGTTGGTAGGCCTGTGCAAAGCCTTAAAACCTGAAGGACAGCTCAGACCTGTCCCACCTGCCCTTTTCGTCCCTGATGCCCTGCCTGCTCCTGCAGAGGCTTCAGGGACACAGTCCTGTTTGGAGTGGGTGCTTCCCATGCCCCAGGTGTAGGATGCTGGCCAAGATCGCCTGCAGGTGAGAGCAGTTGGAGGCAATCAGAGGCCTCATGTGGTGTTCACTATTCACTGGTCCCCTAGAAATAAACAAAAGGTGATGGCTCTAGTTGATAGTGGAACCTAATGTGCTCTAATACATGGTCACCTGCAGAGGTTTCCTCGTCCCCTCGGCACCGTCAATGATTATGGTGGGAAAACGGTCACAGGTAGGAAGGTTCCTTCAACACTGCAAATCTGCATATGAGATTTTTATCTCTCCAGTACCAGAGAAAATATTGGGCATTGATATCCTACAAGATCAAACTCTCAAACTTCCATAGGTGAGTTTTGCCTCTGGATTAGAATAATCAAACCAGTGCTGAGGGGCAACACCAGCTGGGAGCCAGTAAGTCTACCACTCTTGTGAAGAGTGCTGCTGTGAAACAATGTAGATTTCCAAGGGGGTGGGTGGCATAAGGAGACAGGAGAAACTATCCTAGAACTGTACCCAGTGGGTATTGTATACCCTGCCCACGGCGCTTTCAACAGCTGGTATGGTCAGTAAAAACGTCAGATGGCTCATGGTGACTGGCCATGGGCCACCGAGAATTGAACAAAGTGGAGTCCCATCTGTGCAGCTGTGCCCAACTGCCCTCATCTTAGAAACCTTGGCATGGTCCTAGGAAGGTACCATGCTGTGTTGCCTTTTTTAGTTCACCTTGGGCCACTAAGTCACAAGATCATTTTTCCTTCACATGGGAGGGACAAAAATGCACCTTTCAAGTGCTTCCCTAAGGCTGCCGCATGTCATGGGATGGGAACCCGAGACCTGTCCCTGTTCTCCTTCCCCACATCAGGAAAATGGGTCCACTACACCAATGATACTATGTTAACCTGTGAAGACTTGCCTCTGCTGCAGGACACTCTGCAGACTTTACTGGAACAGCTGTGAGGGAAAGGATGGGCGATGAACCCACAGAAAATTCAAGACCCATGCACTGCCATAAAGTTTTTGGGAGTCATGTGGTTGGGTAAGCTTCACATTGTCCCAGAAGCTGTGACTGATAAAGTACAAGCCTGTCCAACCCCTAAGAACACAAAAGAGGCACAAGCCTCTGTAGGGATTTGGCGTTTGGAGGATGTTTATTCCCCACCAGGCACAGTGCTCCATCCCTTATGCCGCTTGGTAAAGAAAGGGCATGTGTGGGACTGGGGATCGGAGCAGCAAGCCGCCTTTGAGAAGGAAGAATACTAGTGAAGCAGACGAAAGCTCTGGGCATCTCCCAAGTAGGGCTGCCCTTTGAGTTTGGTATTTATGTGGCTCTGCAAGGTATGAGCTGGGCACTGTGGCAACAGGACAGAGTCCTCCTAGGATTTTGGTCCCAGCTCTGGAAGGGGGCAGAAACCCCATGTACCCCATAGAGTAACAGCTCCTGGCAGTGTACACAGCACTCCTCCAGGCAGAGCCTCTCATGAAGGCGAGAAGTTCCCTTCCTATCAAGGGGTAGGTTGAGGACATTTTCCGTAGACCCACCTCTGCCATGGCTCAACCTCCCACTCTAAGTGGCAGCCTCTTTACATCAGAGGAACACCCTTCTGCCAGCCCACTGTCTCTAGATATGTGGGTGCTACTAGGCCTTATAGGGTATGTGGATCCTCCAGATGCCCTCTCCCCTATTTCTGTGGCAGCCCCTGCGGCCTGTAGAAAGGGAATGGGGGAAATTCCCTCGGATGCCTGGTATACAGATGAATCTAGTCAGGGTAATCAGCTCATGTGGACTGCAGTCACTGTTCAGCCCAACACTGACACCATCTGGATGGAAACAGGAATGAACCACAGCAGCCAGTGGGCTGAACTCAGAGCACTTTGGCTGGTGATCACTCATGAGCCCCGACTGTTAACTCTTTGCATTGACAGTTGGGATGTTCTAAAGGGATTAATCCTATAGCTTGAACAATAGGAAGCTGAGGGGTGAATGACCATGAATAAGCCATGTGGGGTCAGGATATGTGGAAGGACATCTGGGTTCATCTGAAAGAGACTGAGTCAGCCCTGTCTTCCAAAGTCCCACCTCGTAAAGCATTGACATTCTCTGGCAGTTAGGAAGCTTGGGTACAAGCTCTAGCAACTGACCCTTAGTAGATACAGCAGACTGGGTGCATAGAAAGAGCAGTCACTGCAGCGCCTGGGTGGCATATTGCCAAGTGTGCTGGATTGCCCTCAAAATATAATGACTTGTTTAATTCAGTAACAGCATGTCCTGTGTGTTCTAAACAACTCCCAAGACAACAAACTGCGAAAGGGGTCTGTGGCCATTCACCAGAGTTCCCAACCAGTGAGGGATCGCATATTGATTATATTGGCTACTCCCTCCAAGTGAGGGTTCTAAACATGCCTTGGTTTGTGTGGTCACTGCATCTGGCCTTTCCTCTGTTGCCACTCAAACCAGGCTGCCACCATTAGGGGATTAGAGAAGCTGAGTACCATGGACAGATACCTTCATTGACTAGACAGTGAGTGGAGATCACATTTCAAAGGTCATGATGTATAAGACTGGGCAGAAGAACATGACATTGAATGGAAGTTCCATCTCCCCTAGATCCCACAAGCAGCAGCACTGGTAAAAAGGAAGAATGAAATATTAAAGCAACAGATTAAATTACTAACAAGTAAAGCACCTTTGCTGGGTAGACTAAAGTACTGTCCTAGGCTTCAATACATTTGAAGGATCAGCCAGTAGGGCCTGTTGCCCCATGCGCCAGACTGGGGACCCCTGCTGAGATAGCCAATGCCTTAAAGGTATGGAAGTCTCGGGAGATGGCCATTGCCCTGACTCTTATTGTGGATCAACATGCTGCTGAGGACACCAAGCCCCATCACACCTCGGAAAGGCGTATCTACTGAAATTTGCAATGGGGCATACCCACAGGGATGGGAGAGTTACTTCACACTCCTGGGTGAAGGGGAACTAGTCAGTCTGCACTGGGATCCTGTCGTCCTGCTGTAAGCTGGACCTTTTGAAACACACTATACCTGGAATGGAACACACACCATTGAAAGAGAGGAGAGGATAGGGGTCCTGTTCTGTCTTATCCTGCCCCCCCGGTCCATTTCCTCACATCTGACAGCACTGCTTCCTCCAGTCAACGTGTATGGTTTGCACAACCATGTCAAGTTCCTAAAGCTGCAGCCACATTAACATCCAAGGGTTAGGCCACAAGTGTAGTTCTTATAGAAGGGGAAGACCTTCCCATACAGGTTTCTACTAAATGTCTCTCTTTTTGACCTTAGACTTCTTCTGTTCCTGTGGTGTCTGGATAGGCACCTGATGGAAATGTCTTTCTATGGTGGGCCCACTTGTATGCCCGGCAAAGGAATCAATCCAACTGTTAGGTATGTAGGCAGCTGCCCCTCTCTAGCTCTTCAGGATTGCCATGGAGGGTATCATCGCCCCAGGGAGGGGACTGGAAGGCCCTAACGCAGTACATTAAGGAAGAACAAGCTAGGACTAGTACTTTTAATTCATCTGGTATCAGCCATACTGATCCAGAACCCTGGCCTGTGGCACACATGATCAATAGCTCTGGGCATGTGTACTCTTTTTCTGTCAATCAAACTATACAGAGAGTCCACCAAACTGCTGATTGGAAAAGTCCTAAAAATACCACCATCAAAGCCAGGGTGGCTACACTCAGATTTGGGATGGGTTCATGTAGTTCACCCCAGGTTATGGACACCTGAGCACCCAGGCACCCCTAAGTTGGGAACAGAAAAATTACTCCAAACAGAACCAACCCAATTGTACACGGAATATGGGATGTATATCACTGGAACTGTGCAGTCATTCTGTCATGACTGGTTTGGCACTGACTGATCATGCTGTCCAGGTCTACAATAATAATTTATTACTAGCCCTGAATTGGACTGAATGGTTGTATGACACAAATATTTGGTTGTGACTTTAACTTGAGTGGTTGGGCTACTTCACTCTGGGTTTTCCCTGGGTGCAGGGGAGAATGTGCCCCACAGTACCAAACTTGCAAACTTCCCTCTCCCTAAGGCCAGATGGGTACATTCTGTTTTCCACTGGTACGATCATTTGACCACTGCCTTTGCCCCTTCTGTTGGCTTGGAGAACATTATAGCACACAAAGAAGCCTTTACTAAATTCACCCAACAAGCCTTAAATGATAGCTGGCAAAGCCTGTCTTTACTGAACACTAAAATGTCTCTAATGAGAAAGGCTGTCCTCCAAAATAGAATGTACTTGGACATTTTTATTGCCTCACAAGGAGGCACCTTGCCATTATCCGGACAGAATGTTATGAGTCTGCTAATGTATCATCTTTACTAAATCACATGAGGACACAAGTGAATGGCCTAAGGGACTTACAAATCAGTGGTTTGGATCATGTGGCTTTAGGTGGGAAAATTGTTACTTATTTTGGGATTCATCTTAATCTGTGTTTTCTCTTGCATGTGCTTGTATTGTTGCTGTGGTATCCACCTTCAGTGCAGCCAGATAGTGCCAAACAAGCCACCTCCATGCTAGTGAAACACCTTGCTAACCTCTCAGGGCACATTGTGGAAGAGGCGGGGGCATGTAAGACGGTTAGGGCTAGTCATGAGGGTTGGAGTGTTGGAGGAAGTAACCAAGAGGACGTGATCACTGAACTGGACCCAGGCAATTGGAGACTCCTCACCCTCTACCTGTCCCTGGAATGTACATTCTGCCCACCGTTCCCACAGTGGGAGGTGTTTCAAGGACACAGTCTTGAGAAAGAATGTGTTGTTGGGACCATCTGGATACGTGACTGAACCCCATTAAGGGGTTTGTGTTCTTCAATATTGCATTTCTTTTCCTTAAAAGGTAATAACCTGTTTATCATATAGTAGAACTTAGCTTAACCCAGATAATTTAGACATAGCCATGGCATTATAATTTTATTTTGGTCACTGAGGTTGGGGAAAAAAACAACCTAAAGACTGAAGTAGTCTCTGAAGGCCTATAAATTTTTCAACCTTCCTTTTCTCCCAGTCTTGAAGGACTGTATGACTTTGATGAAAAGTAAGACTGCCTTCAGTCTTCTATGTCTGTCAGGCATTATTGTTGGTGAGGTTCTAAAAACCCAAAAAGAAAGCCAACAAAAACAAAGGAAAGAACCTTGAAAGACCTGACCATGAGTAGGCAATCAATTAAAAAAATCTCTGGAACACCTGGAATTTGGCAGTATTCACATCACTTTTGGGCATTGTGAAATGAAGCAATACATTCTCTTTGGTCTTCTAAATCATTGCTATTCAAAGGGTGATTCCTGGACCAGCTGCATCTGCATCACATGGAAATGCCTTAGAGATGCAGAATCTGAGGCCTCATACTAGATCTCCTGAATCATCATCTGTATGTAAACAAGATGCTTAGAAGATTCATGGGCATGTTAAGTTTTCAAAGAATTGGTCCATTTAATCTAAGTTATCAAATTTGTGAGGGTAGAGTTCTTTGTAGTATTCTTTATTAGCCTTTTAAGGACCGTGGGATCTATAAAGATGCCCCTTCTTTCATTTCTGATACTGGTAACTAGCTTTTAGTTTTGTTGAATTTCTCTTTTGTTTTTCTGTTTTCATTTTGTTGATTTTTGCTCTAATTTTAAAATTATTTCTTTGCTATTGCTTGCTTTGGTTTTAATTTACTCTTCTTTCTCTAGTTCGCTAAGGTGAAAGCTGAGGTTATTGGTATTAGAACTTTTGACTTTTCTAAAATATATATTTAATGCTATAAAACTCCCTCTAAGTTTTGCTTTAGCTGCATCCTACAAATTTTTATAAATAGTTTAATTTTCATTTAGTTAATAATATTTTAAAATTTTCTCTTGAGATGACTTTTTTGACTCATGATTTATTTAGAAGTGTGTTGTTTAATTTCTGGCTATCTTTCTGCGTTAATTTCTAGTCTAATTCCATTGTGGTATGAGAACATATTTTGTATGACTTCTATTATTTTGAATTTGTTAATTGCCCAGAATGTTCCATGTGAGCTTGAGAAGAATGTGTATTTTGCTGTTGTTTCATGGAATGTTCTATAAATGTCAATCAGTTCAAGTTGATTGATAGTGCTATTCAGGTCATCTGTAGTCTTACTGATTTTCAGCCTGCTTGAAATATCAATTATTAACAAAAATGTGTTGAAGTGTCCAACTATAATATTGGATTTGTCTATTTCTACTTGCAGTATCAGTTTTCGCCTCATATATTTTAATGCTCTACTATTAGGTGCATACACATTTAGGATTGTTATGTCTTTGGGAGAATTGATCTCTTTTTCTTTAATTTTTTTATTGGAGTATAGTTGATTTACAATGTTGTGTTAGTTTCTGCTGTACAGCAAAGTGATTCAGTTATACATACACATATATCCACTCTTTTTTAGATTCTATTCCCATATAGGTCATTACAGAGTATTGAATAGGGTTCCCTGTGATATTCAGTAGGTTCTTATTAGTTATCTAATATGGTAACTGTTATCATATTAGTTATCTAATATGATAGCCATCTGTATGTCAGAGAAATATTTATTTAGATCTTCTGCTCATTTTTTAATTGGGTTGTTTGTTTTTTTGATATTGAGCTGCATGAGCTGTTTGTATGTTTTGGAGATTAATCTCTTGTCGGTCACTTAGTTTGCAAATATTTTCTCCCATTCCGTGGGTTTTCTTTTCATTTTGTTGACGGTTTCCTTTGCTGTGCAAAAGCTTTTAAGTTTAATTAGGTCCAACTTGTTTATTTTTGTTTTTATTTTCATTACTCTCGGAGGTGGATCAGAAAAGATCTTGCTGCGATTTACGTCGGAGAATGTTCTGCCTATGTTTTCCTCTAAGAGTTTTATAGTATCCAGTCTTACGTTTAGGTCTTTAATCCATTTTGACTTTATTTTTGTGTATAGTGTTAGAGAATGTTCTAATTTCATTCTTCTACATGTAGCTGTTCAGTTTCCCAGCACCACTTATTGAAGATACGGTCTTTTCTCCAGTGTACTTTCTTGCCTCCTTTGTCATAGAATAGGTGACCATATGTGCATGGGTTTATCTCTGGATTTTCTATCCTGTTCCATTTATCTATATTTCTGTTTTTGTGCCAGTACCATACTGTTTTGATTACTGTAGCCCTGTAGTATAGTCTGAAGTCAGGGAGGCTGATTCCTCCAGCTGTTTTTCTTTCTCAAGATTGCCTTGGCTATTCAGGGTCTTCTTTGTTTCCATACAAATCATAAAAAGTTTTGTTCTGATTCTGTGAAAAATGCTATTGGTAATTTGATAGGGGTTGCATTGAATCTGTAGATTACTTTGGGTAGTATAGTCATTTTGACAATATTGATTCTTCCAATCCAAGAACATGGTATATCTCTCCATCTGTTTGTGTCATCTTTGATTTCTTTCATCAGTATCTTATAGTTTTCTGAGTACAGGTCTTTTGCCTCCTCAGGTCGGTTTATTCTTAGGTATTTTATTCTTTTTGGTGTGATGGTAAATGGAATTGTTTCCTTAATTTCACTTTCTGACCTTTCATGGTTAGTGTATAGGAATACAAGAGATTTCTGTGCATTAATTTTGTATCCTGCAAATTTACCAAATTCATTGATGCGCTTCAGTAGTTTTCTAGTAGCATCTTTAGAATTTTCTATATACAGTAAGTCCCCTACATACGAATGAGTTCTGTTCCAAGAGTGCATTCATAAGTCCAATTTGTTCATAAGTCCAACAAAGTTAGCCTAGGTACCCAACTAACACAATCGGCTATATAGTACTGTACTGTAATAAGTTTATAATACTTTTCACACAAATAATACATAAAAACAAACACAAAAAACATTTTTAATCTTACAGGACAGTACCTTGAAAAGTACAGTAGTACAGTACAACAACTGGCATACGGGGCCGGCATCAAGTGAACAGGAAAGAAGAGTTACTATGGAGGAGGGAGAGGAGGTGGGAGATGGTAGAGCTGAAGGATTGTCAGCAATAGGAGATGGAGGGCAAGCTGCAATTTCACTCATGCCTGATGTTGATGGCACAGGTTCTGGTTCCTTGCTGGATTCAATTCTATCTACCCTCTGAAAAAACGATCCAGTGGTGTCTGGGTAGTAGCTCTTTTTATCTCATCATAGATGATGCCAGACACGTGAACTAATTTATGTGATTGGACATGCAAATGCACGTTTACATCTTTGAAAGTTCACAACTTGAAGGTTCCTATGTAGGGGACTTACTGTATAGTATCATGTCATCTGCAAACAGTGACAGTTTTACTTCTTTTCCAATTTGGATTCCTTTTATTTATTTTTCTTCTCTGATTGCCATGGCTATGACTTCCAAAATTATGTTGAATAAAAGTAGAAAGAGTGGACATCCTTGTCTTGTTCCCAATCTCAGGGGAAATGCTTTCAGTTTTTCAACATTGAGAATGATGTTTTCTGTGGGTTTGTCATATATAGCTTTTATTGTGTTGAGGTATGTTCTCTCTATGCTCACTTTTGGAGAGTTTTTATTGTAAACACTAAATGTGTGTTGAATTTTGTCAAAAGCTTTTTCTGCATCTATTGAGATGATCATATGGTTTTTATTGTTTAATTTGTTAGTGTGGTGTATCACACTTATTGATTTGTGTATATTCAAGAATCCTTGCATCCCTGGGATAAGTCCCACTTGATCATGGTGTATGATCTTTTCAATGTGTTGTTGGATTCTGTTTGCTAGTATTTTGTTGAGTATTTTTGCATCTATGTTCATCAGTGATATTGGTCTGTAATTTTCTTTTTTTGTGATATCTTTGTCTGGTTTTGGTATCAGGGTGATGGTGGGCTCATAGAATGATCTTGAGAGTGTTCCTTCCTCTGCAATTTTTTGGAAGAGTTTGAGAAGGATAGGTGTTAACTCTTCTCTAAATGTTTGAGAGAATTCACCTGTGAAGTCATCTGGTCTTGGACTTCTGTTTGTTGGAAGTTTTAAAATCACAGTTTCAATTTCGTTACCTGTGATTGGTCTGTTCATGTCTTCTATTTATTCCTGTTTCAGTCCTGGAAGCTTGTACCTTTCTAAGAATTTGTCTATTTCTTTGAGGTTGTCCATTTTACTGGCATATAGTTGGTTGCAGTAGTCTCTTATGATCCTTCATATTTCTATGGTGTCAGATGTAACTTCTTTTTCATTTCTAATTTTATTGATTTGAATCCTCTCCCTTTTTTTCTTAATGAGTCTGGCTGAAGTTTTATCACTTTTGTTAATCTCCTCAAAGAACCAGCTTTTAGTTTCATTGATCTTTGCTATTGTTTCCTTCATCTCTATTTCATTTATTTCTGCTCTGATCTTTATGATATCTTTCTTTCTACTAACTTTAGGTTTTGATTGTTCTTCTTTCTCCAGTTGCTTTAGGTGTAAGGTTAGGTTGTTTACTTGAGATTTTTCTTGTTTCCTGAGTTCCCTCTTAGAACTACTTTTGCTGCATCTCATAAGTTTTGGATTGTTGTGTTTTTGTTGTCATTTATTTCTAGGTATTTTTTGATTTCTTCAGTGATCCATTGGTTGTTTAGTAACGTATTATTTAGTCTCCATGTGTTTGTGATTTTTACATTTTTTTCCCCTGTAGTTGATTTCTAATCTCATAGCGTTGTGGTCAGAAAAGATGCTTGATATGATTCCAATTTTCTTAAATTTACTGAGAATTGATTTGTGGCCCAAGATGTGATCTATCCTGGGGAATGTACCAGGTGCACTTGAGGAGAAAGCGTATTCTGCTGCTTTTAGATATCAGTTAAGTCTATCTGGTCTAATGTGCCATTTGAGGCTTGTGATTCCTTATTAATTTTCTATCTGGATGTTCTGTCCATTGGTGTAAGTGGGCTGTTAAAGTCCCCCACTCTTATTGTGCTACTGTGGATTTCCCCTTTTATGGTTGTTAGCATTTGCCTCATATACTCAGGTGCTCCTATGTTGGGGCCATATATATATATATTTTTTTTTTTAATAGATCTTTATTGGAGTATAATTGCTTCACAATGCTGTGTTAGTTTCTGTTGTGCACCAATGTGAATCAGCCATATGCATACATATGTCCCCATATCCCCTCCTTCTTGAGCCTCCCTCCCATCCTCCCTATCCCACCCCTCTAGGTCATTGCAAAGCACCAAGCTGATCTCCCTGTGCTATGCTCCTGCTTCCAATTAGCTAACTATTTTACATTCAGTAGTGTATATATGTCGATGTTACTCTCATTTCATCCCAGCTTCCCCCTCCTACCCCATGGCCTCAAGTCCATTCTCTAGGTCGACATCTTTATTCCTGCCCTGCAACTAGGTTCATCAGTACCATTTTTTTTAGATTCCATATATATGCATTACAATATGGTATTTGTTTTTCTCTTTCTGACTTACTTCACTCTGTATGACAGACTCTAACTCCATCCACCTCACTACAAATACCTCCATTTCATTTCTTTTTATGGCTGAGTAATATTCCATTGTATATATGTGCCACATCTTCTTTATCCATTCATCCAATGATGGACACTTAGGTTGCTTCCATGTCCTGGCTATTGTAAATAGAGCTGCAGTGAACATTGGGGTGCATGTGTCTTTTTGAATTATGGTTTTCTCAGTGTATATGCCCAGTAGTGGGATTGCTGGGTCATATGGTAGTTCTATTTTTAGTTTTTTAAGGAACCTACATACTGTTCTCCATAGTGGTTGTATCAATTTACATTCCCACCAACAGTGCAAGAGGGTTCCCTTTTCTCCACACCCTCTCCAGCATTTATTGTTTCTAGATTTTTTGATGATGGCCATTCTGACTAGTGTGAGATGATATCTCATTGTAGTTTTGACTTGCATTTCTCTAATGATTAGTGATGTTGAGCATTCTTTCATGTGTCTGTTGGCACTCTGTATATCTTCTTTGGAGAAATGTCTATTTAGGTCTTCTGCCCATTTTTGGATTGGGTTGTTTGTTTTTTTGTTATTGAGCTGCATGAGCTGCTTGTAAATCTTGGAGATTAATCCTTTGTCAGTTGCTTCATTTGCAAATATTTTCTCCCATTCTGAGGGTTGTCTTTTGGTCTTGTTTATGGTTTCCTTTGCTGTGCAAAAGCTTTTAAGTTTCATTAGGTCCCATTTGTTTATTTGTGTTTTTATTTCCATTTCTTTAGGAGCTGGGTCAAAAAGGATCTTGCTGTGATTTATGTCATAGAGTGTTCTGCCTATGTTTTCCTCTAAGAGTTTGATAGTGTCTGGCCTTACACTTAGGTCTTTAATCCATTTTGAGTTTATTTTTGTATATGGTGTCAGGGAGTGTTCTAATTTCATACTTTCACATGTAGCTGTCCAGTTTTCCCAGCACCACTTATTGAAGAGGCTGTCTTTTCTCCCCTGTATATTCTTGCCTCCTTTATCAAAGATAAGGTGACCATATGTGCGTGGGTTTATCTCTGGGCTTTCTATCCTGTTCAATTGATCTATGTTTCTGTTTTTGTGCCAGTACCAAACTGTCTTGATTACTGCAGCTTTGTAGTATAGTCTGAAGTCAGGGAGCCTGATTCCTCCAGCTCCATTTTTCGTTCTCAAGATTGCTTTGGCTATTCGGGGTCTTTTGTGTTTCCATACAAATTGTGAAATTTTTTGTTCTAGTTCTGTGAAAAATGCCAGTGGTAGTTTGATAGGGATTGCATTGAATCTGTAGATTGCTTTGGGTAGTAGAGTCATTTTCACAATGTTGATACTTCCAATCCAAGAACATGGTATATCTCTCCATCTATTTGTATCATCTTTAATTTCTTTCATCAGTGTCTTATAATTTTCTGCATACAAGTCTTTTGTCTCCTTAGGTAGGTTTATTCCTAGATATTTTATTCTTTTTGTTGCAGTGTAAATGGGAGTGTTTTCTTAATTTCACTTTCAGATTTTTCATCATTAGTGTATATGAATGCAAGAGATTTCTGTGCCTTAATTTTGTATCCTGCTACTTTACCAAATTCATTGATTAGCTCTAGTAGTTTTCTGGTAGCATCTTTAGGATTCTCTATGTATAGCATCATGTCATCTGCAAACAGTGACAGCTTTACTTCTTCTTTTCCGATTTGGGTTCCTTTTATTTCTTTTTGTTCTCTGATTGCTGTGGCTAACACTTCCAAAACTATGTTGAATAATAGTGGTGAGAGTGGGCAACCTTGTCTTGTTCCTCATCTTAGTGGAAATGGTTTCAGTTTTTCACCATTGAGGACAATGTTGGCTGTGGGTTTGTCATATATGGCCTTTATTATGTTGCGGAAAGTTCCCTCTATGCCTACTTTCTGCAGGGTTTTTATCATAAACGGGTGTTGAATTTTGTCGAAAGCTTTCTCTGCATCTATTGAGATGATCATATGGTTTTTCTCTTTCAATTTGCTAATATGGTGTATCACGTTGATTGATTTGTGTATACTGAAAAATCCTTGCATTCCTGGAATAAATCTCACTTGATCATGGTGTATGATCCTTTTAATGTGCTGTTGGCTTCTGTTTGCTAGTATTTTGTTGAGGATTTTTGCATCTATATTCATCAGTGATATTGGTCTGTAGTTTTCTTTCTTTGTGAAATCTCTGTCTGGTTTTGGTATCAGGGTGATGTTGGCCTTGAAGAATGAGTTGGGGAGTGTTCCTCCCTCTGCAATATTTTGGAAGAGTTTGAGAAGGATAGGTGTTATCTCTTCTCTAAATGTTTGAGAGAATTCGCCTGTGAAGCCATCTGGTCCTGGGCTTTTGTTTGTTGGAAGATTTTTAATCACAGTTTCAATTTCAGTGCTTGTGATTGGTCTGTTCATATTTTCTATTTCTTCCTGGTTCAGTCTCGGCAGGTTGTGCATTTCTAAGAATCTGTCCATTTCTTCCAGGTTGTCCAATTTATTGGCATAGAGTTGCTTGTAGTAATCTCTCATGATCGTTTGTATTTCTGCAGTGTCAGTGGTTACTTCTCCTTTTTCATTTCTAATTTTACTCATTTGCGTCTTCTCCCTTTTTCTCTTGATGAGTCTGGCTAATGGTTTATCAATTTTGTTTATCTTCTCAAAGAACTAGCTTTTAGTTTTATTGATCTTTGCTATTGTCTCCTTGATTTCTTTTTCATTTATTTCTCATCTGATCTTTATGATTTCTTTCCTTCCGCTAGCTTTGTGGTTTTTTTGTTCTTCTTTCTCTAATTGCTTTAGGCGCAGGTTAGGTTGTTTATTCGAGATGTTTCCTGTTTCTTGAGGTAGGCTTGTATTGCTATAAACTTCCCTCTTAGAACTGCTTTTGCTGCATCCCATAGGTTTTGGGTCGTCGTGTCTCCATTGTCATTTGTTTCTAGGTATTTTTTGATTTCCCCTTTGATTTCTTCAGTGATCACTTCGTTATTAAGTAGTGTATTGTGTAGCCTCTATGTGTTTGTATTTTTTAACAGATCTTTTCCTGTAATTGATATCTAGTCTCATAGCATTGTGGTCAGAAAAGATACTTGATACAATTTCAATTTTCTTAAATTTACCAAGGCTTGATTTGTGACCCAGGATACGATCTATCCTGGAGAATGTTCCATGAGCACTTGAGAAAAATGTGTATTCTGTTGTTTTTGGGTGGAATGTCCTATAAATATCAATTAAGTCCATCTTGTTTAATGTATCATTTAGAGCTTGTGTTTCCTTATTTATTTTCATTCTAGATGATCTGTCCCTTGGTGAAAGTGGGGTGTTAAAGTCCCCTACTATGATTGTGTTACTGTCGATTTCCCCTTTTATGGCTATTAGTGTTTTCCTTATGTATTGAGGTGCTCCTATGTTGGGTGCATAAATATTTACAATTGTTATACCTTCCTCTTGGATCGATCCCTTGATCATTATATAGTGTTCTTCTTTGTCTCTTGTAATAGTCTTTATTTTAAAGTCTATTTTGTCTGATATGAGAATTGCTACTCCAGCTTCCTTTTGATTTCCATTTGCATGGAATATCTTTTTCCATCCCCTCACTTTCAGTCTGTATGTGTCTCTAGGTCTGAAGTGGGTCTCTTGTAGACAGCATATATATGGGTCTTGTTTTTGTGTCCATTCAGCCAGTCTGTGTCTTTTGGCGGGAACATTTAATCCATTTACATTTAAGGTAATTATCGATATGTATGTTCTTATTCCCATTTTCTTAAATGTTTTGGGTTTGTTATTGTAGGTGTTTTCCTTCTCTTGTGTTTCTTGCCTAGAGAAGCTCCTTTAGCATTTGTTGTAAAGCTGGTTTGGTGGTGCTGAACTCTCTCAGCTTTTGCTTGTCTGTAAAGGTTTTAATTTCTCCATCAAATCTGAATGAGATCCTTGCTGGGTAGAGTAATCTTGGTTGTAGGTTTTTCTCCTTCATCACTTTAAGTATATCCTGCCACTCCCTTCTGGCTTGCAGGGTTTCTGCTGAAAGATCAGCTGTTAACCTTATGGGGATTGCCTTGTGTGTTATTTGTTGTTTTTCCCTTGCTGCTTTTAATATGTTTTCTTTATATTTAATTTTTGATAGTTTGATTAATATGTGTCTTGGCGTGTTTCTCCTTGGATTTATCCTGGATGGGACTCTCTGTGCTTCCGGGACTTGATTAACTATTTCCTTTCCCATATTAGGGAAGTATTCAACTATAATCTCTTCAAATATTTTCTCAGTCCCTTTCTTTTTCTCTTCTTCTTCTGGGACCCCTATAATTCGAATGTTGGTGCGTTTAATGTTGTCCCAGAGGTCTCTGGGACTGTCCTCAGTTCTTTTCATTCTTTTTTCTTTATTCTGCTCTGCAGTAGTTATTTCCACTATTTTATCTTCCAGGTCACTTATCCGTTCTTCTGCCTCAGTTATTCTGCTATTGATCCCGTCTAGAGTATTTTTAATTTCATTTATTGTGTTTTTCATCATTGCTTGGTTCCTCTTTAGTTCTTCTACATCCTTGTTAAATGTTTCTTGCATTTTGTCTATTCTATTTCCAAGATTTTGGATCATATTTACTATCATTATTCTGAATTCTTTTTCAGGTAGACTGTCTATTTCCTCTTCATTTGTTAGGTCTGGTGTGTTTTGACCCTGCTCCTTCATCTGCTGTGTGTTTTTCTGTCTTCTCATTTTGCTTATCTTACTGTGTTTGGGGTCTCCTTTTCACAGGCTGCAGGTTCGTAGTTCCCGTTGTTTTTGGTATCTGTCCCCAGTGGCTAAGGTTGGTTCAGTGGGTTGTGTAGGCTTCCTTGTGGAGGGAACTAGTGCCTGTGTTCTGGTGGATGAGGCTGGATCTTGTCTTTCTGGTGGGCATGTCCACGTCTGGTGGTGTGTTTTGGGGTGTCTGTGGCCTTATTGATTTTAGGCAGCCTCTCTGCTAATGCATGGGGCTGTGTTTCTGTCTTGCTAGTTGTTTGGCATAGGGTGTCCAGCACTGTAGGTTGCTCGTCGTTGAGTGAAGCTGGGTCTTGATGTTGAGATGGAGATCTCTGAGAGATTTTCGCCATTTGGTATTACGTGGAGCTGGGAGGTCTCTTGTGGACCAGTGTCCTGAAGTTGGCTCTCCCACCTCAGAGGCACAGCCCTGATGCCTGGCTGGACCACCAAGAGCCCTTCATCCACACGGCTCAGAATAAAAGGGAGAAAAAATAGAAAGAAAGAAAGAGGATAAAATAAAATAAAATAAAGCTATTATAATAAAAAATAAGAAAAAATTATTAAGAAAAAATTTATTACGAAAAAAATTTTTTAAAATTTTTAAAAATAAATTTGTTAATTTTTATAATAAAAAATGAGAAAAAATTATTACGAAAAAAATTTATTAAGAAAAAATCTTTAATTTGTTAAAATAAAAAATATGAAGAAACCTATTACGAAAAAAATTTTTTAATTTTTAAAAAAAAAATATGTCTGCTCAGAGTGACCTTTTTTTTTTTTTTTTAAACTTTGGGTTTATTTACTTATTTATGGTGGTGTTAGGTCTTCGTTTCTGTGTGAGGGATTTCTCTAGTTGCGGCAAGTGGGGACCACTCTTCATCGCGTTGCACGGGCCTCTCATCGCAGCCTCTCTTGTTGCGGGGCACAGGCTCCAGATGCGCAGGCTCAGTAATTGTGGCTCACAGGCCAAGCCGCTCCGCGGCATGTGGGATCTTCCCAGACTAGGGCTTGAACTCCCGTCCCCTGCATTGGCAGGCAGATTCTCAACCACTGCACCACCAGGGAAGCCCCAGGAAAAAATTTTTTTTAATTTTTAAAAATAGAAAATAAGGAAAAAATTATTAAGAAAACATTTATTAAGAAAAAAATTGTTTTAAGTAAAAAAAAAACGGACGGACCAAACCCTAGGACAAATGGTGAAAGCACAGCTATACAGACAAAATCTCACCCAGAAGCATACACCTATACACTCACAACAAAAGGAAAAGAGGCAAAATTAATATATCCTGCTCCCAAAGTCCATCTCCTGAATTTGGGATGATTCGTTGTCTACTCAGGTATTCAACAGATGCAGGTACATCAAGTTGTTTGTGGAGCTTTAATCCGCTGCTTCTGAGGCTGCTGGGAGAAATTTCCCTTTCTCTTCTTTGTTCGTACAGCTCCTGGGGTTCAGCTTTGGATTTGGACCCGCCTCTGCGTGTAGGTCGCCTGAGGGCATCTGTTCTTTGCTCAGGCAGGATGGGGTTAAAGGAGCAGCTGCTTCGGGGGCTCTGGCTCACTCAGTCAGTGGGGAGGGAAGGGTACAGATGTGGGACGAGCCTGCAGCGGCAGAGGCTGGCGTGACGTTGCAGCAGCCTGAGGCGTGCTGTGCGTTCTCCCTGCGAAGTTGTCCCTGGATCACGGGACCCTGGCCGTGGTGGGCTGCACAGGCTACCGGGAGGGGCGGTGTGGAGAGTGACCTGTGCTCGCACACAGGCTTCTTGGTGGCAGCAGCAGCAGCCTTAACGTCTCATGCCTGTCTCTGGGGTCCGCGCTGATAGCCGCGGCTCCCGCCCGTCTCCGGAGCTTGTTTAGGCGGTGCTCTGAATTCCCTCTCCTTTCACACCACGAAACAAAGAGGCAAGAAAATGTCTCTTGCCTCTTCGGTAGCTGCAGACTTTTTCCCGTACTCCCTCCCGGCCAGCTGTGGTGCGCTAACCCCTTCAGGCTGTGTTCACGCAGCCAACCCCAGTCTTCTCCCTGCGATCTGACCGAAGCCCAAGCCTCAGCTCCCAGCCCCCGCCCGCCCCAGTGGGTGAGCAGACAAGCCTCTGGGGCTGGTGAGTGCTGCTCGGCGCCGAGCCTCTGTGTGGGAATCTCTCCGCTTTGCCTTCCACACCCCTGTGGCTGTGCTATCCTCCGTGGCTCCGAAGCTTCCCCCCTCTGCCACCCGCAGTCTCCACCCGCGAAGGGGCTTCCTAGTGTGTGGAAACCTTTCCTCCTTCACAGCTCCCTCCCACTGATGCAGGTCCCGTCCCTATTCTTTTGTCTCTGTTATTTCTTTTTTCTTTTGCCCTACCCAAGTACGTGGGGAGTTTCTTGCCTTTTGGGAGGTCTGACGTCTTCTGCCAGCATTCAGTGGGTGTTCTGTAGGAGCAGTTCCACGTGTAGATGTATTTCTAATGTATCTGTGGGAAGGGAGGTGATCTCCGTGTCTTACTCTTCCACCATCTTGCCCAGCGCCCTTCAGCCCATTTTTTAATTGGATTGTTTGTTTTTTTGATATTGAGCTCCATGAGCTGTTTGTATATTTTGGAGATGAATCCTTTGTCCATTGTTTCATTTGCAAATATTTTCTCCCATTCTGAGGGTTGTCTTTTTGTCTTGTTTATGGTTTCCTTTGGTGTGCAAAAGCTTTTAAGTTTCATTAGGCTCCATTTGTTTATTTTTGTTTTTTATTTCCATTACTCTAGAAGGTGGGTCAAAAAAGATCTTGCTATGGTTTATGTCAAAGAGTATTTTCTTATGTTTTCCTCTAAGAGTTTTATAGTGTCTGGTCTTACATTTTGGTCTTTAATCCATTTTATGTTTATTTTTGTGTATGGTGTTCAGTAGTGTTCTAATTTCATTCTTTTACATGTAGCTGTCCAGTTTTCCCAGCACCGCTTATTGAAGAGGCTGTCCTTTCTCCATTATATTCTTGCCTCCCTTGTCATAAACTAGGTGACCATATGTGTGTGGGTTTATCTCTGGGCATTCTATCCTGTACCATTGATCTATGTTTCTGTTTTTGTGCCAGTACCATACTGTCTTGATTACTGTAGCTTTGTGGTATAGTTTGAAGTCAGGGAGCCTGATTCCTCCACTCTGTTTTTCTTTCTCAAGATTGCTTTGGCTATTCGGGGTCTTTTGTGTTTTCATATGAATTGTAAAATTTTTTGTTCTAATTCTGTGAAGAATGTCTTTTGTAGTTTGATAGCGATTGCATTGAATCTGTAGACTGCATTGGGTAGTATAGTCATTTTGACAATATTGATTCTTCCAGTCCAAGAACATGGTCTATTTCTCCATCTGTTTATGTCATCTTTGATTTTTTTCATCAGTGTTTTATAGTTTTCTGAATAAAAGTCTTTCGCCTCCTTAGGCAGGTTTATTCCTAGGTATTTTATTTTTTCTGTTGCGATGGTGAATGTGATTTACCATTTAATTTTTCCTTAATTTCTGTTTCTGATTTTTCATTGTTGATGTGTAAGAATGCCAGAGATTTCTGTGCATTAAGTTTGTATCCAGCAACCTTACCAAATTCATTAATTAGTTCTAGTAGTTTTCTGGTGGCATCTTTAGGATTTTCTATGTATAGTGTTATGTCATCTGCAAATAGTGACAGTTTTACTTCCTCTTTGCCAATTTGTATTCTTCTATTTATTTTTATTCTCTGATTGCCATGGCTAGGACTTCCAAAACTATGTTGAATGAGAGTGGAGAGAGTGTACATCCTTGTCTTGTTCCTGATCTTAGAGGAAATGCTTTCAGTTTTTCACTATTGAGTGTGATGCTTGCTGTGGGTTTGTCATATATGGCCTTTATTATGTTGAGGTAGGTTCCCTCTATGCCCATATTCTGGAGAGTTCTTTTATCATAAATCAGTGTTCAATTTTGTCCGAAGCTCTTTCTGAATCTATTGCGATGACCATATGGTTTTTATTCCTTAATTTGTTAATGTGGTGTAACACATTGATTGATTTGCATATATTGAAGAATCCTTGCACAACTGGGATAAATCCCACTTGATGGTGGATGATCCTTTTCATGTGTTGTTGGATTCTGTTTGCTACTTTTTTGTTCAGGATTTTTGCATCAATGTTCATCAATGATATTGGTCTACGATTTTCATTTTTTTGTGATATCTTTTTCTGGAAGGGTATCAGGATGATGGTGGCTTCGTAGAATGAATTTGGGAGTGTTCCTCCCTCTGAAATTTTTTGGAACAGTTTGAGAAAGATCAGTGTTAGCTCTTCTCTAAATGTTTGATAGAATTTGCCTGTGTAGCCACCTGGTCCTGGACTTTGATATTTAAGAAGATTTTAAATTACAGTTTCAATTTCATTACTTGTGATAGGTCTGTTGATATTTTCTAATTCTTCCTGGTTCAGTCTTGGAAAATTGTACCTTTCCAAGAATTTGTCCATTTCTTTGTGGTTGTTCATTTTTTTGGGCATATAGTTATTTGTAGTAGTCTCTTATGATCCTTTGTATTTCTGTAGTGTCAGTTGTGATTTCTCCTTTTTCATTTCTAATTTTATTGATTTGTGTCCTCTCCCTTTTTTTCTTGATGAGTCTGACTAAGGGTTTACCAATTTTGTTTATCTTCTCAAAGAACCAGCTATTAGTTTTATTGATCTTTGCTGTTGTTTTCTTTGTTTCTATTTCCTTTTTTTCTCCTCTGACCTTTATGATTTCTTTCCCTCTACCGACTTTGGGTTTTCTTTGTTCTTCTTTCTCCAGTTGTTTTAAGTGTAGGGTTAGATTTTTTATTTGAGATTTTTCTTGTTTCTTGAGGTGAGATTGAATTGCTATAAACTTTCCTCTTAGAACTGCTTTTGCTGCGTCCCATAGGTTTTGGGTCATCACGTTTTCATTGTCATTTTTTTTTTCTATGTATTTTTAAATTTCTTCTTTGGTTTCTTCAGTGATCTCTTGATTATTTAGTAGCACACTGTTTAGTCTCCATGTGTTTGTATTTTTTACAGTTTTTTTCCTGCAATTAATTTCCAATCCTATAGTGTTGTGGTCAGAAAAGATGCTTGATATGATTTCAATTTTCTTAAATTTTTTGAGGCTTGATTTGTGACACAAGATGTGATGTATCCTGAAGAATGTTTCATGTACACTTGAGAGAAAGTGTATTTTGCCACTATCGGGTGGAATGTTCTATAAACATCAATTGAATCTCTCTGGTCTACTGTGTCATTTAAAGCTTGTGTTTCCTTCTTTATTTTCTGTTTGGATGATCTGTCCATTGGTGTAAGTGGTGTGTTAAAGTTCCCTACTATTATCGTGTTACTGTCAATTTCTCCTTTGGTGGTTGTTAGCATTTGCCTTATGTATTGAGGTGTTCTTATGTTGGGTGCATAAATATTTATATTTGTTTTATCTTCTTCTTGGATTGATCCTTTGATAATTATGTAGTGTCCTTCTTTGTCTCTTGTAATAGTCTTTATTTTAAAGTTTATTTTATTGGATATGAGTACTGCTACTCCAGCTTTCTTTTGATTTCCATTTGCATGGAATATCTTTTCCCATCCATTCCCCTCATTCTGTATGTTTCCCTAGGTTGAAGTGGGTCTCATGTAGACAGCATATTTATGGGTCTTATTTTTTTACCCATTCAGCTAGTCTGTGTCTTTTGGTTGCAGCATTTAATCCATTTAAATTCCAGGTTATATGAATATATGTATGTTCTTATTGCCATTTTCTTAATTGTTTGGGGATTGATTTTGTGGGTCTTTTACTTCTCTTGTGTTTCCCACCTAGAGAATTTTCTTTAGCTTTTGTTGTAAAGCTGTTTTGGTGTTGCTGAATTCTCTTAGCTTTTGCTTTTCTGAAAAGCTTTTGATTTCTCTGTCGAATCTGAATGAGATCCTTGTTAGGTAGAGTTATCTTGGTTGTCGTTTTTTCTCTTTCAGCACCTTAAATATATCCTGCCACTCCTTTCTGGCCTCCAGAGTTTCTGCTGAAAAATCAGCTGATAACCCTTGGGGATTCCTTTATATGTTATTTTTTTCCCTTGTTGCTTTTAATATTTTTTCTTTGAATTTAATTTTTGTTAGTTTTATCAATGTATGTCTTGGTGTGTTTCTCTCTAGAGTGTATGGGACTCTCTGTTCTTCCTTGAATTTGGTGACTATTTCCTTTCCCATGTTAGGGAAGTTTTCAACTCTAATCTCTTCAAATATTTTCTCAGACTCTTTCTTTTTCATTTATTCTTCTGGGACCCCTATGATTCGAATGTTGGTGCATTAGTGTTATACCAGAGGTCTCTGCGTTTGTCTTCAATCTTTTAAGTCTTTTTTCTTTATTCTGCTCCTTGGCAGTTATTTCTACCCTTTTGTCTTCCAGCTCACTTATTCGTTCTGCCTCAGTTATTGTTACTGATTCCTTCTAGTGTATTTTTCATTTCAGTTATTGTGTTGTTCACCTCTGTTTGTTTGTTCTTTAGTTATTCTAGATCTTTGTTAAACATTTCTTGTATTTTCTCAATCCATGACTCCATTCTATTTCTGAGATTCTGGATCATCTTTACTATCATTACTCTGAATTCCTTTTCAGGTAGGTTGCCTATTTCCTCTTCATTTATTTGGTCTTGTAGGTTTTTACCTTCCTCCTTCATCTGTGAGATTTTTTTTGCTGTCTCTCTCTTTTTTTTTTTTTATGAGTGGGATTGTGTTCCTGTCTTACTGGTTGTTTGGTCTGAAGCTTCCAACACTGGAATTTGTAGGCTGTTGTGTAGAGCTGAGTCTTGGTGTTGAGATGAGGACCTCTGTGAGACCTCACCTCACTCCAATGAATATTCCCTGGGGTCTAAGTTTCTCTTGTAGTCCAGTGGTTCCAACATGGAGCTCCCACTCAGGATCTTCGGCCTGACTCCTGGCTTGTGAACCAAGATCCCACAAGCTGCATGGGGTGGCAAAAAAAAAAAAAAAAAAGAGAGAGAACAATAACAAAGTAAAAAATAAAATTAGACTAGGAAACTAACAGACATGTTAGAAAGAATATAAAAATAAAAATATATGATGAATCAACAAGCAGAAGGTACAACAGTACTGCACTACTAAAAAAGAGGAGGAGGGAAAAGAAAAAAAAGAAAAAAAAAAAAGGAAAAAAAGGGGGAAAAAGCCATGGCTGTGTAGTGTTGGACCTAAGCAAGGATGAGGTTTGGGTAGTGGGTGGGGCCTATGCTTAGGACCCACAGGGCTGGAAAAGGCCCTGGGGGCTCTGGGGGGATGGGGTTTAAGCTCAAGGAACAGAAGGCCCCCAGGCGTGCCCCCCACCTCTGGTCTCAGAGGGTAGGGGACCTCACCTGTGAGCCCAGCAGTCTTCCTGGTCTCGAGTGGGCGTGGCAAACGCCCTCCTCTCCTCTCCTGCTCCTCCTGCTCTTCCTGTCCTGGAGGGTCCCTCCCACCCGCCTCTCCTGTTCTCCCTTTGGCCTCCTTCCTATGCCCCCAGGACCAATGCACCTGAGGGGAAGAGGGGACTTGGAGGGCAGGGGACAGGGCTGGGAGCTCACCAGGCTCCCCGGGCCTCAGTGGGCAGGGCAAATATCCTCCACTTTTCTTCTGCTCCTTCTGGTTGGCCCCTCCTGCTTGCATCTCCTGATCTCTCCGGCCTCCCTCCTATGCTCTTAGGACCCCCCACACCGCCTGGAGGGGGCTTTGGGGGGGCTACTGGCCTGGGAGTTCCGCAGGCTCCCTGGGCTGAGTAGGCCAGGCAATCGCCCTCTGCTCTTCTTCTTCTCCTCTCAGAGGGGCCCTCCTGCCTACCTCTCCTGATCTCCCTGGCCTCAGGGGTGCTGATCGTGTCTGGCCTCCAATTCTCCTTCCCCCCTTTGTCCCCCCACGTCCTACTGGTTCACTTGGGGGTTCCTCCCATCTCCTTGGGCATCAGGGTTCTCCACCAGCGGCCGGCAGGCACCCTAGTTGAAGGGCAGATGCTAACTCGGTGTCTTCCCACACTGCCATCTTGCATATATATTTATAATTGTTATATCTTCTTCTTGGATTGATCCCTTGATCATTATGTAGTGTCTTTCCTTACCTCTTGTAACAGTCTTTATTTTAAAGTCTATTTTTTCTGATATGAATATTGCTACTCCAGCTTTCTTTTGATTTCCATTTGTATGGAATATATTTTTCAATCCCCTCACTTTCAGCCTGTATGTGTCCTGAGGTCTGAAGTGGGTCTCATGTAGACAGCATATGTATGGGTCTTGTTTTTGTATCCATTCAGCCAGTCTGTGTCTTTTGGTTGGAGCATTTAATCCATTTACATTTAAGGTAATCACCGATATGTATACTCCTATTGCCATTTTCTTAATTGTATTGGGTTTGTTTTTATAGGTCTTTTTTCTTCCCTTCCTCTTTTATTCTCTTCTCTTGTGGTTTGATGACCATCTTTTTTTTTTTTTTTAAACTTTGGGTTTTATTTTATTTATTTATTTATGGCTGTGTTGGGTCTTCATTTCTGTGCGAGGGCTTTCTCTAGTTGCGGCAAGTGGGGGCCACTCTTCATCGCAGTGCGTGGGCCTCTCATTATCGTGGCCTCTCTTGTTGCAGAGCACAGGCTCCAGATGCGCAGGCTCAGCAATTGTGGCTCACGGGCCTAGTTGCTCCGCGGCATGTGGGATCTTCCCAGACCAGGGCTCGAACATATGTCCCCTGCACCGGCAGGCAGATTCTCAACCACTGCGTCACCAGGGAAGACCTGATGACCATCTTTAGTGTTATGTTTGTGTTGCTTTTTCTTTTTTTGTGTGTGTATCTATTATAGTTTTTGGGTTTGCTGTTCCCATGAGGTTTTGGTTTAGCAGTGTATATATGTACGAGGTTGTTTTAACTTGCTGGTCTCTTTCTTGTGTAGAGAAGTTCCTTTAGCATTTGTTGTAAAGCTGGTTTTCTGGTGCTGAATTCTTTTAGATTTTGCTTATCTGTAAAGCTTTTGATAACTCCTTCAAATCTGAATGAGAGCCTTGCTGGGTAGAATATTCTTAGTTGTAGGTTTCTCCCTTTCATCACTTGAAATATATTGTGCCACTCCCTTCTGGCCTGCAGAGTTTCTGCTGTAAAATCAGCTGATAACCTTATGGGGATTCCCTTGTATGTTATTTGTTGCTTTTCCCTTGTTGCTTTTAATGTTTTTTCTTTGTCTTTAATTTTTGTCAGATTGATTAATATGTGTCTCTACGTGTTCCTCCTTGGGTTCATCCTGTATGGGATTCTCTGTGCTTCCTGGAATTGAGTGTTTCCTTTCTCACATTAGGGAAATTTTTGGCTGTAATATCTTCAAATATTTTCTCAGGCCTTTTGTCTTTCTCTTCTCCTTCTGGGACCCCTATAATGTAAATGTTGGTGCATTTAATATTGTCCCAGTGGTCTCTGAGACTGTCCTCATTTCTTTTTATTCTTTTTTCTCTATTCTGTTCTATGGTAGTGATTTTTACCACTCTGTTTTCCATCTTACTTATTCGTTCTTATGCCTCAGTTATTCTGCTATTGATTCCTTGTAATGTATTTTTCATTTCAATTATTGTATTGTTCATCTCTGTTTGTTCTTTCAATCTTCTAGCTCCTTGTTAAACATTTTTTTTTAATCTTCTCAATCTGTGCCTCCACTCTTTTTCTGAGATTTTGAATCATCTTTACTATTATTACTCTAAATTTTTTTCAGGTAGATTGCCTATCTCCTCTTCATTTATTTGTTTTTGTGGGTTTTTGTCTTGTTCTTTCGTTTGTAACACATTTCTTTGTCTCCTCATTTTGTCTAACTTTCTGTGTTTGTGGTCTCCTTTCCACAGGCTGCAGGATCATAGTTCCTCTTGTCTCTGGTTTCTGCGCCCTGGTGCATGAGGTTGGTCCAGGGGCTTGTGTAGGTTTCCTGATGGGAGGGACTGGTGCCTGCCCTCTCATGGGTGGAGCTGGGTCTTATCCCAGCCAGGGATCCCAGGCAGGGTCTTATCCCTCTGATAGGTGTGTTTTGAGGTGGCTGTGAACTCAGTATAACTTTAGGCAGCCTGTCTCCTGATGGGTTGGGCTGGGTTCCTATCTTGGTGGTTGTTTGGCCTGAGGCTTTCCAGCTCTGGAGCCTATGGGTTGTTGGGGGGGGTTGGGTCTCAGTGCTGAAATGTGGACCTCTGGGAGATCCCACTCTGATCAATATTCCCTGGGGCTTCCGCTACCAGTGTCCTTGCCCTCACAGTGGGCTATAGTTGACCTTTGCCTCCCCAGGAGACCCTCTAAGACCCTTAGGTAAGAGTAGCCCAGGTTGTTATGGAGGTACTGCTTTGTGCTTGGTCCCAGTGCATGTGAGACCTTGTATGCACCCTCCAAGAGTGGAGTCTCTGTTCCCCCAAGCCCTGTGGAACTCCTACACTCAAGCTTTGCTGGCCTTCAAGGCTAAATGCCCTGGGGGTGCTTCTGCCTATTGCCAGATCCCCAGACTGTCTTGGAGGCCTATTTTATGTGGGAGCATCCTTGTGTAGCCTCTGTGGGTTTAATATTTTTTGGTGCAACTGTTGTTTTTAGTATAGATGTCTGCCACCTCTTTCCTCAGTGTATGCTAACCATTATTCCCTTGATAGGAGGTGTGACTGATGTTGTGGTGACCAGAGCCTGCACTGGATATTGAGCAGGGCCTCCCCTTTGCTCTGTGGTTGTTACTGCCCTGTCAGAGGTGGCGTCTTCTCCCTAGTTGTTGGAGTAGAGGCCCCCAGCTCTGTTTCTTAGCTGTGTTTCTGATCTGAATTGCGAGGTAGGCTGGATTAGAGCACTCCCACTGGGAAGGAAGTCACTGGGTTTTCCTTCTAGGGAGGTGTTTACCTATGGGTGTGCTCTGTTGTGTCACCTTCCACCCATTGTGTGAGCTCTCAGATTATACTGTTGTTGGCACTGCTCTTGGCCTCTTCTTAACTGTGGGTATTCCGGCAATTGGTCCTGGTGTCTCTCAGACATTGTTTTCACCAGGCCGGCCACCAGTGTAGATCCACTGAAGTCAAGTCCCAGCACTGCAGTGATCATGGATCTGGACCAGTTGTGGGTGATATGGGGGCAGGTCTGACTCTAGCCTGGCTCAACCCCTTCGTGTATGTGCCCACAAAGTCTACAGCTGCTAAAGCTAAGCCCGTCTTGGTTGCAGGAGCATTCATTGTCCATTCAGATGTTCTGTTGGTGCTGAGTTTACAAGGCCGTTGCGGGGGTGTCAATTCGTGGTTTGCACAGCTGCGAGGGGAGATTTCAGCTTTTCTTCCTTAGTTGCATGTCCCCTGGAGCTCAGCTGTGGTTTCAGTTCCACTTCTATGTGTGGGCCACCCACAAGAGTCTGCTCCTGAGGCTACCCTGGAGCACACGAGTCTACCCTGGCGATGAGGGGGTGTGAAGGCAGTGCGGTGGCCAGGGTCATGTGACCCCAGTGACGATGGGCGTGTGCGGGAGCCAGTGGTTGCAGGTGCAAGAGAGCCAGCCCCAGTGGGGACCCCTCCCAGTGCCCAGGGAGGCAGGGGCTGGCATGTGGGGAGAGAGGCTGCAATGGTAGCTCCTCCCCTTATGTGTCACTTAACAATTGTGCTTTGCTTCTATGGCAGTTTGAATTTCCTCCACAAGCATTCCCAGTTGCATGTTTCCTCAATCTCGTTCCCTCAGCCTGTCTCCTCACAGCCAACAGCAGTCCTCTCCCTGGGTTTGCTCTCTGAACCTCACATTCCAGCACCCAGCCCCCGTCCACACTGAGGACACATGTCTCAGGCTGGGGCATTCAGGGCTGTGGCATGGACCATCTGTGTAGGTCTCACTCTGTCCTGCCTGCCACAGACCATTTGCTTCACTCTCTTGCAATGGCCCCCAAAGATCCCCTTTTGTCCCAACTGATCTCCCTGCTGGGGAGGGGACTTTCCCAGATGTGGGAACCTCTCCTCTCCTTCAAGTCCCCCCCAGGTGTGTTGTTCCTGTCCCGCTTCTTCTCCTCTTCTTTTTCCCTTCTGATTTCT
Organism: Eschrichtius robustus; assembly: GCF_028021215.1. Lineage (NCBI taxonomy): Eukaryota > Metazoa > Chordata > Mammalia > Artiodactyla > Eschrichtiidae > Eschrichtius > Eschrichtius robustus. The sequence goes on from NC_090839.1 coordinate 35,122,243, forward strand.
TTCATCCTACCTGGTTATGTGGGGATATTTCTCATCCTTTTAGGTGTCCAAGGTCCTCTGCTAGTGTTCAGTGGGTGCTCTGTGAGAGTGTTCCATTTGTAGATGTATTCTTGTTGCTTTGTTGGGAGAGATGAACTCCACATACCCTTACTCCTCTGCCATCTTGACTCCAGAGAATTGATCTGTTTATCATTGTGTAATAGCCCTTTTTAGCTTTGATAATCTTCCTAGTTCCAAAGCCTGCACTGTCTAAAATTAATAAAGTGACTTCAGCTTTCTTTTGCTTAGTGATAGTATAGTATATCTTTCTCCATCCCTTACTTTTAATCTATCTGACTTTATATTTAAAGTGGGTTTATTGGAGATAAAAGCATAGTTAGGGTGTGCTTTTGTAATGATCTGACAATCTCTGTTTTTTAATTGGTATAATTAGACCATTCATATTTAATGTAATTATTGATATAGTTTGATTAATATCTATAATCTTTATAATTGCTTTTTATTAATTGTGCTTGTATCCCCCCCCCCCTTTTTCTGCCCTCTCTGGTTTTAATTGAGCATTTTGTATGATTCCATTTTATCTCCTCTTTCAACATATCATTTATATGTCTTTAAAAATTTTTTTAGTAGTCACCCAAGAGTTTACAATGTACAGCTTTAAATGATTTAAGTACATTTTCAAATAACACTATACGGCTTCACATGTATTGCAGTTACCTTAAAATGGACTCTCCCCTGTTCCATTCTCATCCCTGTGACACTGCTACCCTTTGTTGCATTTATCCTTATGCAGTAATCACCAAATACATTGTTATTAAAGCACTATTAGTGCTGTAAATAAACACTTATACTTTAAATCAATTAAGAATAAGAAAAATAAAATATTTTTAAAAATTTCATTTATTCCCTCTCTAATACTCTTCCTTCCTTTATGCAGATATAAGTTTCTGAGTTATATAATTTTTCCTTTTCCTGAAGAATTTCTTTAAAAAATTTTTTTTTAAATTTTTTAACATCTTTATTGAAGTATAATTGTTCTACAATGGTGTGTTAGATTCTGCTTTATAACAAAGTGAATCAACTATACATATACATATATCCCCATATCTCCTCTCTCGTGCATCTCCCTCCCACCTTCCCTATCTCACTCCTCTAGGTGGTCACAAAGCACTGAGGTGGCCTACCTGTGCTATGCAGCTGCTTCCCACTAGCTATCTATTTTACATTTGGTAGTATATATAAGTCCATGGCACTCTCTCACTTCATCCCAGCTTACCCTTCCCACTCCCTGTGTCCTCAAGTCCATTCTCTACGTCTGCATCTTTATTCCTGTCCTGCCACTAGGTTCTTCAGAACTTTTTTTTTTTTTAGATTCATATATATGTGTTAGCATATGGTATTTATTTTTCTCTTTCTGACTTACTTCACTCAGTATGACAGTCTCTAGGTCCATCTACCTCACTACAAATAACTCAATTTCGTTTCCTTTCATGGCTGAGTAATATTCCATTGTATATATGTGCCATCTCTTCTTTATCCATTCATCTGTCGATGGACATGTAGGTTGCTTCCATGTCCTGGTCATTGTAAATAAAGCTGCAATGAACATTGTGGTACATGATTCCTTTTGAATTATGGTTTTCTCAGGTTATATGCCCAGTAGTGGGATTGCTGGGTCGTATGGTAGTTCTATTTTTCGTTTTTTAAGGAACCTCCATACGGTTCTCCATAGTGGCTGTATCAATTTACATTCCCACCAGGAGTGCAAGAAGGTTCTCTTTCCACCACACCCTCTCCAGCATTTATTGTTTGTAGACTTTTTTTTTTTTTAAACAACTTTATTGGAGCGTAATTGCTTTATGATGTTGTGTTAGTTTCTGTTTTAACAAACTGAATCAGGTACATATATACATATATCCCCATAGCTCTTCCCTCTTGTGTCTCTCACCCTCCCACCCTCCCTATCCCACCCCTCTAGGTGGTCACAAAGCACCAACATGATGTCCCTGGGCTATGTGGCTGCTTCCCACTAGCTATTGGTTTTGCATTTGGTAGTGTATATATATCCATGGAATGCTCTCACTTCGTCCCAGCTTACCCTTCCCCCTCCCCGTGTCCTCAAGTACATTCTCTAGTAGGTCTGCATCTTTATTCCTGTCTTGCCCTTAGGTTCTTTATGAACTTTTTTTTTTATTTTTAAAATTCCATATATATGTGTTAGCGTAAGGTATTTGTTACCCTCTTTCTGACTTACTTCACTCTGTATGACAGACTCTAGGTCCGTCCACCTCACTACAAATAACTCAATTTTGTTTCCTTCTATGGCTGAGTAATATTCCATTGTATATATGTGCCACATCTTCTTTATCCATTCATCTGTCAGTGGACACTTAGGCTGCTTCCATGTCCTGGCTATTGTACATACAGCTGCAATAAACAATGTGGTACATGACTCTTTTTGAATTATGGATTTCTCAGGGTATATGTTCAGTAGTGGGATTGCTGGGTCGTATAGTAGTTCTATTTTTAGATTTTTAAGGAAACTCCATACTGTTCTCCATAGTGGCTGTAGCAATTTACATTCCCTCCAACAGTGCAAGGGGGTTCCCTTTTCTCCACACCTTCTCCAGAATTTATTGTTTGTAGATTTTTTGATAATGGCCATTCTTACTGGTGTGAAATGATATCTCATTGTAGTTTTGATTTGCATTTCTCTAATGATTAGTGATGTTGAGGATCCTTCCATGTGTTTGTTGGCAATCTGTATATCTTTGGAGAAATGTCTATTTAGGTCTTCTGGCCATTTGTGGATTGGGTTGTTTGTTTTTTTGATATTGAGCTGCATGAGCTGCTTGTAAATTTTGGTGATTAATCCTTTGTCAGTTGCTTCATTTGCAAATATTTTCTCCCATTCTGAGGGTTGTCTTTTGGTCTTGTTTATGGTTTCCTTTGCTGTGCAAAAGCTTTTAAGTTTCATTAGGTCCCATTTGTTTATTTTTATTTTCATTTCCATTTCTCTAGGAGGTGGGTCAAAAAGGATCTTGCTGTGGTTTATGTCATAGAGTGTTATGCCTATGTTTTCCTCTAAGAATTTTATAGTGTCTGGCTTTACTTTTAGGTCTTTAATCCATTTTGAGTTTATTTTTGTATATGGTGTTAGGGAGTGTTCTAATTTCATTCTTTTACATGTGGCTGTCCAGTTTTCACAGCACCACTTATTGAAGAGGCTGTCTTTTCTCCACTGTATATTCTTGCCTCCTTTATCAAAGATAAGGTGACCATATGTGCGTGGGTTTATCTCTGGGCTTTCTATCTTGTTCCATTGATGTATATTTCTGTGTCTGTGCCAGTACCATACTGTCTTGATTACTGTAGCTTTGTAGTATAGTCTGAAGTCTGGGAGCCTGATTCCTCCAGCTCCATTTTTCTTTCTCAAGACTGCTTTGGCTATTCAGGGTCTTTTGTGTCTCCATACAGATTTTAAGATTTTTTGTTCTAGTTCTGTAAAAAATGCCATTGGTAATTTGATAGGGGCTGCATTGAATCTGTAGATTGCTTTGGGTAGTATAGTCATTTTCACAATGTTGATTCTTCCAGCCCAAGACATGGTATATCTTTCCATCTGTTTGTGTCATCTTTAATTTCTTTCATCAGTGTCTTATAGTTGTCTGCATACAGGTCTTTTGTCCCCTCAGGTAAGTTTATTCCTAGTTATTTTATTCTTTTTGTTGCAGTGGTAAATGGAAGTGTTTCCTTAATTTCTCTTTCAGAGTTTTCATCATTACTCTATAGGAATGCAAGAGATTTCTGTGCATTAATATTGTGTCCTGCTGCTTTACCAAATTCATTGATTAACTCTAGTAGTTTTCTGGTAGCATCTTTAGGATTCTCTATGTATAGTATCATGTCATCTGCAAACAGTGACACCTTTACTTCGTCTTTTCTGATGTAGATTCCTTTTATTTCTTTTTCTTCTCTGATTGCTGTGGTTAAAACTTCCAAAACTATGTTGAATAATAGTGCTGAGAGGGGCAACCTTGTCTTGTTCCTGATCTTAGAGGAAATGGTTTCAGTTTTTCACCATTGAGGACGATGTTGGCTGTGGGTTTGTCATATATGGCCTTTATTATGTTGAGATAAGTTCCCTCTATGCCTACTTTCTGGAGGGTTTTTATCATAAATCAGTGTTGAATTTTGTCAAAAGCTTTCTCTGCATCTAGTGAGATGATCATATGGCTTTTCTCCTTCAATTTGTTAATATGGTGTATCACATTGATTGATTTGCTTATATTGAAGAACCCTTGCTTTCCTGGGATAAATCCCACTTGATCATGGTGTATCATCCTTTTAATATGCTGTTGCATTTTGTTTGTTAGCATTTAGTCGAGGATTTTTGCATCTATGTTCATCAGTTATATTGGTCTGTAGTTTTCTTTCTTTGTGACATCTTTTGCTTTGGTATCAGGGCGATGGTGGCCTGATAGAATGCGTTTGAGGGTGTTCCTCCCTCTGCTATATTTTGGAGGAGTTTGAGAAGGACAGGTGTTAGCTCTTCTCTAAATGTTTCATAGAATTCGCCTGTGAAGCCATCTGGTCCTGGGCTTTTGTTTGTTGGAAGATTTTTAATCACAGTCTCAATTTCAGTTGCTTGTGATTGGTCTGTTTATATTTTCTATTTCTTCCTGGTTCAGTCTCGGAGGTTGTGCTTTTCTAAGAATTTGTCTATTTCTTCCAGGTTTTCCATTTTATTGGTATAGATTTGCTTGTAGTAATCTCTCATGATCCTTTGTATTTCTACAGTATCACTTGTTACTTCTTCTTTTTCATTTCTAATTCAGTTGATTTGAGTCTTCTCCCTTTTTTTTCTTGATGAGTCTGGCTAATGGTTTATCAATTTTTTTTATCTTCTCAGAGAACCAGCTTTTAATTTTGTTCATCCTTGCTATCATTTCCTTCATTTCTTTTTCATTTATTTCTGATCTGATCTTTATGATTTCTTTCCTTTGCTAACTTCAGGGTTTTTTGTTCTTCTTTCTCTAATTGCTTTAGGTATAAAGTTAGGTTGTTTATTTGAGATGATTCTTGTTTCTTGAGGTAGGGTTGCATTGGTATAAACTTCCCTCTTAGAACTGCTTTTGCTGCATCCCATAGGTTTTGGATCACCGTGTTTTCATTGTCATTTGTTTCTAGGTATTTATTGATTTCCTCAGTGATCCTTTGGGTATTATGTAGTGTATTGTTTAGCCTCCATGTGTTTGTATTTTTTACAGATTTTTTCCTGTAATTGATATCTAGTCTCATAGCATTGTGGTAGTAAAAGATACTTGATATGATTTCAATTTTCTAAAATTAACAAGGCTTGATTTGTGACCCTAGATATGATCTATCCTGGAGAATGTTCCATGAGTACTTGAGAAGAAAGTGTATTCTCTTGTTTTTGGTTAGAATGTCCTATAAATATTAATTAAGTCCATCTTGTTTAATGTATCATTTAAAGCTTGTGTTTCATTATTTATTTTCATTTTGGATGATCTGTCCATTGGTGAAAGTGTGGTGTTAAAGTCCTCTAGTATGATTGTGTTGCTGTCGATTTCCCCTTTTATGGCTGTTAGCATTTACCTTATGTATTGAGGTGCTACTATGTTGAGTGCATAAATATTTACAATTCTTATATCTTCTTCTTGGATTGTCCCTTGATCATTATGTAGTGTCCTTCTTTGTCTCTTGTAATAGTCTTTATTTTACAGTCTATTTTGTCTGATATGAGAATTGCTACTCCAGCTTTCTTTTGATTTCCATTTGCATGGAATATTTTTTTCCATCCCCTCACTTTCAGTCTGTATGTGTCCCTAGGTCTGAAGTGGGTCTCTTGTAGACAGCATATATATGGGTCTTGTTTTTGTATCCATTCACCCAGTGTATGTTTTGGTGGGAGCATTTAATCTATTTGCATTTAAGGTAAATATCGATATTTATGTTCCTATTACCATTTTCTTAATTGTTTTGGGTTTGTTATTGTAGGTCTTTTCCTTCTCTTTTGTTTCATGCCTAGAGAAGTTCCTTTAGCATTTGTTGTAAAGCTGGTTTGTTGGTGCTGAACTCTCTTAGCTTTAGCTTGTCTGTAAAGGTTTTAATTTCTTCGTCGAATCTGAATGAGATCATTGCTGGGTAGAGTAATCTTGCTTGTAGGTTTTTCCCTTTCATCACTTTAAATATGCCCTGCCACTCCCTTCTGGATTGCAGAGTTTCTGCTGAAAGATCAGCTGTTAACCCTATGGGGATTCCCTTGTATGTTTTTTGTTGTTTTTGCCTTTCTGCTTTTAACATTTTTTCTTTGTATTTAATTTTTGATAGTTTGATTAATATGTATCTTGCCATGTTTCTCCTTGGATTTATCCTGTATGGGACTCTCTGTGCTTCCTGGAGTTGACTGAGTATTTCCTTTCCCATATTAGGGAAGTTTTCAACTATAATCTCTTCAAATATTTTCTCAGTCCCTTTCTTTTTCTCTTCTTCTTCTGGGACCCCTATAATTTGAATGTTGGTGTGATTAATGTTGTCCCAGAAGTCTCTAATACTGTCCTCATTCTTTTCATCTTTTTTTGTTATTCTGCTCTGCAGTAGTTATTTCAACTATTTTATCTTCCAGGTCACTTATCTATTCTTCTGCCTCAGTTATTCTGCTATTGATTCCTTCTAGAGAATTTTTAATATCATTTATTGTATTGTTCATCATTGTTTGTTTGCTCGTTAGTTTTTTTACGTCCTTGTTAAACGTTTCTTGTATTTTCTCCATTCTATTTCCAAGATTTTGGATCATCTTTACTATCATTACTCTGAATTGTTTTTCCGGTAGACTGCATATTTCCTCTTCATTTGTTTGGTTTGGTGGGTTTTTACCTTGCTTCTTCATCTGCTGTGTGTTTCTTTGTCTTCTCATTTTGCCTAAATTATTGGGTTTGGGGTCTCCTTTTTGCAGGCTGCACGTTCGTAGTTCCTGTTGTTTTTGGTATCTGCCCCCAGTGGCTAAGGTTGGTTCAGTGCGTTGTGTAGGCTTCCTGGTGGAGGGGACTAGTGCCTGTGTTCTGATAGATGAGGCTGGATCTTTTCTTTCTGGTGGGCAGGTCTGCATCCAGTGGTGTGTTTTGGGTTGCCTGTGACCTTATTATGATTTTAGGCAGCATCTCTTCTAATGAGTGGCATTGTGTTCCTGTTTTGCTAGTTGTTTTGCATATGGTTCCCAGCACTGTAGCTTGCTTGTCATTGAGTGGATCTGAGTCTTAGAGTTGAGATGAAGATCTCGGGAGAGCTTTCACCATTTGATATTACATGGAGCTGGGAGGTCTCTGGTGGACCAATGTCCTGAACTCGGGTCTCCCACCTCAGAGACACAGGCCTGACACCCGGCCAGAGCACCAAGACCCTGTCAGCCACACAGCTGTTTCCTTAGATGACTAGTGTCAAATGGAAGCTCTGCAGCTAGAAAGAGAGTCCAGACCACACTTGCAGGGCTGCACTCTGAGGGTCCAATTGGTTTACTTTTAATATTGTATCTCAGGAAATAGGGAGGCAAACTGGAGAACAATTATACCACAGAAGACCATATACTGGAGTGAATGTTCTGAGCCCCATATCAGGCTGGGGGTCTGGCAATGGGAAGAGGAATTCCCAGAGAATCAGACTTTGAAGGCTAGTGGGATTTGATTGCTGGACTTTGACAGGACTGCTAGTGTTGGAGGGTCTCCTGCATAGGTTGGGGGCAGATGTGGCTCACCATGGGGACAAGGACACTGGCAGCAGAAGTTCTGGGAAGTACTCCTTGGTGTGAGCCCTCCTGGAGTCTGCCGTTAGCCCCACCAAATAGGCTGCAGGCTCCAGTGCTCTCTTTTAACATTTCTTGCAGGGAAGTTCTGCTGACAATAAATTACTTATGTTTTTGTTTTTGTTTGTCTGAGAAAGTCTCTATTTTTCCTTACTTTGGAAGGAGAATTTCACTGGATATAGAATTTTCGATTGGTGATGCCCCCCCCCCCCCACCTGAAATTTAAAGATTTCACTCTTTTCTTGATTGTATGATTTCTGGTGAGAAGTCCATTGTAATTCTTATTCATATTTTTCTATAGGTTAGGTTTTATTTTACCTCCTCTGTCTTCCTTCAAGATTTTCTCTTTGTCTTTTTTTTTTTTGGCAGCCTGAATATAATATAATATAAAATAAATTTTTGTTATTTATTCTATGTAGTGTTCTATGAGTTTCCTAGATCTGTGGTTTAATGTCTATCATTAATTTTGGAAAGTTCTTGGCCATTATTACTTCAAATATTTTTCCTGCTTCATTCTTTTTATTCTCCTTTTTGTATTCCAATTATGTGAATGTTATACGTTTCAAAATAGTCCTTGGGTGTTTTGTTATTTTTAAAAAACTTTTTTCTCTTTGCATTTCAGTTTAAGTTTCTATTGACCTATCTTCAAGTTCACTAATTCTTTCCTTGGTCTTGTTGAGTCTACTGATGATACTGTTAAAGACATTCTTCATTTCTGTTACTTTTTTTTTTTTTAACATTTCCTTTTGACTTGTACTTAAAAGTTTCTATCTCTCTCCCTACATTACCCATCTAGCATGTTGTCTGCATTTCCCATTAGAGCCCTTAACATATTAATCATAGTTATTTAAAATTCCCTGTCTGACAATTCCAACATCTGTGTTTTATCTGAGTCTGGTTCTTATGATTGCTTTATCTCTTCAGACTGTGTTTTTTCTTGTCTTTTGCATGCATTGTAACTTTTTATCGAAAGCTGGACATGTATTGAATAACAAGAACTGAAATAGATAGGCCTTTAGCATGAGGTTTTATATTATTCAGGTTAGGATTTGGACTGTTTTTAATGTTTGTTGTGGCTATAGGTACTAGAGGCTTCAAATTCTTCTGGTGTCTTTGTTTCTCTTTTTTATGGCTTTGGAGCCTCTCTGTGTTCATTCAGAAAGAGTCTGTGCCTTGTAACTCTTTCAGCCACAATCCATTGTTTTTATACTGGAGCTTTATAGTGGATGGTTGTGTTGAGAGGGGAGTCTTCCATAATCTTGTGATGAAGTCTCCATCTTTTATTGGGTCTGTGTTTTGGGGTTGTGACCTTCACAAGTGCCTCTGTTCCTCCTCCAGTGGTACAGCTCCCTCACTTATTCTACCCCCTGCTCCCTTCCATGGCTACGCAGTTCCAATCTGTTTACTTGAAGCCCTGTCCCCTGTTGACTATGTTTTCTCCCACTTAGATAAGACAGGAGCTGGAGGGGCTGGGGTAGGAAGAAATGCTGTTCCCTCAGCTGGGATAATGCTCTGGCAAAGTCTTTCCCCCTGGAGAGTTGGATCTTGTTATAGAGAAGGCTCTGAGTTCATTTCTCTATCATTACTCTTCTCCTCCCCATGCCAAAGCCACGAGGAGATCCTTCTCAACATGAGAACCTGGTGGGGTTCCTGGAGGGAAACCTCATGAGAGTGTGGGGGCCTCCCATGACTGCAGCCCCAGGATTTTCTTACTCTCATGCTAGTCCACACTCAGTTTCCAGCAATTTGTCAAAATTGCCATTTAAATATTCCTACCAGTTTCTGCCTCCAGTGGCTTCTGCTTCAGGAAAGCAGATCTCAGTTGCAGTATTCCTTTGGATGTGTCTGTCTCTTCATATTTTGAGTGGTGGTCTGCCTTGAGACCTCAGTTTTCTGATGAGTCCAAGGACAGGATGACTTCTCAATTTGTCCAGCATCATCTTCTAAAAACAGGAGTGATGCCTTCTGTCACAACATTAAGGTTTGAGAAGTCCATCAGGTTAGACATTTAGGTTCTAGGGTGAGGGTGGTCTAATGGATCACATTGGCATGATGCCAGAAGATTTGGGTCTGCGTCAGGGACATCATTTCCTTATTTGTTAAATGGGAGCAATTCTACCTGACCCAGAATGTTGTGAGGGAACAAATGTGACAGATGAGAAGGTCTTTCTGTCATTGTTAAGATGGCCACTACCTTCTTCCCTGGAGCCAGTGGCTCTAGCATTGCAGAAGGAAGACTTCAGGTTTCTATGCCGTTTGTTTTCTCTCATGTCCTTCTACATCTTTCCTGACTTGCCCTATTGTCAAGTAATCAGCCCCACATTTATAAAACATCAGCCCGGGACCTGGGTTCTCTCAGGCTACACACACACACACACACACACACACACACACACACACACACACACACACACACACGTAACCTGCCCCAATATTGGTTGGCCTCCAGACATCAGAAACATGCCTTCTATCAGTTTAAAGGGGAGTTGACAGGAATCATTGGGAAAACCCATTCATTCTGGGATCTGGTCTCATGGAATCTGCTCCTGCTGGACATTCTCTGCACCCAGAGTGATGCCAACATCAGGCAATGTCCTGGGCCTCCTCTCCTTTTTACCTGAGCTTTCCTCACCCCATGCCTGTGGGCCCTGGCGAGTGGCTGCAGAAGACTGGTTGACCTCCCAAGGCAGGTCCTGAGAGCCGGCTGCCAGGGATTTCTCTCAAATGGGGCCTTCCAAGGGATGGACACATTTCCTGGTCCTAAAGCAGAGAAATTAGAAACAGAAAGAGACATGGAAAGATGTTCTGCTGAAAATGAGCCCCTTCTCTCTCCCTCAGCAGTTGAATAAAAGTTCTCTTTCATTTGGGTATATTTTATTTTTAAAAGTTCAATTTAACAGTTTCTAAAAACAAAGTGGAATAGGTCAGAGGTTTGTTTAAAAAACCCACTGGAATTTTCTCTTTTTCTACAAGTCCTTCCTGGTGAGGCTGCTTGAAACCCTTCCTGGCGAGGCTACTTCTCATAACTCTGCTTGAACACTTTTCCTCCAAAAGCAATGACCTTTTAGGCCCCTGGGTGACCCAATCAACCCCATGTCCTTCAATCTCTGCATTTGTGTCACTTTCCCACTTCAGCCACTTCAAGGCAGAGAACGCCCCCAGCTCATGCCATTTAGGTGAGCAGCAGACTCCCTCTGGGTCCCAGAGAGAACATGAGACAGCTTCTCCATGTGCTTTGGGAATAGATGTGGCCTCTTTAAGACTTTCCACTTTTGGGGGACTCTTGACCAACTTCCTGGGAGGAGTTGGAATAAGAACATATCCTGTGACTGCTGTTAGGATCCATCCACAATTATGGGTCTCATTTATGGGTTTCCCAGAGAAAGCACATGGAAAGAAATATGGATCCCTTGACTCTCTGCTTTATGCACATATTCTGAAAATTCTCATTGGCATCCTCCTCCTTTTCACTCACTTTGCCTGTTATGGAGACGAGTTGTCTTTATATATTTCTTTGTGTGATTATTTGTTTAAAGTCCATCTCTCTCTTGTTCTGGTCTCCAGTGAGGGCTTTGATCACTCATCACCTCTGAATTCTTAAGGCCTTGCACTGTGCCTGGTACAGAGTAAACTCTCAAATGTTTGGTGGCATTATTTTAATTTAATCCTCACAACAGCCTTATGGATAAACCGTATTATTATATCCATTTTACAGATGAAGGAACTGAGACTTTAAACAACTCATTCACAGCCCCAAATGGAAATCCAGATCTGAATTATTGATTTTTAAGCCCATGCTTTCAACTGACACACTATAAATCCTCCTGGTAGGGGAGGGAGAAAGAAAGAAAATGAACACACTGTACAATCTTATGAGAATATAACAAGAAAAAAAAGAAAAAACATGCTTGAGGGACCTGTAAAAAGGAGGGTTTAAAAAGTATGTTTCAGGCAAGAACTCTCTGGAAGGCAATTTCTAATGGCAAGCACTGGCTCTGGAGTGCTTTTGGTCAGGCCAGTCACATTAATATTTATTTTGGCAAATCAGGGTTAGAAACTTTCTCTTTTTGCAGTCATTGGAATTTTGAAAAAAAAAATCTATAAATGGATTAAAGACTTGATTGTGTATTTCAATTAAATGATTTTTTTTTGGTTTAAAATATGAGTTAACAGTCTATTTCAAATTTATTTGACATTGTAATTGTTAAAATGATAATTCACCAGCTAGAATTTAATATTTTACCTGGAGGAAGGGTGGACACTATGATTTGTTGAGCAAGCTTATACGCTAGGTCCTTCACATTGAATCTAAGATAGCATCTTTGAAGACAGGTTGTCTCTTCCCTGGCTTTACTATCTCCCATAGTGCCCCATAGATGGCTGGGGTTGGGAGGTCCAGAGTCTGCTCTGGGTTCTGCCTTTATGAGTTCCAGGCAAATCCTGGGATCTTCCAAGGGCACCATTTTCTCCTAAGTGAAGGGGGAAGGGTTAGATGGTCATTAAGGATTTTTCTGCGTTAAAAGTTCAATGAGTCCATGACTCCTGGTGGGTGTTCTGGCCTCTTTTTTACAGCCCTCTTTCTTTAGGAATAGGGGAAGGGCTGGGGAGGCAAAGGCACTGTTCAGCCAACACCTGCACAGCCTATCTGACAGGTGGGCCCTGAGAATACAGTCTCTATGTGTGTTGGCCAAACGCAGAGCCTGCAGCCTGCAGCTGGCCTCCTGGGCTTCTGTTGACCCCTTGGCTGCCATGTCAGGCTTTGGAATGTCCGAGTCTCCGGCAACCGTTCAATAGTTTGCTTTTTCTCCTCCTAAGAGACAGTCAAGGGCATTGGGGAGTTTGTTACTTTGGGAAGTCTGCCACATTTACGAATGCCTTGTAACCCCTAACGAGTGACAGATTTATTTGACAATTTTTGATAAGTGGGCTGTTTGCGACTCGCTGACGGAAGGAATTATTTGTAATTCCAACTTGAAAGGTTGACCATCTGAGGGCAATGACTAAGTGAGTGTCCGTAGGAAAATGTCATTCGTCGTTGCTTAACATCCTGTCATATATCATCTTCTGATCTTTCTATTTTTATTGTTTTGATCTCAAAAAAATCTTTTAAAATGTGAGAGCTGGAAATTGGGAAATGCCAAAACTATTTATGGTCCCCGTAAGCAGCCGACCCATTTCAGTGACACACATTATAAATATGTTGTGTTAAAATCCCAATCCTTTGCTTTTGATTTTAATTACTTGGAATTCGTTGAACTTGAGGGACCAGATTCTGTTTCCTGCTGAGATTCGGTAATGGTGACATTCTGACTTGACAGAGTGAGCGTCACTCTGCTGAGTCACGGTTCTCTTAACTCTGTCCAGGTCCCCGCAAACCTAAGAACTAGAATTTGGTCACTTTGCAGGTGTCTGGAACTGTTCCCAGTGCCTATTGCTAAATATAGAGAACGACTATAAACTTTTTGCTTTAAAGACATGCAAAGCCCTTTCTTCTTTCCTGACAGGGCCCCACCTCTGCTAACTTAGTTGTTTAATGTCCAGGACTATCTATTAAAGACGGGTTCTGCGGTTAGTTCATGAGTTGGGTGATCTGTCTCGTTCTATGCATTTTACGTGAACTTTTCTCATTTAACCCTCGCAACACCCTTTAGAGTAACTGCTGTTACTATTTCAGGTGTGGACTGGTTAGCTAACTTGGCTGACACCATTTAGCAAGTAAGTGACAGACCCAAGATGTGAGTCCAAGGAGGTCTGACGCCAGGGCTGTGCTGTTACTATCCGTGATTCATTGTAAGTTAACTGACTCTAGTTCTGCCGCCTGGGAGATATGTAAAACTGGTCATGGGAGGAGTGGAGGGGAAGGAGTGGCAGGGACCAATCAGATCCAAGAAGGGAGCTGCCCTGAGCAAATTCTTCCAAGGTATTGGGAAAGAAACCAACCAACTTAAAAAATCAGGGACAAGAACCCACCAATTCATATCATAACTTTTGCAAACAAAACATAATACCTTGGGGTTCATAGATCTCCAAATAATGTGAATATCTTGTTTCTAGGAAAAAATGGACAAAGGCAAAGGAGGAGATTTCAAAGGTGGAGGCCAGGACATGGACAAAGATCAAAACCATGGAGAGTTCATTGGTATCAGTGGCCGATTCTTTTCTTGAAAGATACAAACGTCTACTGAAATACATTTTAAAAGGCTTAAGGTAAACAGAGGCTGAGAAAGAAACAATGGAATGATAATGATAAAAAATAAATTAACAGATCAATTCATGGGTTTACCAAAGGGAGCTAAAGGAATAATGTCTTGTGTGTATACTTGCTTAAATGTGCAATATTTAAAAGCAGGAAAATAATGAAAAAAATTTTATCAGAATTCTTATATGTGTAGAGATAAGGAATAATGCTTTTCATAATTAAAGCAGAGTCTTTTGTGGTCACAGAAAGAAAGAAAAGAGTTCTGCAGTTTATTATTTTTTCACTCTGTAATATGTCTTGAACATCTATTCTTTTTTTTTTTCTGTTATTAGAGAATCTGTTTATTTAATGGCAAGTGACATGTATATGACTTTTTTTTTTACTGAAGTATAGTTGATTTACAATGTTGTGTTAATTTCTGCTGTACAGCAAAGTGATTCAGTTATGAACACCTATTCTTGTCAGTACATAAAAATCTACCTAATCTGGTTCCTTTTAACTCGTTTCATTTTCTGCAGTGTGGATATTTAGTTATTTTGCTAACTCTCTAACAATGGACCACTGAGGCTGTTTGCATTTTTTGCTGGTACAAAAGATGTCTCAAAGAACGTTCTTTGTGTGTGCCTCCTGCGTGGCTGTCCCTCCTCCAGAGAGTGATAGCAGGGAGCAGAGCTGATTGACCCTTCCAGCTGCCACACCTCTGCATCCATCACTGCCAGACCACACTGCCACTGGGCTGTTCCCAGCCACGGACTGAGTATTGCAGGGGTGCCATACCTGCCTGAGGTGTGATCCCAGGGCAACTGTGGCTGAGAGTCTCCCCAGTGATCTGGCTTAAGTTTTCTCCAAACTGAGTTGTGGTCTGAGGATCATCCTTCCCAATCCTTCCTCCCTTTCCTCCTTTTACAGATGGCAGATCTTGGTCATAGTCTGAGTGGTCCCCCTGCCTTCCCCTGGCCTTTTCCCCTCTATTTCTCACAGATGTTTCCCCCAGTAGATCTCCTGCACATCCACTCTTGTTTTGGCATCTACTTCTCAGGGGACCCAAACTGACCCACCCCTTGAACACAGTTGTAAGCTTTTCTCTAGGAAAAATTCAGAGATATAAAAGTTGGGGGCCATGAAGTATGTATGTATTTCTATATCTGTCTGTGTATAATTTTAACTTTTTATTGGTATAAAATAAATGAGAAAGAAGTGCTCATATCATAACTAAGCAACTCAAGAAATTTCACAAACTGAGCACACCCATGAAGCCAGCACCCAGGTTAGGAAACAGAACATTATCTACCCCTCAGCAGCCCCCTCCTGCCCCTTCCAGTCATCTTCCACCTCCTCCAGGTTAAGCACTCTCTGCTTTCTAACACCATAGATTTGTTTAGACTGTTCTTGAGCTTTATATAAATGAAATCATACAATATGTTCTTTAATGTTTGGCTCTTTCTCTCACTATTATGTCTGTGAGATCAGTCATGTTCATTTATTATCACTGCTGTATAAATTCCATTATGTGACTAAGCCACCATTTATTCAATCATTTTATTATTACCATACTTTACAGTTTTTGGCTACTAAAAGCAGTGCTGAAATGAACAGTCTTGTACAAATTTATTACTTTTTTGTACAAGTCTATTGATGGACACATGTCTGCATTCTATTGGGCTTAGATCTAGAAGTGGAAGTGCTAGGACACAGGGTAAGCGTATGTTCTGCTTTAGTAAGTGGTTGTGTAAATTTATACTCCCTCCAGCAAAGTAAGGGAGTTGCTCTTCTTACTTTCCAACTCTTAGTTTTATAGATCTTCTTTACTTGAGCCATTCTTGTGAGTATGTCTTGGTATTGCACTATGGTTTCAGTGTGCTTTGATCCGATGACTAATAAAGTTGAGCACCTTTTAATACGTTTATTTGTAATTTGAATATCCTTTTCTGTAAAGCGCTTGTTCAGGTCTTTTTCCCAGTTTCCTGTTAGAATATCTGATGGTTTTGTATTGATTTTTAGGAGTTCTTTATATTTTCCAGATATGAGGGTATGTGCATTTTAATTTTAATAGATATGACTAAAATACTTTTCAGCATGAATGAAACAATTTAAGTGTCAAAGGGGCACTTTGCATTGTTCTGGAAGAAGACCATGTACCAAGTTACATTAAATTAATGTAGTTTTTAAAGGAAATTCTCACTTGCATGGTAAGCCTTACCACAGATTCTTTCTTCCCCCAGTGAAGCTAGTTCTTACACCCTTCCTTCTATATTGTGAGCTTAGGATAAAAGGAATTTTTGCTAAATTGTTATCTCTGGGGTTCAGAAACCAACAATCTAAGCAGCCTACCCATACATACCCTCATAACATCTGAATAGGTATATCTGGTTCTCAGCTGGAGCAATGCCATGGTGATTTATACTCTGAGTTATCTTGCTCAGTGAGCTAACATCAGAAACTTAGGAGCCTACTTTTTCCTAGTGTTTGCTCAATTATATTTCAATACTACTTTTAAGGCACCAAACACGTTATCAATAATAATCTAGAAGGTGACTGGAGTGAAATGAATTGAGCTTGCAGTTATGATGGTATTCTTCCCCATGTAAGAGGTTTCTGGAGCAGAGAGTGGCCTGAGATGGCAGGCTTAGAAGTGCAGCAGGGCAGGACTGCTTCCTCCAGAGACATGCTGTAAGATGGAGGCTTTCCTGTCCAGTCTTTAGTGTTAAATATTTGAAAACAAAACAAAACAAAACAAAACAGTTTGTACCAGTCAGGGTCCAACCAGGAGACAGAAAGCACATAGTATTTGAACATGGAAAGTTTAATATGGAGAATTATTAACTATAACAGGGGACTGAGAGGTAATGAGGTGTTGGTGAGTAAGAAGTAAGGACTGTAAAGAACACAAGAATAGCAGGTGTGAGGAGCAGTCAGCACTACCAGGGCTGAGACAGCGCACCCTAGAAAGAGCCCTTCCTCATTATTGGGAGGACAAGGCTGTGGCTCCCTGGATGGTGGGTAAGTTGGCTGAGGTGCTGTGCCCATGGCATTTGCTGGAGATCTGCCCTCTGGGGTGCTGGGGGAGTTGTCCACAGAGAGGTGCCTCAGCAGTGTTGGGGAAGCTGCTGGTTGCTGCATGCTGGTGAAGTCATCCGTGTTGGAAACCAGACACCGGAGCACCCACAGGCTGCAGGAGCTGGGAGAGAGGAGCACACCAGACCTGGAAGAGAAAAATCTCTTCCTCTTGCAGTGGCCCCCTGGTGCCATTTACCGATAAAGCTTAATATCATGCCAGCTGGCAAAGGAAAAATATTTACAGGGTCCAGCTCCATTTTTGTAAAGCAGGCAAACAATGATGAATTTGGAGCTGAGAGCCCCCAAACTGATGATGGCATGCTATTATCTGTGAACAAGAGGCATACAATAGAAATGTTATTTCCCATTTCTGTTAAACCAAATGTTGTCCATTGTCAATAAAGACACTGTAGTATGTTTTAAGAAATAGTCTCCTAATCCTCTGGAAGTATCAAGTATGTAGTCTTAGTGTAGGATTTGAGATACTGGACAAATGGATATCACTACTTATTATCAAATGCCCTCTTTGCTCGTTTACTTAGCAAACTTTGAATTTCTTGGCAAATCTCATTGTAAACTCATCTATGTAATGGGCCTGAATCGTACTCCACAAACTTGGGTGTGCAAGACATGTTCATGTTATTTTTCAAGAACCAATTTAAATCTGTATCTGAGCCTACATCCCTCGGAGCTGCTGGGAAATTAAATTTCAGTCATCACTGGAGTTTCCCCCCCACCCCTTCCAGAGTGAGGCATAGGTCCTGGAGACTTACACAGAACAGAACAATTTCAGAGACTCCCATGGTAACCATTAACAAGCTCATAGTTCAAATCTATACCATCCTTTAAGAGTGGACATCCTTTCTGTGGGAATGAGAATCTTTGGGAAGCTCTGGTATTCACAGTCCAGTCATCCTCAGGGCACCAAGCAGTCTGTCCTCTGAAATCCGGCCTCCAGCCCCAGGCATGGCAAGGGAACCCAACCACTTTCTCATTCCCTAGCTTAAATAATCTCACTCCTTCTGCTCTTTCTTTCTTATTTTTTTATTTAAAAAAGATTTATTTATTTATTTATTTATTTAGGCTGCACAGGGTCTTAGTTGCGGCAAGTAGGATCTTCGTTGCAGCATGCGGACTTCTTAGTTGCAGCACGTGGATTCTTAGTTGCAGTGCGGCACACATGCACGATCTAGTTCCCCCACCAGGGATCAAACCCGGGCCCCCTGCATTGGGAGCGTGGAGTCTTACTCACTGGACCATCAGGGAAGTCCCTCTTTCTGTTCTTTCTGGCTCTGCCTGTGGCACTTTGTTATGGCAGCCCTAGCAAACTAATCTACCAAACCGTATAGTATATACTGTTATTATATTTCCTTTCTTTGTCCTTCATCCTGAGCTGGTTGCTTTCTAGAACTGTCACTAAGCTGATGTCCTGGGGTTTCCCTTTTTATCATCCTGAGGATTCCCTTTCTCTCTCTTGTGTTGGTTCTCTTGTTTTCCTGATTCCATGTCTTTGTTTACTTGTTTCTAAGAAAAAATGGAGCAGGGAGGCAAATTCTTTGAAGCTTTGAATATTTGAAATTGTCTTTAGTTTTACCTTACATTGGATTGATAGTTTGGTTTTTTGTGTTCATTATCTATTGGTACATAGCAAATTACCCCCCATCTTAGTGGCTTAAAATAAAAAACCTTTATCATTTCACAGTTTCTGTGGATCAGGGATCTGGCTGTGTCCTCTGGCTCAGGGTTTCTCATGGGCTGCAATCAAGGTGTCAGCCAAAGCTACTCAACTTCCCTGTTTTCATTATGGGTTCTCCTTGTTTCATCTTCTCTAGCAATTAAACTGCTGATTATCTATTGTAGTCTCTTCTCCTGCTTCTTTGTGCTTGGGGGTTTATGCATCAAAAAATCCTATTGTTATTGTATTAGTGAGTTCTGATCAGTGGCCTCAACATCATCCTCATTTTCCTTCTTGGATGTTCCTTGACCTCATGCAATCAGCTCTTCAGGGACCCACCTTGATTTTCCAGAATTCTTTTTTTTTTAAATATTTATTTTATATTAGAGTACAGTTGATTTACAATGTTGTTAGTTCCAGGTGTACAGCAAAGTGATTCAGTTATACATATACATATATCCATTCTTTTTCAGATTCTTTTCCCATATAGGTTATTACAGAGTATTGAGTAGAGTTCCCTGTGCTATACAGCAGGTTCTTTTTTTTTTTTTTTTAACACACACTGTATTTTATTTTTACAAGAGATAAATAGACTGACACCAAGCATTGTACATGGATGACCACAACAAAAGCAACAATGATTGCAATTACCAAACATGAAACACACTCATACTATGTCATAATATTGACATTCAGTCCAGTAATCCTCCACTGTAACAGCTCCTTTACTTTGCAGCGAAAATTGATTTGTATATTCTTTGCCTCTGAGTCCTTGTGGGATTTTTTTTTTTTTAATTCAGACAGAAAGTCACAAAAATTACACTCATCCTCATCAGTTCACTCAGTCCCATGTAATTAATTTTTTTTTTTATCTTGATCTTTTGTTAGCACTTTTATGAGTTCATCAGTTTTTCATTAGAGTTCTGAAAATACTTATTCATTCAGTTCAGCAGTACAGTCAGTCACCAGAAACCTGTACTTGTCAGAGTCTTTTCCATGAATTTCTTGAAGATGAAACCCTTTTATAGGAACATGTTTGCAAAAGCATCAGAGTACACCCAGAACTGTCTGTAAATGACAAAAGACTTAAAAATGACCACAGTTAAAGATTTGATGAAAGTTCATAATAATGCAGTTGACAAGAAAATTAGTTATTTCTGAGATATACATTTTAAAGTAATAACTAGGATTATTACTTATAACATTATACCAGAACATATAAGATTTTTAGAAATTTCATGTAATGTCTGAAACATTTATATTAACATATTTCCATACAAATACAAATATAAGATTTTTAGAAATTTCATGTAATGTCTGAAACATTTATATTAACATATTTCCATCCATATTTCCATACAAATACAAATATAAGATTTTTAGAAATTTCATGTAATGTCTGAAACATTTATATTAACATATTTCCATACAAATAGCCCAATGAAAGTTTAGTATTAGTTGTTTTGTTTGTTTGTTTTTTTATACTGCAGGTTCTTATTAGGCATCAATTTTATACACATCAGTGTATACATGTCAATCCCAATCGCCCAATTCAGCACACCACCATCCCCACCCCACCGCAGTTTTCCCCCCTTGGTGACCGTATGTCTGTTCTCTACATCTGTGTCTCAACTTCTACCCTGTAAACCGGCTCATCTGTACCATTTTTCTAGGTTCCACATACATGCGTTAATATACGATATTTGTTTATCTCTTCCTGACTTACTTCACTCTGTATGACAGTCCCTAGATCCATCCACGTCTCAACAAATGACTCAATTTCATTCCTTCTTATGGCTGAGTAATATATGCACCACATCTTCTTTATCCATTCGTCTGTCGGTGGGCATTTAGGTTGCTTCCATGACCTGGCTATTGTAAATAGTGCTGCAATGAACATTGGGGTGCATGTGTCTTTTTGAATTATGGTTTTCTCTGGGTATATGCCCAGTAGTGGGATTGCTGGATCATATGGTAATCCTATTTTTAGTTTTTTAAGGAACCTCCATACTGTTCTCCATAGTGGCTGTATCAATCTACATTCCCACCCACAGTGCAAGAGGGTTCCCTTTTCTCCACACCCTCTCCAGCATTTCTTGTTTGTAGATTTTCTGATGATGCCCATTCTAACTGGTGTGATGTGATACCTCATTGTAGTTTTGATTTGAGTTTCTCTAATAAATAGTGATGTTGAGCATCTTTTCATGTGCTTCTTGGCCATCTGTATGTCTTCTTGGAAGAAATGTCTATTTAGGTCTTCTGCCCATTTTTGGATTGGGTTGTTTGTTTGTTTAATATTGAGCTGCATGAGCTGTTTATATATTTTGGAGATTAATTCTTTGTCCGTTGAGTCGTTTGCAAATATTCTCTCCCATTCTGAAGGTTGTCTTTTTGTCTTGTTTATGTTTTCCTTTGCTGTGGAAAAGGTTTTAAGTTTCATTAGGTCCCATTTGTTTATTTTTGTTTTTATTTCCATTACTCTAGGAGGTGGATCAAAAAAGATCTTGCTGTGATTTATGTCAAAGAGTGTTCTTCCTATGTTTTCCTCTATGAGTTTTATAGTGTCCGGTCTTACATTTAGGCCTTGAATCCATTTTGAGTTTATTTTTGTGTATGGTGTTCAGTAGTGTTCTAATTTCATTCTTTTACATGTAGCTGTCCAGTTTTCCCAGCACCACTTATTGAAGAGACTGTCTTTTCTCCACTGAATATCTTTGTCTCCTTTGTCGTAGATTAGTTGACCATAGGTGCGTGGGTTTATCTCTGGGCTTTCTATCTTGTTCCATTGATCTATGTTTCTGTTTTTGTGCCTGTACCATATTGTCTTGATTACTGTAGCTTTGTAGTAGAGTCTGAAGTCAGGGAGTCTGATTCCTCCAGCTCCATTTTTTTGCCTCAAGACTGCTTTGGCTATTCGGGGTCTTTTGTCTTTCCATACAAATAGTGAAATTTTTAGTTCTAGTTCTGTGAAAAATGCCAGTGGTAGTTTGATAGGGATTGCATTGAATCTGTAGATTGCTTTGGGTAGTAGAGTCATTTTCAGAATGTTGATTCTTCCAATCCAAGAACATGGTATATCTCTCTATCTATTTGTATTATCTTTAATTTCTTTCATCAGTGTCTTATAATTTTCTGTATACAGGTCTTTTGTCTCCTTAGGTAGGTTTATTCCTAGATATTTTATTCTTTTGTTGCAATGGTAAATGGGAGTGTTTTCTTAATTTCACTTTCAGATTTTTCATCATTAATGTATAGGGATGCCAAAGATTTCTGTGCATTAATTTTGTTTCCTGCTACTTTACCAAATTCATTGATTAGCTCTAGTAGTTTTCTGGTAGCATCTTTAGGATTCTCTATGTATAGTATCATGTCATCTGCAAAGAGTGACAGCTTTACTTCTTCTTTTCTGATTTGGATTCTTTTATTTCTTTTTCTTCTCTGATTGTTGTGGCTAAAAATTCCAAAACTATGTTGAATAATAGTGGTGAGAGTGGGCAACCTTGTCTTGTTCCTCATCTTAGTGGAAATGGTTTCAATTTTTCACCATTGAGGACGATGTTGTCTGTGGGTTTGTCATATATGGCCTTTATTATGTTGAGGAAAGTTCCCTCTATGCCTACTTTCTGCAGGGTTTTTATCATAAATGGGTGTTGAATTTTGTCGAAAGCTTTCTCTGCATCTATTGAGATGATCATATGGTTTTTCTCCTTCAATTTGTTAATATGGTGTATCACATTGATTGATTTGCATATATTGAAGAATCCTTGCATTCCTGGAATTAACCTCACTTTATCATGGTGTATGATTCTTATCATGTGCTGTTGGCTTCTGTTTGCTAGTATTTTGTTGAGGATTTTTGCATCTATGTTCATCAGTGATATTGGTCTGTAGTTTTCTTTCTTTGTGACATCTTTGTCTGGTTTTGGTATCAGGGTGATGGTGGCCTCGTAGAATGAGTTTGGGAGTGTTCCTCCCTCTGCTATATTTTCGAAGAGTTTGAGAAGGATAGGTGTTAACTCTTTTCTAAATGTTTGATAGAATTCGCCTGTGAAGCCATCTGGTCCTGGGCTTTTGTTTGTTGGAAGATTTTTAATCACAGTTTCAATTTCAGTGCTTGTGATTGGTCTGTTCATATTTTCTATTTCTTCCTGGTTCAATCTAGGCAGGTTGTGCATTTCTAAGAATTTGTCCATTTCTTCCAGGTTGTCCATTTTATTGGCATATAGTTGCTTGTAGTAGTTTCTCATGATCCTTTGTATTTCTGCAGTATCAGTTGTTAATTCTCCTCTTTCATTTCTAATTTTATTGATTTGAGTCTTCTCCCTTTTTCTCTTGATGAGTCTGGCTAATGGTTTATCAATTTTGTTTATCTTGTCAGAGAACCAGCTTTTAGTTTTATTGATCTTTGCTATTGTTTCCTTCATTTCTTTTTCATTTTATTTCTGATCTGATCTTTACGATTTCTTTCCTTCTGCTAACTTTGGGGTTTTTTTGTTCTTCTTTCTCTAATTGCTTTAGGTGCAAGGTTAGGTTGTTTATTTGATATGTTTCTTGTTTCTTAAGGTAGGCTTGTATTGCTATAAACTTCCCTCTTATAACTGCTTTTGCTGCATCCCATAGGTTTTGGGTCGTCGTGTCTCCATTGTCATTTATTTCTAAGTATTTTTTTAAATTCCTATTTGATTTCCTCAGTGATCACTTCGTTATTAAGTAGTGTATTGTTTAGCCTCCATGTGTTTGTATTTTTTACAGATCTTTACCTGTAATTGATATCTAGTCTCATAGCGTTGTGGTCGGAATGGATACTTCATTCGATTTCAATTTTCTTAAATTTACCAAGGCTTGATTTGTGACCCAAGATATGATCTATCCTGGAGAATGTTCCATGAGCACTTGAGCAAAATGTGTATTCTGTTGTTTTTGGTTAGAATGTCCTATAAATATCAATTAAGTCCATCTTTTTTAATGTATCATTTAAAGCTTGTGTTTCCTTATTTATTTTCATTTTGGATGATCTGTCCATTGGTGAAAGTGGGGTGTTAATGTCCCCTACTATGATTATTACTGTCAATTTCCCCCTTTAAGGCTGTTAGTATTTGCCTTATGTATTGAGGTGCTCCTATGTTGGGTGCATAAATATTTACAATTGTTATATCTTCTTCTTGGATTGATCCCTTAATCATTATGTACTGTCCTTCTTTGTCTCTTGTAATAGTCTTTATTTTAAACTCTATTTTGTCTGATATGAGAATTGCTACTCCAGCTTTCTTTTGATTTCCATTTACATGGAATATGTTTTTCCATCCCCTCACTTTCAGTCTGTATGTGTCCCTAGGTCTGAAGTGGGTCTCTTGTAGACAGCATATATACAGGTCTTGTTTTTGTATCCATTCAGCCAGTCTGTGTCTTTTGGTGGGAGCATTTAATCCATTTCCATTTAAGGTAATTATCGATATGTATGTTCCTATTCCCATTTTCTTAGTTGTTTTGGGTTTGTTATTGTAGGTCTTTTCCTTCTCTTGTGTTTGTTGCCTAGAGAAGTTCCTATAGAATTTGTTGTAAAGCTGGTTTGGTGGTGGTGAACTCTCTCAGCTTTTGCTTGTCTGTTAAAGTTTTAATTTCTCCATCAAATCTGAATGAGATCCTTGCTGGGTAGAGTAATCTTGGTTGTAGGTTTTCCTCCTTCATCACTTTAAATATGTCCTGCCACTCCCTTCTGGCTTGCAGAGTTTCTGCTGAAAGATCAGCTGTTAACCTTATGGGGATTCCCTTGTGTGTTATTTGTTGTTTTTCCCTTGCTGCTTTTAATGTTTTCTTTGTATTTAATTTTTGATAGTTTGATTAATATGTGTTCTTGGCATGTTTCTCCTTGGATTTATCCTGTATGGGACTCTCTGTGCTTCCTGGACTTGAGTTACTATTTCCTTTCCCATATTAGGGAAGTTTTCAACGATAATCTCTTCAAATATTTTCTCAGTCCCTTTCTTTTTCTCTTCTTCTTCTGGGACCCCTATAATTCGAATGTTGGTGCGTTTAATGTTGTCCCAGAAGTCTCTGAGACTGTCCTCAGTTCTTTTCATTCTTTTTTCTTTATTCTGCTCTGCAGTAGTTATTTCCACTATTTTATCTTCCAGGTCACTTATCCGTTCTTCTGCCACAGTTATTCTGCTATTGATCCCTTCTAGAGTATTTTTAATTTTATTTATTGTGTTTTTCATCGTTGCTTGTTTCCTCTTCAGTTCTTCTACGTCCTTGTTAAATGTTTCTTGCATTTTGTCTATTCTATTCCCAAGATTTTGGATCATCTTTACTATCATTATTCTGAATTCTTTTTCAGGTAGACTGCCTATTTCCTCTTCATTTGTTAGGTCTGGTGGGTTTTTACCTTGCTCCTTCATCTGCTGTGTGTTTTTCTGTCTTCTCATTTTGCTTATCTTACTGTGTTTGGGGTCTCCTTTTCGCAGGCTGTAGGTTTATAGTTCCCATTGTTTTTGGTATCTGTCCCCAGTGGCTAAGGTTGGTTCAGTGGGTTGTGTAGGCTTCCTGGTGGAGGGGGCTGGTGCCTGTGTTCTGGTGAATGAGGGTGGGTCTTGTCTTTTTGGTGGGCAGGTCCACGTCCGGTGGTGTGTTTTGGGGTGTCTGTGGCCTTATTATGATTTTAGGCAGCCTCTCTACTAATGGATGGGGCTGTGTTCCTGTCTTGCTAATTGTTTGGCATAGGGTGTCCAGCACTGTAGGTTGCTGGTCGTGGAATGAAGCTGGGTCTTGGTGTTGAGATGGAGATCTCTGGGAGATTTTTGCCATTTGATATTACGTGGAGCTGGGAGGTCTCTTGTGGACCAGTGTCCTGAAGTTGGCTCTCCCACCTCAGAGGCACAGCACTGACTCCTGGCTGGAGCACCAAGAGCCTTTCATGCACATGGCTCAGAATAAAAGGGAGAAAAAATAGAAAGAAAGAAAGAGGATAAAATAAAATAAAGTTATTAAAATAAAAAATATTTATTAAGAAAAAAATTTAAAAAGTAAAAACAACAACAACAAAAACGGATGGACAGAACCCTAGGGCAAATGGTGAAAGCAAAGCTATACAGACAAAATCTCACACAGAAGCATACACATACACACTCACAAAAAGAGGAAAAGGGGAAAAAATAATATATCTTGCTCCCAAAGTCCACCTCCTTAATTTGGGATGATTCGTTGTCTAGTCAGGTATTCCACAGGTGCAGGGTACATCAAGTTGATTGTGGAGCTTTAATCTGCTGCTTCTGAGGTTGCTGGGAGAAATTTCCCTTTCTCTTCTTTGTTTGCACAGCTCCCAGGGTTCAGCTTTGGATTTGGCCCCGCCTCTGCATGTAGGTCGCCTGAGGGCGTCTGTTCTTTGCTCAGACAGGACGGGGTTAAAGGAGCAGCTGATTCGGGGGCTCTGGCTCACTCAGGCCGGGGGGGAGGTAGGGGTATGGATGTGGGGTGAGCCTGCGGAGGCAGAGGCTGGCGTGACATTGCACCAGTCTGAGGCATGCTGTGCGTTCTCCCGGGGAAGTTGTCCCTGGGTCACGGGACCCTGGCAGTGGCGGGCTGCACAGGCTCCTGGGAGGGGAGGTGTGGATAGTGACCTGTGCTTGCACACAGGCTTCTTGTTGGCTGCAGCAGCAGCCTTAGCGTCTCATGCCCGTCTCTGTGGTCTGTGCTGATAGCCGCAGCTTGTGCCTGTCTCTGGAGCTCCTTTAACAGCGCTCTGAATCCCCTCTCCTCGCGCACCAGGAAACAAAGAGGGAAGAAAAAGTCTCTTACCTCTTCAGCAGCTCCAGACTTTTTCCCGGATTCCCGGGTAGCTATGGCACACTAGCCCCCTTCAGGCTGTGTTCACGCCACCAACCCCAGTCCTTTCCCTGCGATCCGACCAAAGCCCGAGCCTCAGCTCCCAGCCCCCGCCCGCCCCGGTGGGTGAGCAGACAAGCCTCTTGGGCTGGTGAGTTCTGGTTGGCACCGATCCTCTGTGCGGGAATCTCTCCGCTTTTCCCTCCATACCCCTGTGGCTGCAGTCTCCTCCATGGCTCTGAAGCTTCCCCCTCCACCACCTGCAGTCTCCGCCTGTGAAGGGTCTTCTAGTGTGTGGAAACCTTTCCTCCTTCACAGCTCCCTTCCACAGGTGCAGGTCCCGTCCCTATTATTTTGTCTCTGTTTTTTCTTTTTTCTTTTGCCCTACCCAGGTATGTGGGGAGTTTCTTGCTTTTTGGGAGGTCTGAGGTCTTCTGCCAGTGTTCAGTAGGTGTTCTATAGGAGCAATTCCACGTGTAGATGTATTTCTGATGTATCTGTGGGGAGGAAGGTGATCTCCGCGTCATACTCTTCCGCCATCTTCTCAAATCTTAGCAGTCTCATTTTTGTGTTATAAAATATAGTGCAAGTTAAGTCAATGATTTCAATCTTGCATTCAGTTAAAATATGTTCTTTCCCTACAAGCTCAGGCCTGAAAACTCAAGCTTGGGGTCTGGAAAAAGGGAAGGAGTAGAGGTTTATTTCTTCACTCCCCCATTCTTGCATCCTATTTTCCTGGGTCTTTTTGTCCTCAGCCAGTGCGCAGGTGCTCACGGGCATCTCTTGGCTGATACCTACTGGCCACCATTTCTTCTGTTACAGCCGTAACAAATGAAATGCTAGGCTCTTTTGTGGGACACTTTTTTATGGGCTTCTTAGACAACTTCACTGGGAACTCTTATACTTTGCATTCCTGGAGCTGCTGATTCATTCTTTGCTTGACCTTCTGGGACCCCTCCTCAGCTCCTGCCTTTCCCTTCACAGCCGTATACCTCACATAGCCTCTCTCTCTTCCCCTATGTCTGATCTTTTACTGGGTACCATAAGGCACTTTGAGCCTGGCCATGTTCCACATTATCCCCTTGGTCAATTTCTTCACACATTCTCATCTACTAAAGGAAGACCTGAAACTTGCCCAAGGCTGACCTCTTTCTCTTTGTCTTGTTCATTATAGCAACTTCACCAGCCCCTTACACCCCCACATTTGGATTGCTCTTGGCAGGAAGCAGACACTGGTCACATTTGTGTGCATGCTAAACTCCTGGTGACAGGTGCCAAGTTCTCCTAAGAACTCTTTCACTGTTCTGGTGGCCACACCAAATGGACCTGCTGGTTTTTGCTCAGGAGTGAGAGTGCAGTCTCCCTAATCTCACCAAAACAACATTCTCTCTGAGGAGTTCTACTGGGGGTCCCGCTTCACGTGGTCTGGGCAGGATGGAAGAAGCAAAACCAAAGCATTTTCTACTCCAGTGAATTCCTGCCAGCACTGTCCTTCAAACTTCTAATATATTCTGATGTAGGCTGGAAGTCTGTGACAGAGAATGATAGTCAAAGAGGCAGTTTGGTCACTTCTTAGATAGTCCTGAGGGATGGTTGTCCTATTAGTTTCCTATGGCTGTCCTTAAATTATCACAAGCTTGGTGGCTTAAAACAATGTCAATTTATTATCTTACAACTCTGGAGGTCAGATGTCCAAAATCAATCTTAGTGGGCTAAAATCAGTGTTGACAGATCCTTCTGGAAGCTCTAGGGGAGAATTTCTTTCCTTCTTTTTCCACTTTCTTGTGGCACCTTCATTCTTTGGCTTGAGGCCTCTTCCTCCATCTTCAAAACCAGCAGTGCAGCATTTTTAAATTTCTCTCTCTGCTTCAATCATCACATCATCTTCTATGACTCTGACCCTCCTGCCTCCCTCTTATAAGGACCCTTGTGAGGATATTGGTCCTAACCAGATAATCCAGGATAATCCAGGATAATCTCCTTATCTCAGGATTCTTAACTATCACACAAAAGTCTCTTTTGTCATGTAAAGTAACATATTCACAGGTTCTGGGGATTAGGACATGGGCATCTTTGGGGGGCGGACATGATTCATCCCACCAAGATTACGGTGATATAACAAATGTTTTTCAACACATGGTTCATCTCCACTGTGAGGCACAGGGATAATTAAAAGTTAGATGTGGCAAGGTGACTAGATGGGGTCATGAAACGAGAGTAGTAAATGTGCTTTCATTTCTGGATGGAAGCATTTAGTTGCCAGTGCTTGACTCTCAGCCTTCTTTTTCTCTTACATGGCAAACGATGAGGACTTGATTTGAGATGTTGGAATTGTAAAAGGATGCTGCTTCTGTCAGCTTGGATCCCTGAGTGACAACATGGAGAAGAGCCTCCCACAAACATGCCTTAGCCATGTAGTGTAAGCCAAAAAGCAAACCTTTGTTTTAAAGCACTGAAAAATATTTTTCTTTATAAAAAATTTTAAATTCTTAATTAAAAATTTTTTTAATTAAGAATTAATTAATTTAATTAAATTTCCTTCTCAAACTCTTCCAAAAAATTGCAGAGGAACGAACACTCCCAAATGCATTATATCAGGCCACCATCACCCTGATACCAAAACCAGACAAAGATACTACAAAGAAAGAAAATTACAGTCCAATATCACTGATGAATATAGATGCAAAAATCCTCAACAAAATACTGACAAACAGAATCCAACAACACATTAAAAGGATCATACACCACGATCAAGTGGGATTTATCCCAGGGATGCAAGGATTCTTCAATATACCTAAATCAAACAATGTGATACACCATATTAACAAATTGAAGAAGAAAAACCATATGATCATCTCAATAGAAGCAGAAAAAGCTTTTGACAAAATTCAACACCCATTTACGATAAAAACTCTCCAGAAAGTGGGCATAGAGGGAAGCTACCTCAACATAATAAAGGCCATATACGACAAACCCACAGCAAACATCATTCTGAATGGTGAAAAACTGAAAGCATTTCCTCTAAGATCAGGAATGAGACAAGGATGTCCACTCTCACCACTATTATTCAACATAGTTTTGGAAGTCTTAGCCACAGCAATCAGAGAAGAAAAAGAAATAAAAGGAATACAAATTGGAAAAGAAGTAAAACTGTCACTGTTTGCAGATGACATGATACTATACATAGAGAATCCTAAAAATGCCACCAGAAAACTACTAGAGCTAATCAATGAATTTGGTAAATTTGCAGGATACAAAATTAATGCACAGAAATCTCTTGCATTCCTATACACTAATGATGAAAAATCGGAAAGAGAAATTATGGAAACACTCCCATTTACCATTGCAACAAAAAGAATAAAATACCTAGGAATAAACTTACCTAGGGAGACAAAAGACCTGTATGCAGAAAACTATAAGACACTGATGAAAAAAATTAAAGAAGATACCAACAGGTGGAGAGATATACCATGTTCTTGGATTAGAAGAATCAATATTGTGAAAACGACTATACTACCCAAAGCAATCTACAGATTCAATGCAATTCCTATCAAATTACCAATGGCATTTTTTACAGAACTAGAACAAATCATCTTAAAATTTGTATGGAGACATAAAAGACCTCGAATAGCCAAAGCAGTCTTGAGGGAAAAGAGCAGAGCTGGAGAAATCAGACTCCCTGAGTTCAGACTACGCTACAAAGCTACAGTAATCAAGACAATATGATACAGGCACAAAAACAGAAACATAGATCAATGGAACAAGATAGAAAGCCCAGAGATAAACCCACGCACCTATGGTCAACTAATCTATGACAGAGGAGGCAAAGGTATACAATGGAGAAAAGACAGTCTCTTCAATAAGTGGTGCTGGGAAAACTGGACAGCTACATGTAAAAGAATGAAATTAGAATACTCCCTAACACCATACACAAAAATAAACTCAAAATGGATTCGAGACCTAAATGTAAGACCGGACACTATAATACTCTTAGAGGAAAACATAAGAAGAACATTCTTTGACATAAATCACAGCAAGATCTTTTTTGACCCACCTCCTAGAGTAATGGAAATAAAAACAAAAATAAACAAATGGGACCTAATGAAACTTCAAAGCTTTTGCAGAGCAAAGGAAACCATAAACAAGACGAAAAGACAACCCTCAGAATGGGAGAAAATATTTGCAAATGAATCAACGGACAAAGGATTAATCTCCAAAATATATAAACAGCTCATTCAGCTCAATATTAAAGAAACAAACAACCCAATCCAAAAATGGGCTGAAGACCTAAATAGACATTTCTCCAAAGAAGACATACAGATGGCCAACAAGCACATGAAAAGATGCTCAACATCACTAATTATTAGAGAAATGCAAATCAAAACTACAATGAGGTATCACCACACACCAGTTAGAATGGGCATCATCAGAAAATCTACAAACAACAAATGCTGGAGAGGGTGTGGAGAAAAAGGAACCCTCTTGCACTGTTGGTGGGAATGTAAATTGGTACAGCCACTATGGAGAACAATATGGAGGTTCCTCAGAAAACTAAAAATAGGATTACCATATGATCCAGCAATCCCACTACTGGGCATATACCCAGAGAAAACCATAATTCAAAAAGACACATGCACCCCAATGTTCATTGCAGCACTATTTACAATAGCCAGGTCATGGAAGCAACCTAAATGCCCATTGACAGACGAATGGATAAAGAAGATGTGGTACATATATAAAATGGAATATTACTCAGCCATAAAAAGGAACGAAATTGAGTCATTTGTTGAGACATGGATGGATCTAGAGACTGTCATACAGAGTGAAGTAAGTCAGAAAGAGAAAAACAAATGTATATTAACGCATGTATGTGGAACCTAGGAAAATGGTACAGATGAACTGGTTTGCAGGGCAGAAGTTGAGACAGAGATGTAGAGAACTAACGTATGGACACCAAGGGGGGAAAACCATGGTGGGATGGGGATGGTGGTGTGCTGAATTGGGCGATTGGGATTGACATGTATACACTGATGTGTATAAAATTGATGACTTATTAAAAAACATTTTTTTAAATTCGTAATTAAAAAATTTTTATTGAAGTATAGTTGATTTACAATATAATGTTAGTTTCATGTGCACAGCACAGTGATTCCTTTTCAGATCCTTTTCCCTTTGTAGGTTATTACAAAATATTAGGTATAGTTCCCTGTGCTATATGGTAAGTCCTTGTTGGTTATCTATTTTCTACATTGTAGTGTGTATATGTTAATCCGAACCTACTAACTTATCCCTTCCCCCACCCTCCTTTCCCCTTTGGTAACAGTAAATTTGTTGTCTATTTCTGTGACTCTCTTTCTGTTTTGTAAATAAGTTCATTTGAATCATTTTTTTTTTAGATTCCACATATAAGCGATATCATGTGATACTTGTCTTTCTCTGACTTACTTCACTCAGTATGATAATCTCTATGTCTGTCCATGTTGCTGCAAATGGCATTATTTCATTCTTTTTATGGTTGAGTAATATTCCATTGTATATATGTACCACACCTTCTTTATCCATTCATCTGTTTTTTTTTTAAAACATCTTTATTGAAGTATAATTGCTTCACAATGGTGTGTTAGTTTCTGCTTTATAACAAAGTGAATCAGCTACAGATATAAACACGTTCCCATATCTCCACCCTCCTGCATCTCCCTCCCTCCCACCCTCCCCATCCCACCCCCCCAGGCGGTCACAAAGCACCGTGCTGATCTCCCTGTGCTATGCGGCTGCTTCCCACTAGCTATCTATTTTACATTTGGTAGTGTATATATGTCCATGACACTCTCTCATCCTGTCACATCTCACCCCTCCCCCTCCCCATATCCTCAAGTCCATTCTTTAGTAGGTCTGTGTCTTTATTCCCATCTTGCCACTAGGTTCTTCATGACCTTTTTTTTTTTTTTCCTTAGATTCCATATATATGTGTTAGCATACTGTATTTGTTTTTCTCTTTCTGACTTACTTCACTCTGTATGACAGATGCTAACTCCATCCACCTCATTACAAATACCTCCATTTCATTTCTTTTTATGGCTGAGTAATATTCCATTGTATATATGTGCCACATCTTCTTTATCCATTCATCCGATGATGGACACTTAGGTTGCTTCCATGTCCTGGCTATTGTAAATAGAGCTGCAATGAACATTTTGGTACATGACTCTTTTTGAATTATGGTTTTCTCAGGGTATATGCCCAGTAGTGGGATTGCTGGGTCGTATGGTAGTTCTATTTTCAGTTTTTTAAGGAACCTCCATACTGTTCTCCATAGTGGCTGTATCAATTTACATTCCCACCAACAGTGCAAGAGGGTTCCCTTTTCTCCACACCCTCTCCAGCATTTATTGTTTCTAGATTTTTTGATGATGGCCATTCTGACCGGTGTGAGATGATACCTCATTGTAGTTTTGATTTGCATTTCTCTAATGATTAATGATGTTGAGCATTCTTTCATGTGTCTGTTGGCCATCTGTATGTCTTCTTTGGAGAAATGTCTATTTAGGTCTTCTGCCCATTTTTGGATTGGGTTGTTTGTTTTTTTGTTATTGAGCTGCATGAGCTGCTTGTAAATCTTGGAGATTAATCCTTTGTCAGTTGCTACATTTGCAAATATTTTCTCCCATTCTGAGGGTTGTCTTTCCATCTTGTTTATGGTTTCCTTTGCTCTGCAAAAGCTTTTAAGTTTCATTAGGTCCCATTTGTTTATTTGTGTTCTTATTTCCATTTCTCTAGGAGCTGGGTCAAAAAGGATCTTGCTGTGATTTATGTCATAGAGTGTTCTGCCTATGTTTTCCTCTAAGAGTTTGATAGTGTCTGGCCTTACACTTAGGTCTTTAATCCATTTTGAGTTTATTTTTGTGTATGGTGTCAGGGAGTGTTCTAATTTCATACTTTTACATGTACCTGCCCAATTTTCCCAGCACCACTTATTGAAGAGGCTGTCTTTTCTCCACTGTATATGCTTGTCTCCTTTATCAAAGATAAGGTGACCATATGTGCGTGGGTTTATCTCTGGGCTTTCTATCCTGTTCCATTGATCTATATTTCTGTTTTTGTGCCAGTACCAAAGTGTCTTGATTACTGTAGCTTTGTAGTATAGTCTGAAGTCAGGGAGCCTGATTCCTCCAGCTCCATTTTTCGTTCTCAAGATTGCTTTGGCTATTCGGGGTCTTTTGTGTTTCCATACAAATTGTGAAATTTTTTGTTCTAGTTCTGTGAAAAATGCCAGTGGTAGTTTGATAGGGATTGCATTGAATCTGTAGATTGCTTTTGGTAGTAGAGTCATTTTCAGAATGTTGATTCTTCCAAACCAAGAACATGGTATATCTCTCCATCTATTTGTATCATCTTTAATTTCTTTCATCAGTGTCCTATAATTTTCTGCATACAGGTCTTTTGTCTCCTTAGGTAGGTTTATTCCTAGATATTTTATTCTTTTTGTTGCAATGGTAAACGGGAGTGTTTTCTTAATTTCACTTTCAGATTTTTCATCATTAGTATATAGGAATGCAAGAGATTTCTGTGCATTAATTTTGTATCCTGCTACTTTACCAAATTCATTGATTAGCTCTAGTAGTTTTCTGGTGGCAGTTTTAGGATTCTCTATGTATAGTATCATGTCATCTGCAAACAGTGACAGCTTTACTTCTTCTTTTCCAATTTGGATTCCTTTTATTTCTTTTTCTTCTCTGATTGCTGAGCTAACACTTCCAAAACTATGTTGAATAATAGTGGTGAGAGTGGTCAACCTTGTCTTGTTCCTCATCTTAGTGGAAATGGTTTCAATTTTTCACCATTGAGGACAATGTTTGCTGTGGGTTTGTCATATATGGCCTTTATTATGTTGAGGAAAGTTCCCTCTATGCCTACTTTCTGCAGGGCTTTTATCATAAATGGGTGTTGAATTTTTTCGAAAGCTTTCTCTGCATCTATTGAGATGATCATATGGTTTTTCTCCTTCAATTTGTTAATATGATGTATCACGTTGATTGATTTGCGTATATTGAAGAATCCTTGCATTCCTGGAATAAACCCCATTTGATCATGGTGTATAATCCTTTTAATGTGCTGTTGGATTCTGTTTGCTAGTATTTTGTTGAGGATTTTTGCATCTATGTTCATCAGTGATATTAGCCTATAGTTTTCTTTCTTTGTGACATCTTTGTCTGGTTTTGGTATCAGGGTGATGGTGGCCTCGTAGAATGAGTTTGGGAGTGTTCCTCCCTCTGCAATATTTTGGAAGAGTTTGAGAAGGATAGGTGTTAGCTCTTCTCTAAATGTATGATAGAATTCAGCTGTGAAGCCATCTGGTCCTGGGCTTTTGTTTGTTGGAAGATTTTTAATCACACTTTCAATTTCAGTGCTTGTGATTGGTCTGTTCATATTTTCCATTTCTTCCTGGTTCAGTCTCGGTAGGTTGTGCATTTCTAAGAATCTGTCCATTTCTTCCAGGTTGTCCATTTTATTGGCATAGAGTTGCTTGTAGTAATCTCTCATGATCGTTTGTATTTCTGCCGTGTCAGTGGTTACTTCTCCTTTTTCATTTGTAATTCTATTGATTTGCGTCTTCTCCCTTTTTCTCTTGATGAGTCTGGCTAATGGTTTATCAATTTTGTTTATCTTCTCGAAAAACCAGCTTTTAGTTTCATTGATTTTTGCTATCGTTTCCTTCATTTCTTTTTCATTTATTTCTGATCTGATCTTTATGATTTCTTTCCTTCTGCTAGCTTTGGGGTTTTTTTGCTCTTCTTTCTCTAATTGCTTTAGGTGCAAGGTTAGGTTGTTTATTCGAGATGTTTCCTGTTTCTTGATGTAGGCTTGTATTGCTATAAACTTCCCTCTCAGCACTGCTTTTGCTGCATCCCATAGGTTTTGGGTTGTCGTGTCTCCATTGTCATTTGTTTCTAGGTATTTTTTGATTTCCCCTTTGATTTCTTCAGTGATCACTTCGTTATTAAGTAGTGTATTGTGTAGCCTCCATGTGTTTGTATTTTTTACAGATCTTTTCCTGTAATTGATATCTAGTCTCATAGCGTTGTGGTCGGAAAAGATACTTGATACGATTTCAATTTTCTTAAATTTACCAAGGCTTGATTTGTGACCCAAGATATGATCTATCCTGGAGAATGTTCCATGAGCACTTGAGAAAAATGTGTATTTTGTTGTTTTTGGGTGGAATGTCCTATAAATATCAATTAAGTCCATCTTGTTTAATGTATCATTTAAAGCTTGCGTTTCCTTATTTATTTTCATTTTGGATGATTTGTCCATTGGTGACAGTGAGGTGTTAAAGTCCCCTACTATGAGTGTTACTGTCGATTTCCCCTTTTATGGCTGTTAGTATTTGCCTTATGTACTGAGGTTCTTCTATGTTGGGTGCATAAATATTTACAGTTGTTATATCTTCTTCTTTGATGGCTCCCTTGATCATTATATAGTGTCCTTCTTTGTCTCTTGTAATAGTCTTTATTTTAAAGTCTATTTTGTCTGATATAAGAATTGCCACTCCAGCTTTCTTTTGATTTCCATTTGCATGGAATATATTTTTCCATCCCCTCACTTTCAGTCTGTATGTGTCTCTAGGTCTGAAGTGGGTCTCTTGTAGACAGCATATATATGGGTCTTGTTTTTGTGTCCATTCAGCCAGTCTGTGTCTTTTGGTGGGAGCATTTAATCCATTTACATTTAAGGTAATTATCCATATGTATGTTCCTATTCCCATTTTCTTAAATATTTTATGTTTGTTATTGTAGGTCTTTTCCTTCTCTTGTGTTTCTTGCCTAGAGAAGTTCCTATAGAATTTGTTGTAAAGCTGATTTGGTGGTGGTGAACTCTCTCTGCTTTTGCTTGTCTGTAAAGGTTTTAAATTCTCCAACAAATCTGAATGAGATCCTTGCTGGGTAGAGTAACCTTGGTTGTAGGTTTTTCTCCGTCATCACTTTAAGTATATCCTGCCACTCCCTTCTGGCTTGCAGAGTTTCTGCTGAAAGATCAGCTGTTAACCTTATGGGGATTCCCTTGTGTGTTATTTGTTGTTTTTCCCTTGCTGCTTTTAATATGTTTTCTTTATATTTAATTTTTGATAGTTTGATTAATATGTGTCTTGGCGTGTTTCTCCTTGGATTTATCCTGTATGGGACTCTCTGTGCTTCCTGGACTTGATTAACTATTTCCTTTCCCATATTAGGGAAGTATTCAACTATAATCTCTTCAAATATTTTCTCAGTCCCTTTCTTTTTCTCTTCTTCTTCTGGGACCCCTATAATTCGAATGTTGGTGCGTTTAATGTTGTCCCAGAGGTCTCTGAGACTGTCCTCAGTTCTTTTCATTCTTTTTTCTTTATTCTGCTCTGCAGTAGTTATTTCCACTATTTTATCTTCCAGGTCACTTATCCGTTCTTCTGCCTCAGTTATTCTGCTATTGATCCCGTCTAGAGCATTTTTAATTTCATTTATTGTGTTTTTCATCATTGCTTGGTTCCTCTTTAGTTCTTCTACATCCTTGTTAAGTGTTTCTTGCATTTTGTCTATTCCATTTCCAAGATTTTGGATCATCTCTACTATCATTATTCTGAATTCTTTTTCAGGTAGACTGCCTATTTCCTCTTCATTTGTTAGGTCTGGTGTGTTTTGACCCTGCTCCTTCACCTGCTGTGTGGTTTTTTGTCTTCTCATTTTGCTTATCTTACTGTGTTTGGGGTCTCCTTTTCACAGGCTGCAGGTTCGTAGTTCCCGTTGTTTTTGGTATCTGTCCCCAGTGGCTAAGGTTGGTTCAGTGGGTTGTGTAGGCTTCCTGGTGGAGGGGACTAGTGCCTGTGTTCTGGTGGATGAGGTTGGATCTTGTCTTTCTGGTGGGCACGTCCACATCTGGTGGTGTGTTTTGGGGTGTCTGTGGCCTTATTATGATTTTAGGCAGCCTCTCTACTAATGGATGGGGCTGTGTTCCTATCGTGCTAGTTGTTTGGCATAGGGTGTCCAGCACTGTAGCTTGCTGGTCGTTGACTGAATCTGGGTCTTGATGTTGAGATGGAGACCTCTGAGAGATTTTTGCCATTTGGTATTACATGGAGCTGGGAGGTCTCTTGTGGACCAGTGTCCTGAAGTTGGCTCTCCTACCTCAGGGGCACAGCCCTGATGCCTGGCTGGAGCACCAAGAGCCTTTCGTCCACACGGCTCAGAATAAAAGGGAGAAAAAAATAGAAAGAAAGAAAGAAAGAGGATAAAATAAAATAAAATAAAGCTATTATAATAAAAAATAAGAAAAAAATTATTAAGATTAAATGTTTAAACAAATTTTTTTTTAATTTTTAAAAATAGATTTATTAATTTTTTATAGTAAAAAATAAGAAAAAAAATTATTAAGAAAAAAATTTTTAATTTTTTAAAATAAAAAATATGAAAAAACTTATTAAAAATTTTTTTAATTTCTAAAAATAGAAAATAAGGAAAAAATTATTAAAAAAACATTTATTAGGAAAAAAAAATAAAAAATAAAACACGGACGGGCCTAACCCTAGGACTAACGGTGAAAGCAAAGATATAGAGACAAAAATCTCACCCAGAAGCATACACCTACACACTCACAAAAATTGGAAAAGTGGGAAAATTAATATATCCTGCTCCCAAAGTCCACCTCTTGAATTTGGGATGATTCATTGTCTATTCAGGTATTCAACAGATGCAGGCACATCAAGTTGTTTGTGGAGCTTTAATCCGCTGCTTCTGAGGCTGCTGGGAGAGCTTTCCCTTTCTCTTCTTTGTTTGTACAGCTCCCGGGGTTCAGCTTTGGATTTGGACCCGCCTCTGCATGTAGGTCGCCTGAGGGCGTCTGTTCCCCGCCCAGACAGAACGGGGTTAAAGGAGCAGCTGCTTCGGGGGCTCTGGCTCACTCAGGCGGGGGGGGAGGGAGGGGCACGGATGCGGGACGAACCTGCGGTGGCAGAGGCTGGCGTGACGTTGCACCAGTCTGAGGCACGCTGTGCGTTCTCCCGGCGAAGTTGTCCCTGGGTCACGGGACCCTGGCCGTGGCGAGCTGCACAGGCTCCCGGGAGGGGCGGTGTGGAGAGTGACCTGTGCTCGCACACAGGCTTCTTGGTGGCGGCAGCAGCAGCCTTAGCGTCTCCTGCCCGTCTCTGGAGTCCGCGCTGCCAGCCGCGGCTCGTGCCCGTCTCTGGAGTTCGTTTAGGCGGCGCTCTGAATCCCCTCTCCTTGTGCACCGTGAAACAAAGAGGCAAGAAAAAGTCTCTTGCCTCTTCGGCAGCTGCAGACTTTTTCCCGGACTCCCTCTCGGCTAGCACCGAAGCCCGAGCCTCAGTTCCCAGCCCCCGCCCGCCCCGGCGGGTGAGCAGACAAGCCCCTCGGGCTGGTGAGCGCTGCTCGGCGCCGAGCCTCTGTGTGGGAATCTCTCTGCTTTACCCTCTGCACCCCTGTGGCTACGCTCTTCTCCGTGGCTCCGAAGCTTCCCCCCTCTGCCACCCACAGTCTCTGCCCATGAAGGGGCTTCCTAGTGTGTGGAAACCTTTCCTCCTTCACAGCTCCCTCCCACTGGTGCAGGTCCCGTCCCTATTCTTTTGTCTCTGTTATTTATTTTTTCTTTTGTCCTACCCAAGTACGTGGAGAGTTTCTTGCCTTTTGGGAGGTCTGACGTCTTCCGCCAGCGTCCAGTGGGTGTTCTGTAGGAGCAGTTCCACGTGTAGATGTATTTCTACTGTATCTGTGGGAAGGAAGGTGATCTCCGCGTCTTACTCTTCCGCCATCTTGCCCCTCCCCCTCCATTCATCTGTTGACGGACATTTAGGTTGCTTCCATGTCTTTGCTATTGTAAATAGAAAGCACTGACAATTTGCAGTTGTTTGTTACTGCAGATTTACCTTGCCCATCCTGACTGATACAGTTCTCAGCTTTGGGAATTCCACTGAAATTCTAAGACAAGAGGAAGACTACCATTCAACATGCTGCCACCCTTAGAACTGAGGTTTCCTTTTGGAGTATATTTCTATGCACTTCCTGAGAGTACTCATGTCTTAATCCCATAACACTAAAACAACTTTAATAAATAAAACTTTGTAGCTATTCTATAAAGAAATCCCTTGAGAAAACCTTTGAGGATTTCTCAGGGAAGATCATCACCACAAAAATCTGGTCTCATCTGGCCTATTCAGCCTTGACTGCCTCCTCTCTTCCGCAAGTAACCTCCATGCCGGTAAGAGCTCTGGACCCACCTGCCCATTTTCACCTCTGAAAATTCATCCAAACATATAGTCATTTTTCCTGGAATTTCTTCTCTTTCCTTTTGGTCTCTTTTCTTCCCTGAATTTAAGTCTTTTAACAAAATACTGATATTTACTAAGTATTATTTTAGATTGGATTCTCCCAGAGGTAGGCTCTAAGACAAGGATGCTAGAGCAATTATTTAATTGAAGGTGATCCCAGGAAACACCAACAGGGAAGTGGGGAAGTGAGGATGAGATAGGAAGGAAGCCAACAGGGGGTGTATTAGTGAACAGGTTGTTGCTCAGGACAACTGGGGCTCAAACCTGGGGACCTCTGGGAGACTGAGTATAGGTGGTGAGTAGGACACCCACCTCACAGTTGTTCTACCTCAAGGGTGAAGCCAAATCTGGCCTCCGTACCCCAACGCTGAATTAAATCTCGGAGACAGAGTTTGGGGTGAAGTAGAAAAGAATAGCTTTATTGCTTTGCCAGACCACAGTGGGCTAATGTCCTCAAAACTGTGTGTCCCAACCCAGGGGTTCCTGTGAGGAGTCTTATAGTCAAAGGGCGGGGTTGCTGATAAGGATCAGGGTGCATGCAGAGCCCGCATTCCTTTAATCCAGAGATCATCTGGCATCAGGTGGTGATGGGCAAACTGTGACCTTGTCTGGAATGAAGACTGTTTCATCAAGTAGTTAACATCTTCCATTTGGTAAGGGTTTTAGTTCTGCAGAAGAGCTCAAAGATATTGTTATGTGTATCCCTTGAAGGGGAACCAGGACCCTGCCCCAAGGGTGCACTATTGTTTCTTGACTGCTCCTCACTTATCTCTGCATCCCCTCCCTTCCCTGATTAGCAACTGTTTGAACCTGCCCTTTGGAACTCAGGGAAGGGGACACAGAAAGGCTTTTGTGCCCAGGAGTCCCAGAGGGTCCTGCTCAGTTTCAGGGGCAAGGATGTTGCAGGTATTAATCTACCAATCCATTTGGTGGAGGACTGCTCCCAGGGGTGTTTGTTCTACAGTTCTAGTCTTTCCTCTGCAGAGGCCAGCTAATCCAGCCACTGGAAAGAAGTGGAGCAGGTTCCAGGTGTTCACAGGTGGAAGTCTGGACCTGTAGGGGAATGGTGAGAGTGGAGAACCCAGCAGCATCTGCTCCAGTCACCTCTGTTCAGAGTGCTGGTTGGGTGCCTCAATCACAGGACTGAGGAAGGGAGGCAGGCAAACACCCATCTTCTATCCCATGAGGCAGGATGTATGTTAATAGAATGGATAAAAAGATGGAAAAGGAGCGTGGATGAAGGAGAAATTAATTTTGCTTTGGGAGAGCAGAAAGATGGATTTTGATTTGGCTTTACAGGGTGGAAAGGATTAAGTGAAGAAGAAGAGCTTTTGTTTCAAGTGGAGGGATTAGAGTAGCACAGGCACGGCAGCTTCAGAATTAGATTAAGTTTTGGGAAAATTGTAAGCAGTGGGGTAGACTGGGACAAAAAGTGGTTGAGAGGAAGTAGGAGATCAAGTTAGAAGAGGATGGGGCCAAATTATGGGAGAGCAAGAGTTCAATATGTGATATTTTCATAATGGGGGAAGCACTACATTCTAAAAATTTATAGATGGGTTTAAATTCTGGCCTCTGAACAGGATCCTTCAGGTAATGCCTGATTCCCCCCTGTTTACCTGCATCCTCTTCCTCTTCTTTGAGCTCTGAGTTTGCTTTTCTGGTCCATCTTTCTGAATGTTTCTTTCCAGATTCTTTTAGCAGATTTCCCCTTGGCTCATTCTAGGATCAGTATTCTGGACACCAAGCTTTTGCTAGCTTTGTTTCCTAGCGCTCAAGCAGTGGCCTTGCCTTCTCTCCTGTCCACCTAGCGATGACTGTCTCCACTTCCTCCCTCATGTTCCGTTTACTTTTGGCTCCAAAATGCTCTGTCCTGACTTTTCCACTTCCTTTTCCCATCAGATAATTCTTCTTTTTATGCCATACCTGGGAATTGCCGTGTTCTCTAAAGAATTGTGTGTCCTTCTTAGTATGTTGTAGCCACAAAATCTGCTTATACTGAAACTTCGTAGGATCCTGTGGGGCTCCTGGGCACAAAAGACTTTCTGTATCCCCGTCCCTGAGTTCCAAAGGGCAGGTTCAAACAGTTGCTAATCAGGGAAGGGAGGGGATGCAGAGATAAGTGAGGAGTAGTCAAGAAACAATAGTGAACCCTTGGGGCTGGGTCTTGGTTCCCCCTCAAGGGATATACATAACAATATCTTTGAGCTCTTCTGAAGAACTAAAACCCCCACCAGATGGAAGACTTGATGAAGCACTCTTCATTACAGAGGAGGTTACAGTTTGCCCATCATCACCTGATGCCAGATGATCTCTGATTAAAGGAATGAGGAGCCCTGCACACACTCTGCCCCTTGACTATAAGACTCCTCACAGCATCCCCCAGTCCCCAACTCCCCCCCACCCTCAGCCCACCACCACCGTTAGGACACACAGTTTCGAGGGCATTAGTCTGCTGTGGCCCCTTTACCTGGCAAAGCAATAAAGCGATTCTTTTCTACTTCACCCAAAACTCTGTCTCCAAGATTTAATTTGGTGTCAGGGTGCAGAGGGTGGATTCAGCTTCAATACCTCTGGAATTTGTTCTAAGTTGCAGAAAATTATGTTATTCTCTCATTCACTGTTTCATAAATAATATTTGAGAACAAGACTGATAATTGTACTTATAATAAAACACGTGAATAAATAGGTAAATAAAATGTTATTTTATTTTTTTTAGCACTACTGGTGAAGTACACATTATGCTGAGTAAAGCTAGTAGGAAAATAATTTGTTTTCCATATGCATTATACTAATAGATCATGTGGAGAGAGATTTTACAAAGTGCTACGCACTGTTCTGAGCTTTTAAAATTATTATTAAATTTATTAATTTATTTTTGGCTGCGTTGGATCTTCGTTGCTGTGTTCGGGATTTCTCTAGTTGCAGTGAGCGGGGGTTACTCTTCGTTGCG
The DNA here is from genome assembly GCF_028021215.1 of Eschrichtius robustus. NCBI lineage: Eukaryota > Metazoa > Chordata > Mammalia > Artiodactyla > Eschrichtiidae > Eschrichtius > Eschrichtius robustus. The sequence goes on from NC_090839.1 coordinate 35,165,082, forward strand.
GTACGCGGGCTTCTCATTGCGGTGGCTTCTCTTGTTGGGGAGCACGGGCTCTAGGCAGGGAGACTTCAGTAGTTGTGGCTCACGGGCTCTAGAGCACAGGCTCAGTACTCGTCGCACATGGACTTTGTTGCTCCGGGGCATGTGGGATCTTCCCGGGCCAGGGCTTGAACCCATGTCCCCTGCACTGGCAGGTGGATTCTTAACCACTGCACCAGCAGGGAAGTCTCTCTGAGCTCTTTATATGAATTAACATTTTAAGTCATTATGACAACCTGAGGAGATTGTCCTGTTGTTATCCTCAATTTACAATAGAAGTAATGGAGGCAGAGAGGAATTAAGTAACTTGCTTAAGGCCACACACTTTGGAAGAAGCAGAGGTGGGATTTAAGCATGACACTGGCTCAGAGTTCCAGCTCCTTCCCACTAGGCTGTAGTGTTACCCACTGTGCTGCAGGGCATGGGTTCTCAACACGTGGACCTGGGACCACCAGCATCAGCATCATCTGGGGACTTTTTAGCAAGGTAAATTCTCTGGCTGTGGCCCAACCTACTAAACCAGTAACTCTGGAGATGGGGCCCAGCAATCTGTTGAAATAGGCCCTCCAGGTAACTCAATGCATGCCAACGTCTGATAACCACTGCAGGTAATTTTGATTTACCCTTTGAGCTATGTCTCTTTTGGGATAAATAGGAGAAATTTGTACTATTTAAACATCCATGCGGAGTGGGTTCTAGTTTCCTGTCTTGAGGCAGGAGGATGCTACCAAGACCTTCCCTAACCCTTCGTTTTCTCATCTATTGGCTGATATGGTGCTCTCTCCCCACCTTCCTGGAAGCTGTAAAGGATGAAGGAAATGCTGTGTGTGATTGGCCTTTAAAATAACAGATGACACTGATAAAATTTTAAGTCTGTGGATAGTCATAAATCTATTCATAACTGAGTATTAGCTATAATTATACTGCTGATAACTGAATAGGGAAAAAGTAAGAAATTTTGTCCCCTTTCTTTTAAATTGTTGACTTTAACTGGCATGACATTCACTGAAGACTGATAAGGCTAGAATAAAGCAGTTTTCATATTCCTTTCACAAAACCTCCAAAGTCATACAGTGAGTGTAGTGTTACCCTTGGCCTCAAACCTATGAGAGGCCATTTTGCTGTCTTTTTCAATTTTTGTCTTTTAAGGCAGGCCCTTCTCTGACACCCTAATTTTTTACTGATGACACCCTGGAGGAGTTCTTTATTTCTCTTTGACATCAAGAGAAGTTATTTGTTCTCTCCTGCTTTTCCCACCTTGTCTCTTTAAGTTTTCATTCCTCCTGTCCTTTTGGGATTTTGAAGAACCACTTTCTGAAATGCTAAACTTAGTTTTTCTCTATGCACCCGATTTCACTTCCTGCAGCAAAACCATATGTGCTTGTCCATTTGAGGTTCAGCTGCTGCCTATCACCAGGTGTGGCCCAGGGAAAGGATTAGAGCAATGCTTCTCAAAATTCAATGTTGTTCAGGCACCTGGGCAATCTTATTGAAATACAAATTCTGCTTCTCACAAGCTCCTGGGCTCACAGTTGGAATAGCCCTGCTCTGTCGGTGGCTCTTGACCCTGGCTGCACGTTGGAATCGGCTGGATGGCTTTAAAAACTACCAATGCTTGGATTTCACCCCATGGATCATGCCTCAGTTGATCTTGGGTGGTGGCTAGGTATTGATAAAAGTTCCCTGGGGGTTCTAATATGCAACCAGAATGAGATGAAGGCATATCCTTCAGTGGCTCCCTGAACCTGTACCTCCTGCTGCCCCCAGAGATGTGGTCTGACTAATCTGAGCTAGAGCAATGTAGTGGGAGAGAGCATGCTGTAGACTGAATCCTGACCTCCTGGATTGGAATCCCCATTCCCATGCATATTAGCCATGTGACCATAGACAATTTAATTAGCCTCTCTGTGCCTTGGTTTCTCAATCTGTAAAGTGAGGATAAGATGGCATGTTCTACTAAAGGGTCATTGTGAGTTAAAATGTGCAAAGTACTCAGAGCCGTATATTAGTTATCTATTACTATGTAACTAATTACCCCCAAACTTAGTGGCTTAAAACAACAAGCTTTTATGATCTCATAGTTCCTATGGATCAGGGATTTGGGAGTACTTTAGTTGGTAGTGTTGGCACAGGGTCTTTCATGAGGGTACAGTCAAGCTGTCAGCTGGAGATGCAGTGATCCTGAGAGGGGCTGGAGGATTATCTCCTTCCAAAATAACCAATCACATGGCTGTTTGCTCGAGTCTCAGTTTCTCATCATACAGGTATCTCCATAGGGCTGCTTAAATGTCCTTGCAACATGGCAGTTGGTTTCTGGCAGTCATTGAAGAGAAAGAGAAAGAGAGAGAGAGAAGGAGGAGGAGGGGGAGGAAGCATCAATGTTTTTTTATGACTGAGTCTCAGAAATCATACCATCACAGGGACTTCCCTGGTCGCACAGTGGTTAAGATTCCATGCTCCCAATGCAGGGGGGCTGGGTTCGATCCCTGGTCCAGGAACTAGATCCCACAAACATGCCACAACTGAGAGTTCGCATGCCACAACTAAGGAGCTGGCAAGCCACAACTAAGGAGCCTGCGAGTCTCAACTAAGGAGCCTGCCTGCCACAATTAAGACCCGATGCAACCAAATAAATAAATATATATTAAAAAAAAGAAATCATACCATCACATGTCACATTTTATTCATTAGAAGTGAAGCCACACTCAAGGGAAGAAGAATGAGTTTCCACCTCCTAAAGAAAGGAGTATTGAGGAATTTATGGACATAATTTGTAACCACCACTAACAGTTTCTGGCTCATGGTAAGCAATGTGTTAAGTATTGGTTATTTTCATTAGCTTGTCTCATATCCCTGTAAAGGAAAAATATTGCCTGACATTCCAGTTCTATAAGGGTCAAGTCATGAGGGGGCGGAGTCAAGATGTGTGTGGGAAGATTTGGCGTTTGTGTATCCCCACAACTAGGGTGCCTGCTGGATGCTGGTGGGGGACCTCAACACCCAAGGAGATGGGAGGAGCCCCCAAGTGAACTGGTAGGACATGGGGGGACTGAGGGGGGGGAGGAGCAGTGGAGGCTAGACAGGACAAACACCCCTGAGGGGTGGCTGAGAGGGGGTAGGGGTTCCCACGCCTGCAGGGACCCTTGGGGGTTTGGACCAGGGCAAGGAGCATGCCCAGTGTTTTCTCTGCTCAGTAGTCCAGGAAAGTCTGCCTGGCTCTCGGGCCGGGTCCTACGCCCTCAGAGGTCCCCACCAGGCTGCATGGGTCCTGGGGGCATAGGAGGGAGGTCGGGGGAGAAGAGGATAGGCAGGTGGGAGGGACCCTCCAGGATGGGAGGAGCAGAGGCTGTTGGCCCCGCCCACTCAGGCCCGGGAAACTTACTGAGCTCCCAGACCATTCCCCCACTCTCCAAATCTCCCTCCAGGCTGTGTGGGTCCTGTGGGTGTAGGAGGAACTTCCCAGGACAGAAGGAGAGGCAGGTGGGAGGGACCCTCCAGTACCAGAGGAGCGGGAGAGGAGTGGAGGGTGTTGGACCTGCTCACTCGGCCTGGAAAGCCTGCTAGGCTCCCAGCTGGGGTCCCCCACCCTCGGAGACCAGAGGTGGTAGGCACGCCTGGGCACCTTCTGTTCTGTTGAGCCTAAGCCCCACCACCCCCATAACCCCCAGTGCCTTTTCCAGCCCTGTGGGTCCTAAGCATAGGCCCCATCCATTGTCCAAACCACACCACTTCTTAGGCCCCGCCCTCCACATCCAAGGCCTTTTCCATCTTTCCTTATTTTTTTCTCCTCCTTTTTTGTACTATGGTAGTTCTGTTTTACATTCCAGTTGTTGTTTCATCTATATTTTTATTTTTATATTCTTTCTAAGATATCTGTTAGTCTCCTAGTCTAATTTTATTTTTTACATTGTTATTGTTCTCCCTTTTTTTTTTTTTGCTGCCCCGCATGGCTTGCGGGATCTTGGTTCATTAGCCGGGGGTTGGGCTGAAGCTCCTGCAGTGGGATCTCTGAGTCCGAACCACTGGAATAACAGGGAACCTCAGACCCCAAGGAATATTCATCGGAGTGAGGTCCCCCAGAGGTCCTCATCTCAGAACCAAGACCCAGCTCTACCCAACAGCCTACAAACTGCAGTGTTGGAAGCCTCAGACCAAACAACCAGTAAGACAGGAATACAATCCCACTCATAAAAAAAGAAAAAAAAAAAGAGAGATGGCAAAAAAAAATGTCATAGCTGAAGGAGCAAGGTAAAAACCTACAAGACCAAATAAATGAAGAGGAAATAGACAATCTACTTGAAAAAGAATTCAAAGTAATGATAGTAAAGATGATCCAGAATCTCAGAAATAGAATGTAGGCATGGATTGAGAAAATACAAGAAATGTTTAACAAAGATCTAGAATAACTAAAGAACAAACAAACAGAGATGAACAACACAATAACTGAAATGAAAAAAATAACTAGAAGGAATCAATAACAGAAAAACTGAGGCAGAAGAACGAATAAGTGAGCTGGAAGACAAAAGGGTAGAAATAAGTGCTGAGGAGCAGAATAAAGAAAAAAAGAATGAAAAGAATTGAAGACAATCTCAGAGACCTCTGGGACAACACTAAACACACTAACATTCGAGTTATAAGGGTTCCAGAAGAAGAAGAAAAAAGAAAGGGTCTGAGAAAATATTTGAAGAGATTATAGTCAAAAACTTCCCTAACATGGGAAAGGAGATAGTCACCTAAGTAAAGGAAGCACAGAGAGTCCCATACAGGATAAACCCTAGGAGAAACACACCAAGACACATATTAATCAAACTAAAAAAATTAAATTCAAAGAAAAAATATTAAAAGCAGCAAGGGAAAAACAAAAAATAACATACAAAGGAATCCCCATAAGGTTATCAGCTGATTTTTTTAGGAGAAACTCTGCAGGCAATAAAGGAGTGGCAGGATATACTTAAAGTGATGAAAGAGAAAAACCTACAACCAAGATTACTCTATCCAGCAAGGATCTCATTCAGATTTAAGGGAGAAATCAAAAGCTTTTCAGACAAGCAAAAGCTAAGAGAATTCAACACCACCAAACCAGCTTTACACCAAATGCTAAAGAAATTTCTCTAGGCGAGAAACACAAGAGAAGAAAAAGACCCACAAAAACAATCCCCAAACAATTACGAAAATGGCAATAGGAACATAAATATCGATAATAACCTTGAATGTAAGTGGATTAAATGCCCCAACCAAAAGACACAGACTCGCTGCGTGGATACAAAAACAAGACCCATACATATGCTGTCTATGTGAGACCCACTTCAGACCTAGGGACACATACAGACTGAAAATGAACGGATGGGAAAAGATATTCCATGCAAATGGAAATCAAAAGAAAGGTGGAGTAGCAATACTCGCATCAGATAAAATAGACTTTAAAATAAAGAATGTTACAAGAGATAAAGAAGGACACTACAAATGATCAAGGGATCAATCCAAGAAGAAGATATAACAATTATAAATGTTTATGCACCCAACATAGGAACACCTCAATACATAAGGCAAATGCTAACAACCATGAAAGGAGAAATTGACAGTAACATGATAATAATAAGGGACTTTAACACACCACTTACACCAATGGACAGATGACCCAAACAGAAAATAAAGAAGCAAACACAAACTTTAAATGACACAATAGACCAGATAGATTCAATTGATATTTATAGAACATTCCACCTGAAAGTGGCAGAATATAGTTTCTTCTCAAGTGCACATGAAACTTTCTCTAGGATAGATCCCATCTTGGGTCAAAAATCAAGCTTTGAAAAAATTAAGAAAATTGAAATCATATCAAACATCTTTTCTGACCACAATGCTATAGGATTGGAAATCAATTACAGGAAAGAAACTGAAAAAAACACAAATACGTGGAGGCTAAACGTGTGCTACTAAATAACCAAGAGATCACTGAAGAAATCAAAGAAGAAATTAAAAAATACATAGAAACAAATGACAATGAAAACATGATTACCGAAAACCTATGGGACGCAGCAAAAGCAGTTCTAAGAGCGAAGTTTATAGCAATATAATCTCACCTCAAGAAACAAGAAAAATCTCAAATAAACCATCTAACTCTACACCTAAAGCAATTAGAGAAAGAAGAACAAAGAAAACCGAAAGTCAGTAGAAGGAAAGAAATCATAAAGATCAGAGGAGAAATAAATGAAATAGAAACAAAGAAAACAATAGCAAAGGTCAATAAAACTAAAAGCTGGTTTTTTGAGAAAATAAACAAAATTGATAAACCCTTAGTCAGACTCATCAAGGAAAAAAGGGAGAGGTGTCAAATCAATAAAATTAGAAATGAAAAAGGAGAAATCACAATTGACACTGTAGAAATACAAAGGATTATAAGAGATTACTACAAACAACTATATGCCAAAAAAATGGACAACCATGAAGAAACGGACAAATTCTTGGAAAGGTACAATTTTCCAAGGCTGAAACAGGAAGAATTAGAAAATATAAACAGACCTATCACAAATAATGAAATTGAAACTGTAATTAAAAATCTTCCAACAAACGAAAGTCCAGGACCAGATGGCTTCACAGGCGAATTATACCAAACATTTAGAGAAGAGCTAACACCGATCCTTCTCAAACTGTTCCAAAAAATTGCAGAGGGAGGAACACTCCCAAATTCATTCTATGAAGCCACCATCACCCTGATACCAAAACCAGAAAAAGGTATCACAAAAAAAGAAAATTATAGACCAATATCACTGATGAACACTGACACAAAAATCCTGAACAAATAGTAGCAAACAGAATCCAACAACACATTAAAAGGACCATACATCATGATCAAGTGGGATTTATCCCAGGGATGCAAGGATACTTCAATATACACAAATGAATCAATGAGATACACCACATTAACATATTAAGGAATAAAAACCATATGATCATCTCAATAGATGCAGAAAAAGCTTTTGACAAAATTGAACATCAATTTATGATAAAAAGTCTCCAGAAAATGGATATAGAGGGAACATATCTCAACATAATAAAGGCCATATATGCCAAACCCACAGCCAACATCATTCTCAATCATGAAAAACTGAAAGCATTCCCACCACTATCAGGAAGAAGACAAGGATGTCCACTCTTGCCACTCTTATTCAACATAGTTTTGGAAGTCCTAGCCACAACAATCAGAGAAGCAATAGAAATAAAAGGAATACAAATTGGAAAAGAAATAAAACTGTCACTGTTTACTGATGACATGATACTATACATAGAGCATCCTAAAGATGCCACCAGAAAACTACTAGAACTAATCAGTGAATCTGGTAATGTGGCAGGATACAAAATTAATGCACAGAAATCTCTGGCATTCCTATACACTAACAAGGAAAAATCTGAAAGTGAAATTAAGGAAACACTCCCATTTACCATCGCAACAAAAAGAATAAAATACCTAGGAATAAACCTACCTAAAGAGCGAAAAGACTTATATTCAGAAAACTATAAAACACCAATGAAAGAAATCAAAGATGACATAAACAGATGGAGAAATATACCATGTTCTTGGATTGGAAGAATCAATATTGTGAAAATGGCTATACTATCCAAAGCAATCTACAGATTCAATGCAATCCTTATCAAACTACCAATGGCATTCTTCACAGAATTAGAACAAAAAATTTTACAATTCATATGGAAACACAAAAGACCCCAGAGAGCCAAAGCAGTCTTGAGAAAGAAATACGGAGCTGGAGGAATCAGTTTCCCGACTTTAAACTATACTTCAAAGCTACAGTTATCAAGACAGTATGGTACTGGCACAAAAGCAGACATATAGATAAATGGAACAGGATAGAAAACCCAGAGGTAAACCTACGCACATATGGTCACCTAATTTACAACGATGGAGGCAAGAACATACAATGGAGAAAAGACAGTCTTTTCAATAAGTGGTGGTGGGAAAACTGGACAGCTACATGTAAAAGATTGAAATTAGAACACTACTGAACACCATACACAAAAATAAACTCAAAATGGATTAAAGACCTAAATGTAAGGCCAGACACTATAAAACTCTTAGAGGACAACCTAGGAAAAACACTCTTTGACATAAACCAGAGCAAGACGTGTTTTAACCCACCTCCTAGAGAAATGGAAATAAAACCAAAAATAAACAAATGGGACCTAATGAAACTTAAAAGCTTTTGCACAGCAAAGGAAACCATAAACAAGACAAAAAGACAACCCTCAGAGTGGGAGAAAATATTTGCAAATGACAAAATGGAAAAAGGATTAATCTCCAAATATACAAACATCACATGGAGCGCAATATCAAAAAAGCAAACAATCCTATTAAAAAATGGGCAAAAGATCTATATAGACATTTCACCAGAGGAGACATACAGATGGCCAAGAGACACATGAAAAGATGCTCAACATCACTAATTATTAGAGAAATGCAAATCAAAACTACAATGAAGTGTCACTTCACACCAGTCAGAATGACCATTATCAAAAAAAATCTACAAACAATAAATGCTGGAGAGGGTGTGGAGAAAAGTGAACCCTCTTGCACTGTTAGTGGGAATGTTAATTGATACAGCCACTGTAGAGAACAGTATGAAGGTTCCTTTAAAAACTAAAAATAGAACTACCATATGACCCAGTAGTGCCACTACTGGGCATATACCCCTAGAAAACCATAATTCAAAAAGATACATGTACCACAATCTTCATTGCAGCACTATTTACAATAGCCAGGACATGGAAGCAACCTAAATGTCCATCGAGAGATGAATGGATAAAGAAGATGTGGCACATATATACAGTGGAATATTACTCAGCCCTAAAAAGAAACAAAATTGAGTTATTTGTAGTGAGGTGGATGGACCTAGAGTCTGTCATACAGAGTGAAGTAAGTCAAAAAAAGAAAAACAAATACTGTATGCTAATGCATATATATGGAGTCTAAAAAAAATACAATGAACCTAGTGGCAGGGCAGGAATAAAGATGTAGACATAGAGAATAGACTTGAGGACATGGGGTGGGGGAAGGGGAAGCTGGGGTGAAGTGAGAGTAGCAGCAACATATATACACTACCAAATGTAAAATAGTTAGCTAGTGGGAAGCAACAGCATAGCACAGGGAGATCTACTCAATGCTTTGTGATGACCTAGAGAGGTGCGATAGGGAGCGTGGGTGGGAGGTTCAAGAGGGAGGGGATATAGGGATATATATATGCGTATGGCTGATTCACTTTGTTATACAACAGAAACTAACATGGTATTGTGAAGCAATTATACTCCAATAAAGATCATTTAAAAAAGAAAGATCATTAGCCACTGTTGTCGCCCATGGACAGTGGGCCCTATGGGGAATTCAGGATGGAGAAAACCAGGAAGCATTCTGTGCTTTGGATAGACTGGCCCCTAGATAATCTAAGGACAAATTTCAATGACTCCAGATTCTTGCATCTTTCTATACATAAAAAAACACTAAAATCAACTTGAGATGTCTGTTCTTTGTGATTAGCAGTAATCTTTTTATGTTGGACTACATGTTTTTTGCAGTGAAAAATTTATCTATATCCTGGCGACTCCTCTGCCTCTTTGGAGCGGTTCCTCAGAGCTACATGAGAGTCTGTCTCCTGGGCTATAGTCCTCAGTAAGGTCCCTGAATAAAACTGAAAATCACTGCACTTATGTTGTGTGTTTTTCTTTCAGTTGACATCTCTCTCTGAATACTTAATCATGCCATGTTGTTTTCTAGAATCAGCTCTGGCCAATGGAACCCTCTGGGATGGTGGAAATGTCTGTTTCTGCACTGTTCAACACAGTGGCCACTAGCCTCAATGGGTACTGAGCATTTGAAATGTGGTTAGTGAAACTGAGGACCTAGATTTAAACATTATTTAATTTAAAATAATTACGGTTTAAATTTGACTAGCAGGTGTGACTAGTGGCTACTGTATTGGTTAGCTCAGTTCCAGAGCCTTGTTATTTGAGTGTACTGCTCAGACCAGCATCCTCTGGGAGCTTGTTAGAAATGCACAATCTCCAGCCAGACCTCCTGAATCTGAATTTTCCAGTGATTCTTATGCACATTTATGTTTTAGAACCACTGGGTTACAGTCCAACATCTGACTTACAAAGCCCTTAAGAAACTGCGGCTCCCCTCTTTCCAAGTCTGACTCCACTACCCTTCCCCTTATATTCCATCCACTGGTGTCCTGAAATATGGCCTCTGGTTGGAGTGTCTCAACTTGGCAAACCTGCTCATTCTCCAAGATCTGGCTCAAATGCCACTTCTCCTTTGACTTTCTCTTTCATCTCACTTAAGAAGTAATTGCTCCCTCCTTTGCATTCCTAGAGAACTTTATATGCCTAGACAACATTTCTATATTGCAATATGACCTGTTTTTATATGAGTTATTTGAGGCTTGGGACCACATCCTGATTCATTTTTCTGTTGTTTGCACCTAGCATAATGCCTCATAATGCGTCTCTTATCTGAAACACTTGGATTTTAGAAAGACCTTATGGTAAATACATTGTATAGTTCTTAATGCTGAAGCAGCAATATGTAATAATCATTACATGACTATTTCTGTAGAGAAACCTATGACTATTCACACTAAGTGAGCCAAATAAGACTATTAATAGTTCCATATCAGCTGAGCTCAGATTTTGCTGTCAAATGAGTTATAATAAAACTTCTGTTTTCAGAACTTTATGGATTTCAGAGTGATGAAAAAGGGATTGTGAACCTGTAGTTGCTTGAGACTTTAAAAATAATTTAAATCAAATTAGATCTTTAAAGCCAACAAGAAGCCCAGAAGAGAAACCAGTTTAGGTCCAGATCCGTTATTACTGTTTCTGTAGTGAATGGGGACACCCAAAGGGAAGATACCCTATGGATGGCCAAGGGATTCTTCCGGATAGTTCTTCTATGGCAGCAGTTCTCAAACTTTCCTGCATATTTGAATCATGTGGAGAGCTTTTACAATTCCTAATGCCCAGTTCACAACTCATGACAATTAGATCAGAATGATTTCTGAGGGTGGGACACAGGCATCAGTATTTTTAAACCTCCCAGACGATTACAATGTGTAATCAAGTTAGAGAACCACTGTTCTACAGAACTTTCCTTAGCACAGCAGATTTTTACTTACCTTATGATGTAATAATTATACATAGGTATCAAAGATTCAATAAGAATGGAGACCATGTCAAAAGTACATATGCCCACACCCTCCATGGTGTTATTTCCAAATGCCCTGAGTAGACTGTACACACTTTCCTTTGCCCTGGGAACCTCTGGTTACCAGGGAAACAGCACTGGCTGCCCCCTTTGGAGATTACGGAATCTTGTTTATGTTTAGAGAACAGGGATTTACAGTTTGGGTCAATCTCCCTTTTTGGCAAATGGTCTTCATTTTCTAACAATTTTCTAGTGTGTTCCTAGGACTGTATAAGGTAGCCAGTCAGCAGCAGTCCATTTTGCCCCTCCCTGAGGCTGCTTGAAGTCCTTAGAAGAGCAGCTGTCCTGACCTCTTCCTAGCTGGTTGACAATGACCTCCACCATACAACTGTATTGTATGCTCAGGAGCATTTGTAAACATCAGCCCTCAGTTCTTCAGAATCCGTACGATTGACTCACTCTAGAAACAGACTGGTATTTTCCAGGTCAGGAATGAGTAGCATTTGTCACTTACCAGATGAATGGCAGTGCTGATTCCTTTTTCTTGCTGATCCCCACATGTAGGAAACCCATACTAGAGACGAATGTGCTTCGGGCAGAAACCAGACAACTGGGGAGGCCTGCACAGCCAGCCAAGGAGCTAGGACCTTACTCAAGACTGACATTGTTCCTGTTGAATTAGTTTCCTTTTGAATGAAATCCTGAATCTTCTCTTGTTTAGGAGGCAGATGGTTGGTTGGGGTTTTACTTTTGCTTTCAGTTAACTCCAAAAGGGAGGTTCACTTCCAAGATTTAAAAACCAGGAAAAAGATAGGAAAGATGCTCAATGTTTGTGAACAGAATGCCCTCTATTAATCCTAATGTCCATATGAATAAAATCAATTCTAATTTTATTAAATAATATCATCTTACTACCTTTTGTTCTTCAAGCACTATCCCTACAGTTCTAGAATTTGCAAAAAATTCACATTGGCCTTTAAAATTTAATAATTATCTCCAGAATCTTCATGTTTTTCATCAATTTCTCTATGAAACTTTAAGATATATACCCTGAGAGTGATTACGTCCCATTCATTAAATCTCAATCCTGAATGCAGATCAAGTTCTCTTTCCACTACCCCTTTCTTTGTTGTATACCAGAGGTCAGAACTTTAGTAAGAATGACATCAAAGTAAGAAGATTTAGCTTCCTATTCTTCGTCAGTAACTGATTTCACCCTGTAATCTGCAGACATTATAACACAGGCTATTTGCAAACGTCCATAAAATTCACTTAGAAAGAAATATGATGTATATCAAATCAAATGACTGAGTTTTTGATTAAGCACAAGAGAATAATTAATATAAATTATAATCTATTTTCTATTATATTCTATTATATAAATTCTATGATATTATATAAATTATAATCTGTGTTATGGAAGTATAAAATTAAAATTTCAAATTTGAGCACAGATGCATGTCTCATATCACCCACAACAGAGCTTCCAAATCAGTCCCAAGCAGATGAAGCCAGATTGTTTACAGTGTGTGTGCGTGTATTTGAATAGGGACTTAGCTTAGCACCTGCCTAGCTAAAATTATTGTACATATGAAGTAAACCAATCTCAGGCATTCATGGCTCACAGGGCTCTATTTTACTCTCACTTCAGCCTCTGTGCTAAGGACTCTCCAATCTTTACCTGTGTTACAGACATCTCTTAGTTCCAGACACACATCTACCTGCCCATTGGTGTCCTCAGCTGAATGTATCTAAAACTCAGTCTGTCCTTCACTGAACTCTCCATCTTTCCTTCACTCTTTCCCCAACTTCCAGAAACCTGGGAATCCTCTAGATCAGCGCTCCCCAACATTTCTGGTGCCAGGAACCGGTTTCATGGAAGACAATTTTTCCAAGGATGGGGGGATGGGTGGGGATGGTTCAGGCGGTAATGAGAGTGATGGGGAGCGATGGGGAGCATTGGGGAGTGGCAGATGAAGCGTCTCTCGCTCTCCCGCTGCTCACCTCCTGCTGTGTGGCCTGGTTCCTAACAGGCTGCCAGCTGGTACTGGTTTGTGGCCCTGGGGGTTGGGGACCCCTGCTCTACATGCCTCCACTTCTGACTCCATGATTAAGAGACATAGAGGAGGTAAGAAAGAGTGTCTACAGTACTAAATTTTGCCAAGTTATTTTCAAAAAATTACCAACTTATATCATAGCAGCAGTATACAAGAATTTCTGTTTTTCTACATCCACTCCAATATTTGAATTGTTAGGTTTACATTTTTACCAAGTTGATGAGTGTGAAATGGTAACTCACTTTGGTTTTATTTTGAATTTCTCTGATTACCAGTGACTGAGGAATACTTCTGTATGTTTATTGTACATTCATTTTTTTCCTTCTGTGAACTGCCTATTAATATGATTTGCTCATTTTTTCATTGGGTTGCTTAACTTTTTTGTTGAAGTACTGCATATATTCTGGGTCTAATCCTTTGTTGGTGTTGTATATAAAAATTAACTTTTCCTAGATTGTGGCTCATCATTTCTCTTTTTTATACCGACTTTCAACAGAGATGGATTAAAAAATTTAATGTGGTAAGTACGTCAAGATTTTATTATCTGTACTGTGCTTTTGTGTGTCTTGTTTAAAAAGGTCCTTCCCTAACTCAAGGTCATAAAGATATTCTCCTACTTTTTATTCTAATTCTTAAAAAGTTTTGGGTTTCATATTTACATCTTTAATTCAGCTGGAATTCATTTTTGTATGAGGTAGAAATCTAATCTGCCTTAAAAGTGTGGACAACTAATTATCCCAGAAATTATTGCCTAGTCTAATCCTCTTCCTACTGATCTGCAAGTCCATTTCTATCACATATTAAGTTTCTATATATGAGTGGGTACATTTCTAGGCTTTTTGTTTTGAAGCATTAGTCAAATTATCTATCTTGGTATCAAACACAATTTTGAGATTTCTAGCAATTTAAAATAGGCTGTACAGGTGAATTCTATGAAACTTTTAGGGAAGAGCTAACACCTATCCTTCTCAAACTCCTCCAAAATATAGCAGAGGGAGGAACACTCCCAAACTCATTCTACAAGGCCACCATCACCCTGATGCCAAAAACCAGACAAAGATGTCACACACAAAAAGAAAATTACAGGCCAGTATCACTGATGAACATAGTTGCAAAAATCCTCAATAAAATACGAGCAAACAGAATGCAACAGTACATTAAAAGGATCATACACCATGATCAAGTGGGGTTTATCTGATTCTTCAATATACACAAAGCAATCAATGTGATATACCATATTAACAAATTTAAGAATAAAAACAATATCATCATCTCAATAGATGCAGAAAAAGCTTTTGACAAAATTCGACATCAACTTATCATAAAAAACTCTCCAGAAAGTGGCCATAGAGGGAACATACCTCAACATAATAAAAGCCACCTATGACAAACCCACAGCCAACATCATTCTCAATCATGAGAAGCTGAAAGCATTTCCTCTAAGATCAGGAACAAGACAAGGGTGCCCACTCTCACCAATTTATTTTTTAAAATTAATTTATTTTTTATTTTTGGCTGTGTTGGGTCTTCATTTCTGTGTGAGGGCTTTCTCTAGTTGCGGCAAGCGGGGGCCACTCTTTATCATGGTGTGCGGGCCTCTCACTATCGTGGCCTCTCTTGTTGCGGAGCACAGGCTCCAGATGCGCAGGCTCAGTAGTTGTGGCTCATGGGCCTAGTTGCTCCGCGGCATGTGGGATCTTCCCAGACCAGGGCTCGAACCCGTGTCCCCTGCATTAGCAGGCAGATTCTCAACCACTATGCCACCAGGGAAGCCCTCTCACTAGTCTTATTCAAAGTAGTTTTGGAAACTTTAGCTATGGCAATCACAGAAGAAAAAGAAAAAAAGGAATCCAAATTGGAAAAGAAGAAGTAAAACTGTTACTGTTTGCAGATGACATGATACCATACATAGAAAATCCTAAAGATGCCACCAGAAAACTACTAGAGCTAATCAATGAATTTGGTAAAGTAGCAGGATACAAAATTAAGGCACAGAAATCTCTTGCATTCCTATACACTAACAATGAAAAATCAGAAAGAGAAATTAAGGAAACACTCCCATTTACCACTGCAACAAAAAGAATAAAATACCTAGGAATAAACCTACCTAAGGAGGCAAAAACTTGTATGCAGAAAACTATAAGACACTGATGAAAGAAATCAAACATGATACAAACAGATGAAAAGTTATACCATGTTCTTGGGTTGGAAGAATCAACATTGTGAAAATGACTATATTACCCAAAGCAATCTACAGATTCAATGCAATTCCGATCAAACTACCAATGGCATTTTTTCACAGAACTAGAACAAAAATTGCACAATTTGTATGGAAACACAAAAGACCCCGAATAGCCAAAGCAATCTTGAGAACGAAAAATGGAGCTGGAGGAATCAGGCTCCCTGACTTCAGACTATACTACAAAGCTACAGTAATCAAGACAGTATGGTACTGGCACAGAAACAGAAATATAGATCAATGGAACAGGACAGTAAGCCCAGAGATAAACCCAGATTCATATGGTCACCTTATCTTTGGCAAAGGAGGCAAGAATATACAATGTAGAAAAAGCCTCTTGAATAAGTGGTGCTGGGAAAACTGGACAGCTACATGTAAAAGAATTAAATTAGAACACTTCCTAACACCATACACAAAAATAAACTCAAAATGGATTAAAGACCTAAATGTAAAGCCAGACATTATAAAGCTCTTAGAGGAAAACATAGGCAGAACACTCTTTAACATAAATCGCAGCAAGATCTTTTTAATCCACCTCCTAGAGTAATGAGAATAAAAACAAAAATAAACAAATGGGACCTAATGAAATTTAAAAGCTTTTGCACAACAAAGGAAACCATAAACAAGAGGAAAAGACAACCCTCAGAATGGGAGAAAATATTTGCAAACAAAGCAACTGACAAGGGATTAATCTCCAAAATATATAAACAGCTCATGCAGCTCAATATCAAAAAAACAAAAACCTAATCAAAAAATGGGTGAAAGACCTAAATAGACATTTCTCCAAAGAAGACATACAGATGGCCAACAAACACATGAAAAGATGTTCAACATCACCAATTATTACAGAAATGCAAATCAAAACTACAATGAGATATCACCTCACACTGGTCAGAATGGCCATCATCAAAAAATCTACAAACAATAAATGCTGGAGAGGGTGTGGAGAAAAGCGAATCCTCTTGCACTGTTGGTGGGACTGTAAACTGATACAGCCATTATGGAGAACAGTATAGAGGTTCCTTAAAAAACTAAAAATAGAACTACCATATGACCCAGGAATGTCACTACTGGGCATATACCCTAAGAAAACTATAATTCAAAAAGATATATGTACCACAGTCTTCATTGCAGCACTATTTACAATAGCCAGGACGTGGAAGCCACCTAAATGTCCATCAACAGATGAATGGATAAAGAAGATGTGGCACATACATACAATGGAATATTACTCGGCCATAAAAAGGAATGAAACTGAGTTATTTTTAGTGAGGTGGATTGACCTAGAATCTGTCATACAGAGTGAAGTAAGTCAGAAAGAGAAAAACAAATACTGTATGCTAACAAACATATATGGAATCTAAAAAAAACGGTACTGACGAACCTAGTGGCGGGACAGGAACAAAGCAGAGATGTAGAGAACGGACTTGAGGACACAGCGGGGGAAGGGGAAGCTGGGACAAAGTAAGAGAGTAGTCCTGACATATATACACTACCAAATGTAAAATGGGTGGCTAATGGGAAGCTGCTGCATAGCACAGGGAGATCAGCTCGATACTTTGTGACAATCTAGAGGGGTGGGATACGGAGGGTAGGAGGGAGGCTCGAGAGGGAGGGGATATGGGGATATATGTACACATATAGCTGATTCACTTTGCTGTACAGCAGAAACTAACACAACATTGTAAAGCAATTATACTCCAATAAAGATAATATAAACGAACTCCTAGGAGAAGAACTTGAAAAAAAATAGGCCTTGACATGTGGTAAGACAAGTTTCTCTATTTGTCTTCAGATATTTCTTGATTATTTTGGGGCCTTTTACTTTCTATGAAAATTTTAGAGTTAGTGTTTCAAGTACAGGGAAAATTTATAGATCAATTTGGAGACTACACATTTAAAAATTGAGTCTTCCTATCAATTAATTATGTGTCATTAAAAAAATCACATTTTCTTAATCTTTATTTTTTCCAGCTTTATTGAGGTATAGTTGACATATATCATTGGGTAAGTCTGTGTACAATGTGTTGATTTGATATACATATATTGTGAAATGATCACCACTTCCATCATGTCACATATTTACCATTTCTTTTTTTGTGGAGAGAACATTTAAGATCTACTCTCTTAACAATTTTCAAGTATAATAATACAGTATTATTAACTATAATCACCAATGCTACGTTAGATCCCCAGAACTTACTCATCTTATAACCGGAAGTTTGTACAATAGCCAAGGTAAAGTAAAAATCTAAGTATCTGTCAACAGATGAATGGATAAAGAAGATGTGGTATATACATGCAATGAAATATTATTCAGCCATAAGAAAGAAGGAAATCCTGCCATTCGTGACAACATGGATGGACCTCGAGGGCATTATGCTAAGTGCCATAAGTCAGACAGAGAAAAATCACATTTTCTAACTCTATTACTGTTGCATAAAAATGGAATTGATTTTTGTATATTGATTCTGTTTCTAGCAACCTTGCTAAACTTTCTATTAATTATAACAAATTATATGTATATTCTTTTGGATTCTCTACCTAATAATTGCACTGGTTTTAAAAATGTCCAGAAATTCTTTGATATTTCTCCTTTCAAGTGGTGAAGCCTAATCTTCCTTCCTAGAGCATGGACTGGACTTAGCAATTTGCTTCTAACAGAGAGAAAAATGTGGAAGCGATGTTGTGTCACTCTGAGATTTGGTTAAATATGACTGAAGCTTCTGTTTCTCTCTCTCTCTCTTAGTGTCTCTTTCTCTTTCTCTCTCTGAAGACTCACTCTGGGGGCCGCCAGCTGCCAGGTCATGAGAACATGCAGGCAGCCCTATAAGATCCATGTGGAGAAGGCCTTCTGACAATAGTCTTTTGAGTGAGCCATCTTGGAAATGGGTCTCCAGTCTCAGTCAAGTCTTCAGAGGAGTGCAGCCCCAGCAGATGTCTTAATGACAAACTCTTCAGAGACCCTGAGTCTCTAAGCTGCTTCTAGATTCCTGACCCTCAGAAAATGTTTAAAGTAATGTTTGTCTTAAGCTGTTAAGTTTTGGAGTAATTTAATACTCAGCAATAGAAAACTTGTATAGTTGACCCCTGAACAACACGGGTTTGAACTACATGGGTCCACGTATATGCAGATATTTTTCAATAGTAAAAACTACAGTACTACATGATCTGCTCGGTTGACTCCGCTTATATGGAGGGCCAGCTATAAGTTATATGACTGTGTGGAGGGTCGGCACCCCTAACCCCGAGTTGTTCAAGGGTCAACTGTACTGTTGTATAATTTGCTAATAAGGACAGTTTTCTTTCTTTTCCTTCCTTCCTCCCTCCCTCCCTCCTTCCCTCCATCCCTCCCTCTCTTTCTTTCTTTCTTTCTTTCTTTCTTTTTCTTTCTTTCTTTCTTTCTTTCTTTCTTTCTTTCTTTCTTTCTTTCTTTCTTTCTTTCTTTCTTTCTTTCTTCCTTCCTTCCTTCCTTCCTTCCTTCCTTCCTTCCTTCCTTCCTTCCTTCCTTCCTTCCTTCCTTCCTTCCTTTCTTTCTTTCTTTCTTTCTTTCTTTCTTTCTTTCTTTCTTTCTTTCTTTCTTTCTTTCTTTCTTTCTTTCTTTCTTTCTTTCTTTCTTTCCTTTCTCTTTCCAATCTTCAGGGTCTCTGTATACAGCATGCAGGTTGTTGTATCCTTATATGTCATTTCTTTTTCTGTACAAGGTTAACCAGAAACAGTGATAGTTGCCTACTTGTGTTGGTCCTGGTTTTAAGAGGAAATGTTCCCCAACATTCCACACTTAAGTATCATGTTTGCTATGAATTTTGGGGAAGATTTCCATTATTAGGTTAAGTCTGTTCTATTCAATTCCTTTTTATTAAGTGAGTTTAAAATTTATTTTAAAAGTCATGAATGGATATCATATTCAGAAAGGCATTCATTAGGACTTATTGTGATGATCCTATGGGATTTTCTTCTTAAACTGTTACCGTAGTGAGTTACAACCCACTCTGTTTTTAAAAGGTGAAGTCATTCTTTCTGTCTAGTTTGGTCATGATTTACCTGTTGTTAATTCTTTATTAGGTTCAGTCTGGGCTTTGTGTTTAGGGCTTTTGTATCGATTGAGGTTCATGAGGGAGATTCTCCTGTAATTTTCTTTTCTTTTTGTTTTTCATGTCTGATTTTGGTTTCAATATTGTGATAATCTCATAAGAAGAATTAGGAATCATTTCCAATTTTTCCATTTTCTGGAAAAGTTTGTATAATGTAGAATTAAATATTCATTGACAACTCGTACAGCTTGTACCTAAAACTATCTGGAAATGGTGTTTTATCCATAAGTAGATTATTTTTTTTAGCTACTGATTCTGTTTCTTTACCCTACTTGTTTCTACTTTAGTCAGTTTTGTTGTTACATTTTTATAGAAAATATCTATTCATCTAAGTTTTCAAATTTATTAGCATAAAAATTTACATAATTGTAATAATCATTTTAATCTTTGTTTTAGCCATAGTTTTGCCACCTTTGTAACTCTTAAATGGATTATTTAACCTTCTATCCTTTTCATGGTAAGTCATCCTCTCATTATATGTTTACTTAAAAATGTCATTGGTTTCTTCTCTTTGCTTAATTTTTTCTTTCTTTATACTTAGAGTTTATTTTATGTTTTCTAACTTTTAAAAATGAGTGCTTAGCATCTTAATTTTCAGCTTTTTATCTTTTCTTTTCGAAGATAAGTAATTATAGCCAAGGAAATAATTCCCTCGTATTATTAAATTAGATACATCCCACAAACTTTGGAATATAGTATTCCCATTATTAATTCTAAGTTTAAATTTTATTTTTCTATATAATTCCTTTTTAGACAATGAATTATTTAGAAGTGTGTTTTTAAATCTCCAAAACATTTTAGTTATCCTTTTTTTTTTCTTTAACATATTTCTACTTAACTATGTCATGGCCAGAAGACATGATCTATATAATAAAGATGCTTTGAGACTTACTAAAATTGCTTTAGGGCCTGGTATGTGGTCACTTTTTGTAAATGTTCCACATGTGTTTCAGATAAAATTACATTTAATGGGGTTCTATATATGACAATTAGATCCAACTTATTAATTATGTTGTTTGTATGTTTTATATACTTTTTTTTCCTGCATGGCTTACTGATTAATGAGAGAGGTGTGTTTAAATCTCCATTTCTCCTTATTTTTCTCCATACTTTTTGCTTTTTAGGTGCATATAAGTTTAGACTTACATAACTTCCTGGTTAGGTAAATGACTTATCATCATTTCTTTATCCTTGATAATGTATTGTTTTAAAGCCTATACCTTGTGATGCTAATATTGTGATACTAGCTTTCTTTGATTGGTATTTACTTGGAATGGACTGTTTACATCATTTAACTCTCAGTATTTCTATGTCCTTATATATGACATATGTCTCTTTAAAAAGAGTTTTATTATAGTTAATTTACAATGTTGTGTTAATTTCAGTTGTACAGCAAAGTGAATTTGTTATTCATATGCATATATCCACTCTTTTTTATATTCTTTTCCCATATAGGCTGTTACAGAGTATTGAGTAGAATTTCCTGTGCTGTACAGTAAGTCTTTATTAGTTATCTATTTTATATATAGTAGTGTGTATATGTCAATCCCAATCTTCCAAATTATCCCACCCCCCACTTACCCCCTGGTAACCATAAGTTTGTTTTCTACATCTGTAACTCTATTTCTGTTTTGTAGATAAGTTCATTTTTAGCCTTTTTTAAGATTCCACATATAAGTGATATCATATATTTGCCTTTCTCTGTCTGACTTACTTCACTCGGTATGATAATATCTAGGTACATCCATGTTGCTGCAAATGGCATTATTTCATTCTTTTTTATGGCTGAGTAATATTCCACTGTATGTATGTACCACATATTCTTTATCCATTCCTCTGCTGATGGACATTTAGGTTGCTTCCAAGACATATGTCTTTTGTAAATAACAGACATGTATTTTGTAAATAACATATGTCTTTTGTAAACAGCATATGTCTTTTGTAAATAACAGATAACATTTAGGTTGCTTCCAAGACATATGTCTTTTGTAAATAACATATGTCTTTTGTAAATCCAATCGGACAACTTTCTCTTTTAATGTACTAGTTTAGTCCAATATTAATTATGATCACAAATATATTTGATTTAATTTTACTATCTTATATTCTATTTTGAATTTAAATGGATTTTTTCTAAGCTGACACTTTTCTTTTGCTCTTACCCTCTTTGTGATCAGTAAACTTTGTAATTTTTTCCTTTACTCTGTAAAATTTACACTCTTTTTCTTTTAATGGTTATTATTAAAATACTAACATGCATACTTAAAGTCTAAAGTTAACATTTCCATCCTCCTCTATACAATTCAAGAATTTTAGACTACTTTAACTCCAATCACCCCCACCATTGTACATTTCACTGTTTTCCAGTATTTTATTGTATTTTAATTTTAACTCCATGGTTAGATGTTATTATGAATATTTTCTATAGTTTCTATTTATAGAGACATATATTTGCTGATTTGTTTACTCACCATTCCTTCATGCATTGCAACCTCTCTTTATGGATTATTTTCCTCTTTCCTGGAGTACACTCTTTTAGTGAATGATTTTAAGAAGTAAATAATCTCAGTTTTGATTTTCTGAAAAGTTTTACCTTCATTCTTGAATAAAGTTTAGCCAGATAGAGGACAAGTTAACAATTATTTTTCCCTTAATATTTTGATGATATTATACGACTGTCTTCTAATTTGCGTAGTTGTTGAAATGTCAACTTTCAGTCAAATTGTTTTTCTATGTAGACAACTTGAAAAAAAATATGATTTTTTAATCTTTAATTTACTCAAGATATCAGGAAGTGTGGCTATTTCCGAAGTGAGGATAGAGGAGGAAGTACTGGAGGTTTGAAAAGAGAAGAAAATATAAGAAATAGTCATTGGGCAGAGTAAGAGCATGAATGAGTTGGGGAACTGTTGTATGTTCACTAGCACACCAGAAGCCCATTTAAAGTTACTAGTGAGCATGGTTGTGTATTTTCTGCTCCCCATATTGGCAATCCAAATGTAGTTAACAGGTAATGAAGAGTTAGAACTAACAAGGGATGAGGTTCTTCTAAGTGTGTATGTTTAAAAAAAGATTCTTTTTAGAAGGGAGAATGAGAGGAATAATGGTCTTGAGGGTTTAAGGTGGTGAAAGAGAAAAGAAAGGACACAAGGATGGTGAGGGACAGTGAAAAGGTGGTAAAATACACAAATTCTAGGGCCCAGACGATCTAATAGATTGTTCTCATTGGAGGTACTAGAGCCAGTGAGCTGGAAAGGTAGGAGGTAATGGGTGAAAGTGTGATGCTTAAAAAAGTAAGATTGAAAACCAGATGTTTTTCTATCCCTGTGCTAATACAATTTTAAAAATTATGTTAGCTGTTTAATAAGTCTTAGTAACTTTTATGATTAATCCCCTTTCTTCTTTTCTCCTCCTCCTCCTCCTCCTTCTTCTTCTTCTTCTTCAAAACTGTCTTGGCTATTCTTGTCTTGTAATCCTCCAAAATGAATTTTAGGATTAGCTTGCCAAGGTCCTTGAAAAAACACCGAAATTGTGAGGTAGAAAAAAATATATATATTCATCTTTGCCCCTGGTTCCTGGCACAGAGCTCCTAAAACCCTTGTAAATTCCTAAGTGACAAGAGCATTAGGAGCATCTTTTGTTCTAATAAGATGACTCTGGGTGGGCTCCTGGATACGACCTTGTCACTAGAAAGACCAAGCCATAATTAGCCAGTTGGAATTTTCAATCCCACTCTCCATCCTCCAGAGAGAAGAGAGGGGCTGAAAATGGAGTTAATGATTGATCATGCCTGCTTGGGGAAGCCTCCATAAAATCCCAACAGTAGGGGGTTCTGAGAACTTCCAGGTTGGTGAACACATGCAGTTGGGAGGGTGATGCATCCCAACTCCATGGGGACAGAAGCTCATGTGCTCAGGACCCTCCCAGACCTTGCTCTCTGTATGTCCTCATCTGGCTGTTCATCTGTATCCTTTATCATATTCTTTAATAAACTGATAAATGTAGATAAGTGTTTCCCTGAGTTTTGTGAGCTGCTCTAGCAAATTAACCAAACCTGAGGAGGGGGTTGTGGGAACGTCATATTTGTAGCCAAATTGGACAGAAGTTGTGGGTAACCTGGGGACCTACTACTTGTGATTGGCATTTGAAGTGAGGTGGGAGCAGTCATGTGGGACTGAGCCCCAACTCTTGGGAGCTGACACTATCTCTGGGTAGATGGTGTCAGAATTGAGTTAAATTATAGAACACCCAGCTGGTGTTGCAGAGAATTGTTTGGTGTGGGGAAAACCACCTCCACATTTGGTGATCAGAACTGTCAGAAGGGAAGTGTTCTGTGTGAGTAGTAAAGGAGACACACAGGGGAGGACTGGCTAGTTTTTCTAACTTAGATTTTGATTGGAATTATAGGTTAATTTGGAAGAGAATTGACGTTTTAAAAAATATTGTCTTTCCATCTAAGGCATTCTCTTTAAGTATTATTCTCCAGCCTTTGACTATATTTATTAATTTTTCCCAGTAAGGATTTTCATATGTTCTGTTAGATTTTTCTATTTAAAAACTTTTAACAGTTTAGGTATTTTCTTGTGTTTTCTGTGTAGGCAATTATATGTGACATGATTTTACTTCTAACTTATATCTCTTTTTCCTTTCTCATCTTATTGTACAGCTCAGAAGTCTAGGTCAGTGTTGAATTGAAGCGATGATAGCAGAAATTCTTGCTTTTCCCCTATTAAAGGTAATGTATCTAATATATCTCAATTAAGTTGATGCTCACTGTAGATTATTGGGTAGATACCCAATTACTAAGGTCTTTGTCTGACACTCAAGTCTAAATGTATGTAGGTTTTCTTTTGGACTATTCTGTTTCCCTAGGGTGGAACATTTAATCTCTTACCTGCAGGCTAGGCCTGACAGTCAGTGATCTCAGTTTCAAGACAAGAAGGGCATTTGTAATCTCATCATTAAATGATCTCCGTGTTTCAGTTGGCACCTCACGCTTGCCCTTTGCTGTTCCTGTTCTCCCATTTGTGAGGCTCTCTGTACAACTCTCCCAGGGAGGTTTGTCTCTTGCTGGGGTCGAGAGGCCCTGCATGTTTGGAGAGGGCATCAGTTTCTTATGTAGGATTTACCAGACTTGCTGTTTTCACTGGGCTTTCAGAAGTGCTTGATGCCTCCATTTTAGGCCCTTCTGGACTTCTGCTCTGTGAGTCAGACATTCACGCTGCTTCTTGCCTCCTGCAAACTCGCTGCTGGGTGTCAGCTTTCCCTGCTCTGCTGAGTCAGTTACCACTTATCCATCTGCTTTCCTTCTTCCTAAACTTTCTTGACATTTCTCATCTCTTCTGTTACCTTTGTGGGTTTATTCCTTTATTCCTTTTGGGGGCTTTAGAGGAGAGTAAAGATAAATAATTGATTTGAATTTCTTATGTTTAACTGGAAGTCCTGATTTGTCTTTTTCATCCTTTTCTTTGATAATTTCCATGTCATCTATGTCATCACGTCTCTTGTGAAGAGCATATAGCTCGATTAAAGATCTGACTAAAAACCCAAAAACCTTTATTTTTTAATTGGCAAGTTTAATTTACTCATACTTATAGTGAATATTGTTACACTTGAATTTATTTCTGTCATCTTACTTCATATTTTTGTTTTTCATGGTTTTTCTTTACTTTTCTCTTTTTTTCCAGTATGTGTTTTAATGAGTTTTCTTTATTCTCTGCTTTTTCTTCTCTATTAGTTTGGAAACTATAGATTCTATTCCTGTGGTTTTAAAGATTACACTTAAATTTTATTTTATTTATTTATTTATTAATAAATCAGTAAGTAAATTATACTCTTTATTGGAGTATAATTGCTTTACAATGGTGTGTTAGTTTTTGCTTTATAACAAAGTGAATCAGCTATACATATACATATATCCCCATATCTCCTCCTTCTTGTATACTTGATTTAACCAAATCTAAACATAATCAACCCCTTTACCCTTATGCTGATCAATACAAGCCCTTTAGAAAGATTAACTCTTACTATAAACTCTTGATTATCACTCTCTGTGACTTTTCAGGATTCCTTTGTCTTAATGTTTAGCTTTACATTTTTCTAAATGCCTCAATTAGTCATTGTTACTATTATTGTCACTCTTTAACAATTTCTTTGCTCACAGTTACTTCTTGCATCTCACATTTTCCTTCTGGGTTCAATTAACCTATTACTGAAGATCATGCTTTAGTGGTTTTTCCAGGGCAAGTCTTTGAATAATGCATTCTTTTAGACCTTAGATAACTAAAAATTCATCTGCTTCACTTTCATTTTACATCTTGATTGGCTGGTTAGAGTGCTTTAAGGCCATAGTTAGCTCTTTCTAAACATTGAAGATATTTTTCACTGTCTCCTGACACCTGCTGTTACTGTGGAGAAGGCTTCTGATAGTTCCTTGTAGTTAAATTTTCCCTTCTAAGAATCTCTTTGTCTTTTTTGTTTTCCAGATTCATTAAAATACATCTAGGTATGGATTTATTTTAATTTTTATGCTTACAATATTTAAACAGTATATCTAGGTATGATTTTTTAAAAAATTTTTTACGCTTACAAGTTTTTGTGCTTCTTTTTTTTGAATTTTTGAATTTTATTTTATTTATTTTTTTATACAGCAGGTTCTCATTAGGTATCCATTTAATAAATATTAGTGTATATATGTCAATCCCAATCTTTTGTGCTTTTTATTCTCAGGATTTATGTTTTTTCATCAGTTCTGGAAGATTCTCAGCCATTATCTTCTCAGCTAGCACCTCTGTTCTCTCTTTCTGGAGCTCTAGTTTTATGTAAGTTAAATCTTCTCATTCTGCTCTGTCTTTCCACACCTCTTATCTTTTTTTTTTAACTTCTTGATAATTCTCTATCTTCTCTCTTCTATGATACTAATTCTTTTTTTCCTTTTTCAATTTAACTAATCTGTATTTTAACCCATCTGTTGATATTTAAGTTAAGTGTCATTGCTTCTTTCTCCAACTTTTTTAGCTATTTTTTCCCCAGAGTTCTCTGTTCTTTCATTATAATTTCCATTTCTTCTCTTAGCTCTTTATTAGAAACATACTTATTTTCTAATCTTTCTCAGCTTATTCTGTTATTGCAAATTCTTGGTATGATACATATTCCAGTTTGACATATGTACTGACTTCCTCTTATGGAAGATTGTTTCCTCACGTGTTGAGTAATTTTTGAACATGAGTTTATCTTCATCAAGGTTTAAAAGTTATTTGTATGTGTGTTTGTGGGTGTTGTGTGCAGCCTACATAGGAGTTTTGCTTTGCCTCTTCCTAGGGTCCTTGAGATATTTAATTATCCAATCAGCTTGGAATTCTGACATCACTTGAATAGTGCAAACTCTAGGATTTCTCAGGTTTGACATTTTAATTTCTCATGGGAAAACTCTACTTTATTTCACTCAAAAATTTGGGAAGAGACGAGCTTCCTTGATCCTTTATTAGGTCCCAAAGCTGTTTTTTTCTAGTTCCCCTTTCACAAAAGTAGAAGCCTTTTCACTCTATCCTTTTATGCAGATAGTTCAGAAGCACCTTGCCCCCTCTGTGCCCCAAATCATAACTTTGTCTTCTCACAGATGATAAGACCCCCCCCTTCCAGCTGTGAGTGTACATGAAGGATTTTGGTACAGG
This sequence comes from Eschrichtius robustus, assembly GCF_028021215.1. Classification (NCBI taxonomy): domain Eukaryota; kingdom Metazoa; phylum Chordata; class Mammalia; order Artiodactyla; family Eschrichtiidae; genus Eschrichtius; species Eschrichtius robustus. The sequence goes on from NC_090839.1 coordinate 35,192,396, forward strand.
CCTGGTGTCAACACATGCACTCATTCCTCTTTACCTCTTGCATATGCAGATTTTTTTTTTTTCCTTCTCTCTCCCTCTCTCTCTTTCTTTTTGTATTTTATCCACATGTTTTTGTGTCTATAGTGGGAGAAGGATGATTTTAGTCTGCATTTATTTTAGTTGCTAGAATTGGAAATAATAAATCAAGATAACACACAAACTTATTTTCTATCCTACTATTTTAACTAACATGATTGAAAATCTACAAAATATCAAAGATGACAAATTTAATTATCTTGAATGTCTCAGTATTCTATTGATGGATCAGCAATGTTTGAATAAATAATAAAGATCTACATAATCATTAAATTAATTTGGTAATTTTTTGCCTTTATTCAGAAAAATCTATTTTTAATCAAGATTTTCACAAAATTGATATTGAATTGACAGAATTGTCATTGGATTGATCTAAAAGATTAAAAGATAAGATGAAATTGTAATTAGTATACAAAACTTTAATATTTTCACCAAAATGTAAATTAAGGTAAATGTAAAAAATTTCAAAAATTAAAATTTTATTCATTTAATTTCAAAAGTTATTTTTCTTCTAAAATATAAAAAATTACTTGTCAAAATTAGTAGCCAAAAGAAAAATTATAGCTAATGGATATCAACTTTACTTAATTTGTGAAAATGTAATTAAAATGTCATAGTTTTATAAAAGTAAAACTTTTCAGAGCTACTGTTCAATGACTATTTAGTTGCCAGTGTAAAGTATCTGCATCAAACTTCATGTTTCATCAAGACCTGTGAATATACAAATTCAAAAGTAATATATATTAATATTACAAAATGTTCCTCACTGCCTATGCAGCTGTTGAAAATACCACACTTAATTCATGAATACCACTGGACCCTCCCAATAATAGCACTGTTTTGCTGACTCATTTTCACAATTAATGGCCTCTACCTTGCTTTCTGTGATACTTATGTAAATCAGATTGTTCCTTACCTTAAACAGGTGTAATTTGTTGTAAGCATAATTACTGAGAATAAAAACAATTTAGGGAAAAACTATTTGGAATTAAATTTTCCCTTAGGTGAACATAGAAAGATCATAAATAAAACAGAGGATTATATCACGTCTCACAGAGAGAGGTAGACTGGAATAGTACAGTGGCTCTCAGTCTTCAGATGAGCTTGTTAAATTCGCATATTTCTAAACTTCACACATGAAAGTTCTTTTTCAGCAGATTGTGGTGGAGCCCAGAGCTATACATTAGAAACACACTCCAAGGACAAGCAAAATAATCTATGGTGGAAAAAAATAAGAACAATGGTTGCCTATGGGATGGGGTGGGGATTGACTGAGAAGGAATCTTCTGGGTGATGGTAATGTTCTGTATTTTGATAGGGGCTTGGGTTGCACAGATGTATGTCTTTGTCAAAACTCATTGACTTGTACACTTAAATTTGTACATTTATTGTATTTAAGGTTATCTCAAAACAAAAACAACTGAAAACAACGTTGAACTCCAATTAATGGCTTGCATGCTGAAATGTTTACAGGTAAAAATCATTGATGCCTGCAATTTACTTTTAATCACATCAAAAATAAGATTGGTGAATGGATAGAAGGATGGATGGACAGACACACATGTGACAAAGCAAGCATAGTTAAGGGTTAATTGTAGAATCTAGGGGGTAGGTAAATGGGTGTTTATCAAATTCTTTAGACTTTCCTAGTGTTTGAAATTTTTCATAATAAAATGTTGGGGAAATAAATGCTCTCCAAGCAATTTCTGTGACATGGATGTAGTGAAAAGAATGTGAGCTTGGGACCTGGGCAGACATGGATTTCAGTCTCAGTTCAGCTCTTATTAATTGTGTGACCTTAGACAAGTTATGCCTGATCTCTGCCCATTGTTTTCTCATTTTTAAAATGAATTAAACAGAATTATGTGCATGAGGATTAAATAGGATTTTGCTGATGATATGATATAATACCGATCAAACACTTAGCACAATGCTTGGTATACAGTGATTATATTTTTGGAACAGCAGCTACTATTTTCTTTGTAAGTATAAAAATTTATTAGGAAAGCTATTTAGTATTAGCTGCAATGCTGGTGTTTACTGTGGATTTGTCTTGTAGGTAGCCTTGCTGATCAGAGTTGAGAGAGGTTGTAAAGTGGGAAGAGAGGAAGAGAAGCAAAGAAAGTGCATCTTCAAGGTCTTTTAGGGGACCATGGCTCCCCTGACATAGTCTTTGGTGGTTCCAAGACTAAGCTGGCTTTTTTTTAGGTCACTCCATTTCTGAAAGTCAGTGGTTAATGTGATTCCCTTGAGTTTTCTGGTTTATATTCTTCTTCCTTGAAATAGTTATTCTTTGAAGATGCTCTGACTGTACTGTATATGACCAACACCACTTTAAGTCTTAGTTTTCATTTATTTTTCACTATTTTGGCAATTACCCGGTGAGGTATTATCCCCAGCAACCAATCTCCACGTGTGCTGGCTTATTTAATCTATGTTTGCCTAAGTATAATTTAAGCCTCAAAACCCTTCCGAGTTATACTGCTCTCTCCCCTTTCTGGTCTTTATTGCTCTGAGAGTTTGTAGCACACCATTTAGCCCTTTATTATTTCCTGCTTGTATTGCTCAGGTTAGATGATGAACAACTTGAAAGTTGGGACTATATCTTGGAGAAACTTCTTAGTTCATGTTAACCTAAATTATACTGTTGCTTGTCACAGATTCTCTTTTCTGAGACACATTTCTCAGGTTCCTCAGCATATGCATGATTAGATCCTATAATTGTCAAAGGATAAAAAGGTATTTTTTAAAAATTATTTATTTATTTTTGGCTGTGTTGGGTCTTCGTTGCTGTGCATGGGCTTTCTCTAGTTGTGGTGAGCGGGAGTTACTCTTCATTGTGGTGGGCAGGTTTCTTATTGTGGTGGCTTCTCTTGTTACAGAGCACAGGCTCTAGGCACACGGGCTTCAGTAGTTGTGGCTTGCGGGCTCTAGAGTGTAGGCTCAGTAGTTGTGGTGCACGGGCTTAGTTGCTCTGTGGCATGTGGGATCTTACCGGACCAGGGCTCGAACCCGTGTCCCCTGCATTGGCAGGCAGATTCTTAACCACTGCACCACCAGGGAAGCCCCATAAATAGGTATTATAAAAATAAAAGGTTGAAGGCTGAGAATATCTCCCTGCCCACTTTATTAGTACTAGAAATACAATTTATTGAATTCTCTCTCTTTCTTTTTTTCCCCTCTACTTGTTTGTTCTGTGCTAAGTGAAATATATTTTTTGGTAGTACATATATGAGAAATGCAAGCAAAGAAGTGGCCCTTTTATGTTATAAACTACATTTGCCTTCAAGCCAAAGGAATGTGGAAACTTGCCTACATTAATGGAAAAGAATCACTAGTTTTGATTTTTAAAGTTCCTACTTTTAAAATTTATTGAGATTACCTCAGGCAGCATTAAACTTGAGGCTTCCAATGATGACTTTTTATGATTTTATTGTGGTCTTTTGTATTATACCTAATAGAGGACTGACACATTCTTATTTCTTTTCACTAAGAAAGAACAATAGAATTATTTAAGTGCCAACAGGTATTTATAGAGATGCATGTTTGTCTAGTTCACTTTGTTTTTTTTTTTTTTTTTTTTCTTATTAGACATGGTTGGGATTTGAAAAGAAACAAAGCTATGGACCTTACAGTCAAACAATTAACATAGGAGCAAAATACATGAGTTTTTCTTTAAAAAGTCAGAATTTCTCCCATATTCCCCAAAGTTTGTATTTAATTCTCTTGGCATGTTACATAGCAAACTGAAAGTATTTATGAATGTAGCTACTTCTTTTTAACAAGTTCCAATAACTGCTTCCTAAACGTGTGTTTTTATATCAATTACATACAGTAAGCACTGAAATCAACCAAAGAGAACTGCAGAGGCCAACTTGAGATATTCATGTTCAATGAGGACTCAGCCTGCCAAAAATAAAATGTGGATATAATTTTATAACACCATTTTATAATTAAAGTCATAAGTGAGGTTTCCTGCTATTGTTTAAAAATGTGTCATGATAAATTTAAATCAAAGATATGGGCAAAGAAAGGTCTGCAAAGTAACAGATGAAGGCAACTAAGATGGTACAGGAACATGGCCTAGTGCAGAAAAGAAACACATGCAAACAATTTTAGTGAAATAATTACATTTATTGTAGATGGAGTTCTGTTTTAGAAACTATAACCACTTAGAAACGGTTTTCATTCATGTCAGAGTGAGGTTAACTTGTTGGTACTGTCTGTCTATAGAATGATTTTTTTACCAGCAGAGAAATTTAATGTATTGATTTAGTGATAAGACCATGTCTTCTGACCAAATAGCCACCAAAAAAAATCCCCTAAAACTGAAGAATGTGGCTCCAGCATGTGGTCCACAGTAGTTAGTGTTGCCAGATTTAGCAAATAAAAATACAGGACACCCAGTTAAATTAGAATTTCAGATAAATAAAAAATACATTTTTTAAGATAAGTATGCCCCATGCAATATTTGGGACATTTTTATACTAAAAAATTATTTGATGTTTATTTGAAATTCTAATTTAACTGGGGGTCCTGTATTTTATCTGACAAATTTAACAGTAGTAAAAACACAAATTTTGGCAATGGATTTTTGTATTTTTAAGCTAAGTATTTGAAGGATAATACATTTAAGTGATCAGAGCGAGAATAAGGTAAATTTATTTTTGTACTGTCAGCTCATTAAATTTCTAATGTTCACAGTTACATGGATGAATGATGATTTCTGTTCAGTGAAGGAGAAGATTTTTGCTTTGCTAGAGAACACAATCCATTTAAAAGAGCTTCTCCCTGAAGGAGATAAGTTGATTCACATATATGGATAGATTTAATCATTAGGACATTCCTGGCTTTAGTAAGTCATGTTCGTCTAATGTGCAGGCCGTTCCCAATATATCAATTCATTCATCTTGTCTTTAATACAAGCCATGTGTTTCTTATGGGAGTTGAAAGGACATTAATCAGAATCTCCCCCTTCAACCAGTCCAAGGGGACGCAACGTTCTTGGTTACATCTCAAATGTCAAGATACGGGGAAATGGATAATAACATTCAAAGCATATCAGTTGTAATTCATACTGTTGTTACAATTGCTGTGAAATATGTTGGGAGTTGGGCAGCAACGAACCATAAAGCAATGTCTATTCTGTGGAAACCATGGCTGGAAGGGGCTGGAGGGTTGTATCTGCTTTTCCTCAGCAGACAAAACTCCCATTGAATCCATGAGATGGCAGGAATTGGTATCCAAATTTATGTATAGCTTGATTGTCCTTTAAGAGTAAGGGAAAGACGTAGTCATCTCTGACTTGATTTCCTTGTTATAGATCAGTGGTTCTCAATCTTGGCTGCAGATAGGTACCACCTGGGAGCTTTCAAAACTCCCGAGGCTTAGGCCACACTCCAGGCCAATTAAATCACAATCTCTGGGTTGGGATCTAGGCATTGGTCCTTATCAAAACTCCCCAGGTAATGCCAGTGTGCAATCAGGTTGGAGAACCACTGGATCATCACAGGAAATTCTGGTTATAGACATGGAAACACTTGTTGACATTCATGGCATTTAACTTCATATAAATTTATGCTGTATTTGGCAAATTCTCTATATTTACAAAATTTTGCTTGTTCACTGTCTTCATTATTCATATCATTATGATTATCATCTCTTATGTGCTTAGAGAAAAAATGATGGCAAACAATTAAACAAAAATAAAACTTGTAATGAGATGCTAAAATTTGAAATGGATGGAATGCACCAGGTGGTGGGCTAGGGTAATCAGAGAAGGCCTCCTCTGCCTTTAAGTGAAACTATAAAACAGTGGTTCTCAAAGTGTGGTCCCAGGACCAGCAGCCTCAATGTTATCTGGAAACTTGCTCAAAATGCAAATTCTCAGTCCCCACACCAGCACTCTTGATCAGAGACTCTGGGAATGGGGCCCAAAAAACCTGCATTTTAACAAGCTCTCCATCTGATTCTGATGCATGGTCAAGTTTGAGGCTATAAATATTTCTCCTAATATTGATTTACAGCATCCCATAGGAATTGCTGTGCTCTCGTTCAGTTAAAATGGTATATACTTTCAATTTTGATCTACCTTTTAATTTAAGTGTGATAGAGAAGAATGTTTTAAATTCCAAGCTGGGCAACTTTTGGTTGCTAATTTCCAGTTTTCTTGCATTGCATTTATATAATGTAGCATAGATGATTTTTAGTTTTTGGATTTACCTGAAAACTTCTTTGAGGCCATCAGACAAATTTTACAATGTTTCATGGGTTTTGGAAAAGAATACGTATCTTTTTGAGTATATTCATATCTATTAAGTCAAGCTTGCTTATTCAGTTATTTATTGTGTGCTTGATCTGTCAATCTCTGATGATGTGAAAGGCTTCCACCCTGTGGTTAGCTGACTGTTCTTCACCTTTCCAACATTTTTGTTTCATATGTTTCAAAAAGATGTCCTTACATAAAAATTCATGAGTATTTTATCTTCTTGATAATTTTATTAGCATTTATAACATTTTATTAGCTTATCATTCCCAATTAATGTTATTTTTGCCATTAATTCTATTTTGTCTGATATTTACTTTGCTTGTTTTTTTGTTCATCACTTTACTTTCATATTTCCTTTCATACATTAGGTATGTCTCTCTTTTTTTTTTTTTTTTCATTAGGTATGTCTCTTAAAATAGCTTACAGTCTGTAGATAGTCCCTGGTTTGAATCTAAGTTGAAAGTTTCTGTTTTTAACAGCAGAAATTAGCCATTCATATTCATTGTAATTTTTGAAACATTAAAGCTGCCATATTATTTTGTGTTTACTAGTGTTTAATGTTTTTTGTTTCATTTTTCTCCCTGACTTTTGATAGGACTATAAATGTTTTTGTTGTTGTTGTTGTTGTTCTCTTTCTTTTTTAAGACCACTAGCTGCTTTTTGGAAATAATATATCTGAAACAACTTAGAAATCTGTCTTCAAGTTCTTTGACACTTTTGCAGTAAGAAGTGGAGTCTAAATCCCCTTCTCTTGAATATGGGCCAGGCCTTAATGATGCATTTCTAACAAATAGAAAGTGATACAGGCATCACAGCTTCTGTCTGGCTCTCTCTCTCTCTCAACTTCTTTCTCTCTCTCTCTCTCAGGATCCTTGCCATTGGAACCCAGACACCATGCTACAAGGAAGCTCCATTCGCATGACGAGGCCACGTGCAGGTAACGGCAGGTGTTCTGAGTAATAGCTCCAGCTGAGGTCTCAGCAGAGACTCAGCATCAACTGACATGTGTAGGTGAGGAGCCTAGTTGTGCTCAGTCATCCCCCAAACCATGAGAGAGAAAAAAGGAATGATTATTGTTGTTTTAAGTTACAGATGCTAAAGCAGTGGTAGATAACTGAAGCAACATCTTATTTTACTATTTGTTAGTTTTATGTTTATACTGATGTCTATAAGATCAAGCATTAATCAATATTTATTACCTATAACCTGAACAAGACAAGATCTTTAGCAAATTAACCTTTCTCCCTTTTGATTTATTGGAAATCTGGGATTGTTATTATATGTTACATTATGTCCTTGCTATTTAATATTTTTATTATTAATACTGTTGAAAGTGTCCTATGCATATTACCAGCAGTTGTTTAGATTCAATTGTAAGTTTTGTGGTTTTGTAGTTTATCTTACTCACTACTATTCCAGGTGTTCCATGTCCTTCTCTTTCTTGGATTTATTGTTTCATTTCACTGAGACATATCCTTGGATCATTTCTCAGAATAGATATTGAATATTTTGATCCCTTACCTATCTAAAGCCTTAATTTTGTCCTCACACATTGAATGATGGTTTGGCTGTGAATAGAATTCTCAGTTCTAAATAATTTTCCTTCAGAAATCTGAGAACAATGCTCCATTGTCTACGAGCACTCCCTGTCGATGAGAAATCATATGGCAATTCAATATTTGCTCTTTTGTTTATAAGGTACTTTTTTACTTTTGGGATTTTCACTTTATCCTTTAATATAAATATTTTACCAGTCTGTACCTCTACGTATGACTTAAAATTATTTCTGCTTATTCTTTGATGGCCCATTTCAGACTGATGACTCAAGTCCTTTAGCTCAGGACTTTTTTCTCTTATTATTTCTTTGGTTATTCTTTCTGTCCCCATTCTCTTTCATCTCTCTTTCTTGAATTCCTAACAGATGAACGTTGGCTTCCTGGAACTCTCTTCCGTATATTTAAAATTTTATTTTTACATTTTCAATCTAATCTCTTTCTTTCCTTCTTTTCCCCTCCCTCCCTCACTTCCTTCTTTCCTTTCTTTTTTTTTTCTCTTTCTCTCTTTCTTTTTGTGCTATTATGAAGAGATTTGTCATCTAGCACCCTACTTGGGTTGATTTTTTTTAGCCATATCCATTCCATTATTCAGCCCTTCTGTTCAATATATTATCTTGGAAATCATGTTAAAAATGATAAAGAGCTCTTTGTTGTTCTCTGAATGTTTCCTTTCTTAATAGCCTATTTTTAAGTTATGGGTCCACTGTCTTCTCATAATTAGAACTTTAAAAATTTCTCATCTATTTCTTGTATTATTGATTTCTGCTTATATCATCTGTGCTTTTGTATCTTCAAATATCTGGTGTTAGTGACCACCTGTTCATAAAAGGAGGATTAGATTGGTTACTAAAGGTATGAGGCACAAGTACCATCTGGAGGTCTCTTTCCATAGTAGGCACATTTCTTTTTAACTTTCATGAACAGAAAGCAGTGAGGAGAGAGAAATCTGGATGAACCTGGAGTCTGATTTCCTTTTGATAGTTTAGCAAAGAGCTGACTCAGCAGGCCTGAGTTAGCTTTGCTGGCTGATAGCAGGCACTCGCTCCCGAAATTTCTTATAACAAGACCTCTTCCCTGAGCAGAAGATTCCAAAGTAACATATTCTCATAGCTGTTCCCTTTCCCTGGCCCTATAAAAACATAGATTATTATGGGTCAGAGTCCCATAATTGGAATGTCAGCCGTGTTCACACACTTTATCCATGCCTGGCCCAAGTGTGTGTTAATGAGAGGTTCAGAGACTGTGTGTACTCTACTACTTCTCTGCTTATAATTGTTTTTTCACTCGATAAACTCTATTTGGTATCTGCACTACATGATACTATGTTGTGGATCTATGGCCCATTTGTATGGCAAGCAGACTTGGGGAACACTAAGTTATCCAAAGCTGAGATGGCTTTGCTCTAGGCGTGGGTGATTTTTTTAGTTTCTCTACATTGCTGCCCTTTGCTTTTTTCTTCATGCTTATTGTGGAGATATGGACTTCCCTCTTTGGACCTAATTTCTGCACTGGAAGTTACATCTAAAGAGGAACCCTCTCACTTTGTTGAGAAGACATTTATCGTGAGTGACCTGGAGGCAAAAGCAACAGCCAGCAGCTCTGCAACTCTGCACACAGGAGGTCAGGATGTATGCTCATTTAGTGTTTTTAATATCAACTATCTGGAGAGGGATGGAGGGAGGGAGGGAGGACTAAAAGTATTACAGTGATGAACCTTCCAGTCTACTCAGTGGCAAAGAGCAGGTGTGAATCTGCTGTTCCTTCATTGTGTTTTGGTTCCCATATGCCACTCAGGTTGAGTGTCTCATCAAGCTGAGTGTGATTCTAACATTTAAAGCCATCTATTTTTTTCTGTACAATGTACACTCTTAGAGCATGTCACTAACTATCTGGTGCTCCAGTGAAAAGTTACGATCTGTCCCAGTGCTCGAGGAAAATCTATCAATTTGTAGTCTCCATGGTGATTGAAGATATTTTCAAGGCAGTAATGACACCAGGAAATTTCTGCCTTACATAATGACCCTAAAAGCAACCTCCTTGAAAATCTGACTCACCCACATGGGCTGGACCTTTTAAACTCCTATGGGAATGCACCATAACCTGTCCCCACCCCCTGCATTGTTAACTCAGAGCTTGGTGATTCTGTGGGGCATTTTAGGAAAGAAGTTATTTATCCTATATAAATTTCTTTGCAAGTTCTATTTTAGGTTGGAATATTTCTCTGTTCTGTCTTCTATATTAATATAATTCCATCAACTTGTGTTAGAAAAATCTTGTTTTTGAAATTATCCACTAATCCATTCTCAATGTAAAAATTTCAAACCATAGAAAAAAATGATAAGAAAGGGCACCTTTGATGTCCAATTTAGAGTAGACTTGAATCTCTATCTTTCCCATCACTCTGTTGAATGTGTATTTAAATATATTTTTAAAATCTGATCTTTCCTACCCAAATATGTATATGTATGCATAATTTTTATTTTATTCATTTTATTTTTTTAACATCTTTATTGGAGTATAATTGCTTTACAATGTTGTGTTAGTTTCTGCTGTATAACAAAGTGAATCAGTTCTATGTATACATATATCCCCATATCCTCTCCCTCTTGCGTCTCGCTACCACCCTCCCTATCCCACTCCTCTAGGTGATCACAGAGCACCGAGCTGATCTCCCTGTGCTATGCAGATGCTTCCCATTAGCTATCTATTCTACATTTGGTAGTGTATATATGTCCATGCTACTCTCTCACTTCAGCTAGCTTACCCTTCCTAATCCCCGTGTCCTGAAGTCCATTCTCCACATCTGCGTCTTTATTACTGTCCTGTCCCTAGGTTCATCAGAACCTTTTTTCATTTTTTTAGATTCCATATATATGTGTTTTTAGATTCCATATATATGTGTTAGCATACGGTTTTTCTCTTTCTGACTTACTTCACTCTGTATGACAGACTCTAAGTCCATCCACCTCACTCCAAATAACTCAGTTTCGTTTCTTTATATGGCTGAGTAATATTCCATTGTATATATGGGCCACATCTTCTTTATCCATTTATCTGTCAATGGACACTTAGGTTGATCCATGTCCTGGCTATTGTAAATAGTGCTGCAATGAACATTGTGGTACATGTCTCATTTTGAATTATGGTTTTCTCAGGGTATATGCCCAGTAGTGGCATTGCTGGGTCATATGGTAGTTCTATTTTTACTTTTTTAAGGAACCTCCATACTGTTCTCCATAGTGGCTGTATCAATTTACATTCCCACCAACAGTGCAGGAGGGTTCACTTTTCTCCACACCCTCTCCAGCATTTACTGTTTCTAGATTCTTTGATGATGGCCATTCTGACCGGTGTGAGGTGATACTTCATTGTGGTTTTGATTTGCATTTCTCTAAAGATTAGTGATGTTGAGCATTCTTTCATGTGTTTGTTGGCAATCTGTATGTCTTCTTTGGAGAAATGTCTATTTAGGTCTTCTGTCCATTTTTGGATTGAGTTGTTTGTTTTTTTGATAGTGAACTGCATAGGCTGCTTGTATATTTTGGAGATTAATCCTTTGTCCGTTGCTTCATTTGCAAATATTTTCTCCCATTCTGAGGGCTGTCTTTTGGTCTTGTTTATGGTTTCCTTTGCTGTGTAACAGCTTTGAAGTTTCATTAGGGCCCATTTGTTTATTTTTGTTTTTATTTCCATTTCTCTAGGAGGTGGGTCAAAAAGGATATTGCTGTGATTTATGTCATAGTGTGCTCTGCCTATGTTTTCCTCTAAGAGTTGTATAGTGTCTGGCCTTACATTTAGGTCTGTAATTCATTTTGAGTTTATTTTTGTGTATGGTGTTAGGGAGTGTTCTAATTTTATTCTTTCACATGTAGCTGTCCAGTTTCCCCAGCGCCACTTATTGAAGAGGCTGTCTTTTCTCCATTGTATATTCTTGCCTCCTTTGTCAAAAATAAGGTGACCATATTTGCATTGGTTTATCTGTGGGCTTTCTAGCCTGTTCCATTGATCTATATATCTATTTTTGTGCCAGTACCATACTGTCTTCTTCAGTGTAGCTTTGTAGTATAGTCTGAAGTCAGGGAGCCTGATTCCTCCAGCTCCATTTTTCTTTCTCAAGGTTGCTTTGGCTGTTCAGGGTCTTTTGTGTTTCCATACAAATTGCAAAATTTTTTGTTCTAGTTCTGTGAAAAATGCCAGTGGTAGTTTGATAGGGATTACATTGAATCTGTAGATTACTTTAAGTAGTATAGTCATTTTCACAATGTTGATTCTTCCAGTCCAAGAACATGGTATATCTCTCCATCTGTTTGTATCATCTTTAATTTCTTTAATCAGTGTCTTATAGTTTTCTGCATACAGGTATTTTGTCTCCTTAGGTAGGTTTATTCATAGTTAATTTATTCTTTTTGTTGCAATGGTAAATGGGAGTGTTTCTTTAATTTCTCTTTCAGATTTTTCATCATTAGTGTACAGGAATGCAAGAGATTTCTGTGCATTAATTTTGTATCCTGCTACTTTACAAAATTTGCTGATTAGCTCTAGTAGTTTTCAGGTAGCATCTTTAGGATTCTCTATGTATAGCATCATGTCATCTGCAAACAGTGACAGCTTTACTTCATCTTTTCCACTGTGGATTCCTTTTATTTCTTTTTCTTCTCTGATTGCTGGGGCTAAAACCTCCATAACTATGTTGAATAATAGTGGTGAGAGGGGCAAACTTGTCTTGTTCCTGATCTTAGAGGAAATGGCTTCAGTTTTTCACCATTGAGAACGGTGTTGGCAGTGGGTTTGTCATATATGGCCTGTATTATGTTGAGGTAGGTTCCCTCTATGCTTACTTTTTGGAGAGTTTTTATCATAAATGCATGTTGAATTTTGTTGAAAACTTTTTCTTCATCTGTTTAGATTATCATATGGTTTTTATCCTTCAGTTTATTAATATGGTGTAGCCCATTGATTGATTTATGTATATTGAAGAATCCTTGCATTCCTGGGATAAACCCCACTTGATCATGGTGTATGATCCTTTTAATATGCTGCTGGATTCTGTTTCCTAGTATTTTCTTGAGAATTTTTGCATCTATGTTCATCAGTGACATTGGCCTGTAGTTTTCTTTCTTTGTTACATCTTTGTCTGGTTTTGGTATCAGGGTGATAGTGGCCTCACAAAATGTGTTTGGGAGTGTTCCTCTCTCTGCTATATTTTGGAAGAGTTTGAGAAGGATAGGTTTAGCTCTTCTCTAAATGTTTGAGAGAATTCGCCTGTGAAGCCATCTGGTCCTGGGCTTTTGTTTGTTGGAAGATTTTTAATCACAGTTTCGATTTCAGTGCTCGTGATTGGTCTGTTCATATTTTCTATTTCTTCCTGGTTCAGTCTTGGAAGGTTGTACTTTTCTAAGAATTTGTCCATTTCTTTCAGGTTGTCCATTTTATTGGCATAGAGTTGCTTTTAGTAATCTCTCATGATCCTTTGTATATCTGCAGTGTCAGTTGTTACTTCTCCTTTTTCATTTCTAATGCTGTTGATTTGAGTCTTCTCCCTTTTTTTCTTGATGAGTCTGGCTAATGTTTTATCAATTTTGTTTATCTTCTAAAAGAACCAGCTTTTAGTTTTATTGATCTTTGCTATTGTTTCCTTCATTTCTTTTTCATTTATTTCTGATCTGATCTTTATGATTTCTTCTGCTAACTTTGGTTTTTTTTTTTTGTTGTTGTTGTTCTTTCTCTAATTGCTTTAGGGGTGGGGTAAGGTTCGGTTGTTAATTTGAGATGTTTCTTGTTTCTTAAGGTAGGATTGTATTGCTAAAAATTTCTCTCTTAGAACTGCCTTTGCTGCATCCCATAGGTTTTGGGTTGTCGTGTTTTCACTCTCATTTGTTTCTAGGTATTTTTTGATTTCTTCTTTGTTTTCTTTAGTGATCTCTTGGTTGTTTAGTAGCATATTGTTTTTCCTCCCTGTGTTTGTATTTTTTACAGATTTTTTCCTGTAATTTATATCTAGTCTCATAACGCTGTGGTTGGAAAAGATGCTTGACATGAATTTAATTTTCTTATATTATCCGAGGCTTGATTTGTGACCCAAGATATGATCTGTCCTGGAGAATGTTCCATGAGTACTTGAGAAGAAGGTGTATTCTGTTGTTTTTGGATGGGAGATCCTATAAATATCAAGTCCATCTGATCTAATATGTCACTTAAAGCTTTTGTTTCCTTCTTTATTTTCATTTTGTATGATCTGTCCATTGGTGAAAGTGTGGTGTTAAAATCCCCTACTATTTGTTGTTATATCAATTACCCCTTTTATGGCTGTTAGCATTTGTCTTAGGTATTGAGGTGCTCCTATGATGGGTGCATAAATATTTATAATTGTTATGTTTTCTTCTTGGATTGATCCCTTGATCATTATGTATTGTCCTTCTTTGTCTCTTGTGATAGTCTTTATTTTAAAGTCTATTTTGTCTGATATGAGAATTCCTACTCCAGCTTTCTTTTGATTTCCATTTGCATGGAATAACTTTTTCCATCCCCTCACTTCCAGTCTGCATGTGTCCCTAGGTCTGAAGTGGGTCTCTTGTAGACAGCATATATATGGGTCTTGTTTTTGTATCCATTCATCCAGTCTGTGTCTTTTGGTTGGACCATTTAATCCATTTACATTTAAGATAATTATTGATATGTTTTTTCCTATGACCATTTTCTGAATTGTTTTGGGTTTGTTTTTGTGGGTCTTTTCCTTCTCTTGTGTTTCCTCCCTAGAGAAGTTCCTTTCACATTTGTTGTAAAGCTGTTTTGGTGGTGCTGAATTCTCTTAACTTTTGCTTATCTGTAAATATTTTAACTTCTCCATCAAATCTGAATGAGATCTTTGCTGGGTAGAGTAATATTGGTTGTAGGTTTTTCCCTTTCATCAATTTAAATATGTCATGCCACTCCCTTCTGGCTTGCAGAGTTTCTGCTGAAAGATCAGCTGTTAACCTTATGGGGATTCTCTTGTATGTTATTTGTTTCCTTTCTCTTCCTGCTTTTAATATTTCTTTTTTGTTTTTAATTTTTGATAGTTTGATTAATATGTGTCCTGTTGTGTTTCTCCTTGGATTTATCTGTATAATATTCTCTGTGCTTCTTGTACTTAACTGTTTATTTACTTTCCCATGTTAAGGAAGTTTTCAACCATAATCTCTTCAAACATTTTCTCAGTCCCTTTCTTTTTCTCTTCTTCTTCTGGGACAATGATTATTCGAATGTTGGTGCATTTAATGTTGTCCCAAATGTCTCTGAGACTGTCCTCAATTCTTTTCATTCTTTTTTCTTTATTCTGCTCTGTGGCAGTTTTTTCCACTCTTTTATCTTCCAGGTCACTTGTCCATGTTTCTGCCTCAGTTATTCTGCTATTGATTCCTTCTAGAGAATTTTTCAATTCATTTATTGTGTTGTTCGTCATTGTTTTTTTGCTGTTTAGTTCTTCTAGGTCCTTATGAAACATTTCTTGTATTTTCTCTATTCTGTTTCCAAGATTTGGGATCATATTTACTATCATTATTCTGAATTCTTTTTCAGGTAGACTGCTTATTTCCTCTTTTTTGCTTGGTCTTGTGGGTTTTTACCTTACTCCTTCATCTGCTGCATATTTCTCTGTCTTCTCTTTCTGTTTAACTTATCTGTTTTGCTTCTCCTTTTTGCAGGCTGCAGGTTTGTAGCTCCCATTGTTTTTTGTGTCTGCTCCCAGTGGGTGAGATTGGGTCAGTGGCTTTTGTTGGCTTCCTGGTGGAGGGGGCTGGTTCCTGGTTCTGGTGGGTGGCCCTGGATGTTGTCCTTCTGGTGGGTAGGGCCACATCTGGTGGTGTGTTTTGGGGTGTCTGTGACCTTATATGACTTTAGGCAGCCTCTCTGCAAATGGGTGGGGCTGTGTTCCCATCTTGCTAGTTGTTTGGCATGGGGCGTCCAGCACTGGAGCTTGCTGGCCATTGGGTGGAGTTGTGTCTTAGTGTTGAGATGGAGATCTCTGGGAGAGCTTTCGCTGATTGATATTACATGGGGCCAGGAGGTCTGTGGTGGTCCCATGTCGTGGACTCGGCTCTCCCACCTCAAGGGCTCAGGCTTGACACCCAGCTGAAGCACCAAGACCTGCCAGCCACAAGGCTCGGAAGAAAAGGAAGAAAAATAGGAAAAAAAAAAAAAAAAGGACAGATAGAACCCCAAACCAAAGGGAAAAGTAAAACTAAACAGACAAAATCACACAAAGAAACACACACACACACACTCATAAAAAGAAAACAAAAAACAAACAAAAAGAAACCGAACAGTCAGAACCCTGGGACAAATGGTATATGCAAACCTAAGGAGACAAAATCACACAAAGAAACATATACCTACACACTCACAAAAGAGAAAAAAGAAAAAAATATATATATAAAAGAAGAGAGCAACCAGACCAATAAACAAATCCACCAGTGATAACAAGCACTAAAAACTAAGCTAAGATAAAAATAAAAACAGAAACAAATCAGATTCAGAAAGCAAACCCCAAGTCTACAGTTGCTTCCAAAGCCCACAGTCTCAATTTTGGGAATATTCATTGTCTATTCAGGTGTTCCACAGTTGTACGGTTCATCAAGTTGTTTGCGGGATATAATCTGCTGCTCCTGAGGCTGCATGGAGAAATTTCCCTTTCTCTTCTTTGTTTGCACAGCTCTTGGGTTTCAGCTTTGGTTTTGGCCCTGCCTTTGTGTGTAGGCTGCCCTCAAGCGTCTGTTCCCTGCCCAGACAGGAGGGGGTTAAAGCAGCGGCTGATTAGGGCTCTCTTGCTCACTCAGGCCGGGGAGAGGGAGGGGTACGGTAGTCATAATTGTAATGCGGGGCGAGCCTCTGGGGGCTGAGGCCAGTGTGACATGGCAACAGACTGAGGTGTGCCATGTGTTTTCCTGGGGAAGTTGTCCCTGGATCTTGGGACCCTGACAGTGGCATGCTGCATAGGCTCCTGGTCGGGGAAAGTGTGGATAGTGATCTGTGCTTGCACACAGGATTCTTGGTGGCAGCGACATCAGCGTTAGCATTTCATACCCATCTCTGTGGTCCTAGTTGATAGCCACGGCTCGCACTCATCTCTGGAGCTCGCTTAGGTGGTGCTCTGCCTTATATGGGCACACAGAGCAGGAATCCCCTCTCCTCGTGCACACCGAAACAATTGCCTCTTGCCTCTTCAGCAGATCCAGACTTTTTCCCTGACTCCTTCCCAGCTAGCTGTGGTGTACTAGCTCCCTTCAGGCTGTCCTCATGCAGCCAACCCCAGTCCTCTTCCTGGGGTCTGACCTCCAAAGCCTGAGCCTCGGCTCCCAGCCCCCACTCCTCCTGGCAGGTGAGCAGACAAGCGTCTCAGGTTGGTGAGTGTTGGTCGGCACCTATCCTCTGTGCGGGAAACTTGCCACTTTGCCCCCTGCACCCCTGTTGCTGCATTCTCTTCTGTGGCTCCAAATTTTCCCCTGCCCACTCCCCATCCCCGTCAGTGAAGGGGCTCCCTTGTGTGTGGAAACTTTTCCTCCTTCACAGCTCCTTCCCAGAGGTGCAGGTCCTGTCCCTATTCTTTTCTCTCTGTTTTTTCTTTTTTCTTTTGCCCTACCCAGGTACGTGGGGACTTTCTTGCCTTTTGGGAAGTCTGAGGTCTTTTGCCAGCGTTCAGTAGGTGTTCTGTAGAAGTTGTTCCACAAGTAGATGTATTTTTGATGTATCTGTAGGGAGGAAGGTGATCTCCACATCTTACTCCTCCACCATCTTGAAGGTCTCTATGCGTAATTTTTAAATGTGTTTCAGCTCTCTGGTGGTCTTTTTGTTCTGTTTACAAATCATTCCAAACCCACTGTCTTAAAAAACATACATTTTATTTATTATTTTTTAAAAATTTTATTATTTATTTTTGACTGTGTCATGTCTTTGTTGCTGTGCATGGGCTTTTCTCTAATTGCAGCGAGTGGGGGCTACTCTTCATTGCGGTGCACAGGCCTCTCATTTTGTTGGCTTCTCTTGTTGCAGAGCATGGGCTCTAGGTGTGCGGGCTTCAGTAGCTGCAACAAGAGGGTGCAGTAGTTGTGGCACATGGGCTCTAGAGTGCACAGGCTTCTGTAGTTGTGGTGTGTGGGCTCAGTAGTTGTGGCTCACAGGTTCTAGAGCACAGGCTCAGTAGTTGTGGCATATGGGCTTAGTTGCTCCATGGCATGTGGGATCTTCCTGCACCAGGGATCAAACCTGTGTCCCCTGCATTGGCAGGCAGATTCTTAACCACTGCACCACCAGGGAAGTCCCCATACATTTTATTATATTTCATGATTCCATGGATTGTCCATGGTTAAGCAGGTCAGTTATTCTACTGGCCTTGCTGGGACTCTGTAGATAAAAATGTCCACAACAATATTCCCTGTTCTACATGCTATTCCAGAATCTTGCCACACTCTGATCAAATGGTGGAGACTGTGTCTCCTCCCTTAAGTTAGGTAGGCCATTGTGAATTGCTCAACTAACAGAACAGAGTACAGCAGAAGAGATGCTATGTAACTTCAAGGCTAGTTCGTGAAAGGCAGTACAGTTTCCCATGGCTCTCTCTTGGGACACTCATACTTGGAATCCAGTCGCCATGCCCTGAAGAAGCCAGGTTATATGGAGTCTCAGTTCTGGCTGAGATTCCAGCTGATAAGCAGCACCAACCTGCCAGCCATACAATTTAGCCAGGTTGGATGTGAATCCTTTAGCCCGCAGTCAAATTTACTCCAGCTGACACCATGTGCAGCATCATGTGGCGATGCCAAGCTCTGTCCAAATTGAAGATGTATGAGTAAAGTAAATGTTATTGTTTTGAGCCACTCCAAAAGTTTTGGGGTGGTCTGTTATGCAGTCGTAGGATAACTGGAACAAGCCCTCTCATGCAGCTGCAGTCCATTGGTGGTGTGGAGTAGGATGTACAGTGCCTTGTACTCCTCAAGGTGGCCTCTCACTCCAAAATGGGAGCTTACACTCCTTTCATGGAAGCTCAGAGCTCCAAAAGGGAGAAAGTGGAAACTTCCAGGCCTTCTTCATGCCCGAGCTTGGAAGTCTCAGAATGTCACTTCATCCACATTTGATTGGACAAAGCAGTCACAGGCTCAGCCCCAATTTCAGGGGAGGAGACATAAGCCCCAGTTGCTGATGGGAGGAAGGAGGAACGGCATGTGCATACAGGTGGGGAGAGAATTGATGTTGGCCATCTTTGGAAAGCAGATACCACACTGTCCCTCATTAGAATATTAGGTCCACACGGGCCCCAGCCTTGCTTCTCTTGTTCACCACAGGATACCCAGCAGCTATTGCTGTATTTGGCATGTGCTACGTGTGAAAATATTTATTGCAAAAGTAAATGGGTATATAGTGCAAAGGGAAAGTGTGTGACTTTTGTATGAGACCATTTCCTTTGACCAGAGCACTTCCTTCTCTTTCCCTTTCTGACTAACTCTCACT